>NC_136483.1:166701009-166898509 GCF_053919585.1 Euprymna scolopes
GAATAAAACATTTCACTGCAAAATTGATAGACAAAATATTTTGAAAAAACAAAAAAGAAAACATGTTTCAGGCTTGTAAATTGAAAACTAATTCACATTTTATCTGCTTTTGGCAGATTTTTTGTCTTTCTTTTTGTAGATTTCATATACAGTTGTCTTTTTATCGATTAGTTATGTCTTATCAATTATTTTTTGCCTTCTTTATATTATCACTTTGTTTTGTCATCTTTTTCTTATCGATTAGTTTCGTTTCGATAATCTCAAGCAGTGAAGAAGAATTAAATTATGAAGCGATAACAAGCGGTCGAAACCAGCTGGTTTAGAAATAAAGAAACTAATTATTTTAGTTATGCAAGAAGAGTTCCTAAACAGATATTCGCAGTTTATGAATTTATAAATGAACTCAAAGTGTAACAAATAATCATATTAGTTGTGACCCAACGGGGCATAGATAATAATCTTGTTATTTGGAAACTTTCAATTAAATTATCTTTCATTCTTCTCTCTGGTAATCTGGTAATGAATAAAAGTGTGACTCTGAAACCAAGTCGATTTATTTATTTATTTACGGACTATTATCCTCATATTCATAGTTGTTGTTGTTGTTGTTTCACCACGTTTCGGTTAACTTACCCACCTGGCCTTCTTCAGGTGATTAACTGCGATGAGATAAGAATGCTGAGTCTTGTAACTGTATTCCCATTAATTACTGCCTTCCATAGCTGTTGTTGTCTCAACACGTTTCAGCCAAATACACCTCTGGCGAGATGTCGGTTTACATTACATTTAAACTTCTGCATGTCAGTACAGTCAGGAAAGTAGGTAACAGGGAGGGAATTCCAAATCTGGCAGTGAGAGTGAAGAAGCTATTCAAATGGAATGTTGTAACGTGGCCGTTATACTCGTCTGGTACCTCCGCAGGAACAAAAAAAAAAAACATTTAAAAAATGTAACTCATCATTTTTTTTTAGTGTAAATAAAAAACATATATTCATGGTTCTTCCAACAATAACTCATTTAATTATTTTTTGGTTCAAAAGTCTTTTCGCACATACACGTGTTTTACAACCTCTGCCATATTAAATGTGCTTTTTAAAAGTCTCTCTTCCCGCCACCTGAAGCCAGCATTTTCTCACCTTCGACTTCACACGTTCACCTTCCATGGTATATACACTTTGCTTCTCTGCTCTCCCACATGCTGTGTCTTTTTTTTTTCTTTTTCTCTCCTTCTTCGAGTCATGTCAGGCCATGCACACTTGTGGGAAGAATAAGGAAGTCAGAACAACAGACTTGATTGGCCAAATAAAGAATTTCATGGATAACGACCATCGTGTGTCTATAGAGACAATAAGTGCACAGTTTGATGTCAGTGTGGGAACTGTACGCACAATTACTCACAAGGAACTGAAAATGCAGAAGATTTGTGCAAAGTTTATCCCAACGGTGTTCAGAGAAGATCAGAAAAAAAGATGTTGTCATAACAGCAGAGAGATGGTTGAGCTGATCGATTCAGATTCCGCAGTCCAGCCTCCCGATGACTTTTCCCAAACTCAAGGAAAACCTTAACGATTGTCATTATGAAACAATTGAGGAAATGAAAGAGGCTATGACGACAGTCATTAACATGCTCACACAAGAGGACTTCCAGGGTGGTTTCCAGAAGTTGTTGGAATGGTACAAGTGCATTGCAGCCGGAGGAGATTACTTCGAAGGGGACTAGAATTTCATGTGTGTACTATCAATAAAAGTGGCCATATGAAAAAAGTCTGAAAACTTATTGAAGGCACCTCGCATATGTTCATTCATCATAATACTATCCTCCCAGCCATCACCTCCTTCTTTTTAAGAGGTAGTGTAATAGTCTATCTGACACCATTTTCCCAGGTATTATCTCCTTCTTTGGACGTAGTGTATTATCTGTTTTACTGTCATGAGATCATCCTCCCAAGTATTATCGCTTTCATTTTAGGGGGGGGTCAGTATAGTACATACATGATAATAATCACATTGACACACTGATTCTCGTTAGATCACCAAAATTAAGTGACACTGAGCTTGGTCAGTACTAGATGGGTGACTATTTAGGAATACCAGGCGCTGTATGTGCTCTTTGCTTATGTCAGCATTGTTTCCAGTTGTCCTGAACTTTTCATTACCACTGGATTCAAGCAGTCATGATTCAGGTGTGGTTGGAGGATTGCACAACCCTTACCTCACAGTGACATGCACAGCTACCCTTTCAGGGGGTATCCATTGTCTCTTAAGACTGAACAAAGGCTATGGTTAGTGTGGTATATGTTTGTTTGTGATGATCCCATTCTCTCTCTCCATCTCTTTGAGGGCTAGTCATCCAGCAGCATTCACACTAAGCAAATCGGCTTCCTCTAAAGGAGAAAGTGATTAAATTCACAAATGGTTCCCAGTTGCATATATATTCCAGTTAGAAGAGATGACATTAGTTTTTTGCAGTTTTTGCAGGGAAGTGTCGACATCCTTCTACATACGCCTGACATTCACCCATCTGGTAAGGATTAGGCTCAGCCTTGCTTATGAAAACCAGTGTGATTATACCATATTTCTTTTCGAGGATTGTGTAGCCTCATTCACGATGATAGTACTTACTCAGGCCAGCACAAATATGCGATCAGATAATAATGCGTACAGACATCATTTTAGCAAAGTGCACGTTAGGTGCATTACCTGCAAATATGTATCCAACTTTCCAGGTGTGTCAATAATTTAGCTTTTATTATTCTTTCCACTCAATCTGTGAATTCTGATAATTGGAAGTGTTTAATTAATTACCAATTCTCAAGACGAAAATATTCAATTGCCTAAAATTGACAATTTGGAAGTGCAACGCTTTAATTTCATCACAGCGGCCATATTTCTTGTTGAAACTTTTCAATATTTAGTGCTTTATTATTTCTTCGCCATTATTAAAATAAGTCTTCTTTTTTTTAATTTGAACTGGGCTCTGGCCTCATCTAATGAAAACTTCTGCATACTTACAAAGAAATAGTGCTTGCCTTTATGTGCATGTCTCAAAGTTTCCTTTTTATTGGTGAGCAGAATGAAACAAAAATAACAGGGCATTCAAAAAATTTTTACTTTAAATAATAAAATTTATATTATACTAGCAGATTGCCCGTCGTTTCCCAGTCGTAAAATACATATAAATATTATATTTTAATTCATACAGAGACCGAGACATATGCATGCGAGTGTTATGTTTTTCTCTAAACAGTTCACTTCCTGTAAGTCACAAAAAATACTCAAGCTGAGATCGAAACCAAAACCTAAAGACAGCGAGTCAAGCATGATAACCAACTTGATACGAATTTTTAAAAAGTGTTTTCAAACTTACTTATTCTTAACATAAGGAATTTGTCATGTGAACGATTCATGCATGCACATTCGTGAAACAGTCGACAAACAGATAAAAGTCCGACAACCACTTGTACCGATTTTTCAATTTTGACACCTTAGCGGCCCTTTTACTGGATGAAAACCGATTAAAATGTTTTCTATATATCTGAATACCCTATACACAAAATATCAAGTCTGTAAATTAAAAATTTATTGAGTATATAGGTTGAGAAGTGTCCTTGGACACACACACACATTCTCACTTTTATATATATAGATATAGCTTTTTCTTTGTCTTTCTCTGTCTGTCTGTTTAAGATTTTCTTGGAAAATATTGCTGAAATTTTGCATGGACCTTTGCTATGATAAGGTGGAGTGAACTAGGTATTATAGTATCTGTTCGATGTACATTGAGGGATTAGTAGAGATTAGTCACCACAATACTACATTTACTCTAGAAGTTTACTTGGAAACTACTGGGTCGATCTAGCTGAAATTTTGTCTGGATTTTTGCTATGATAATGTGCAGTGAACTATGTATTATGGTATCTATTCAATGCACAGTTATGGATTAATAGGGATTTATATAATTAGTGTTTAATACAAAAATGAGCAGGAATGTAATCATATTCAACTCTAGTATTTTCATATTTATGCATTATTAATCTAACGTGTACATAAAATAAAAGTGTTGTAGAGCACAATGAGAACAAATGCTTGAAAGGTGCTTGTATATGTTTATATATTTGCATGTACAGTACAGACTCTTGAACTAATTCACTGATCATTATGAATTTTAAAATATTTAAGGTTGGGTAATGTAGGCTATATTTAGTTTTATGCAACAATGGACAAAGAGTTTGGAAAACCTTTGTAAAAATTCAGATACCTTCGAATTTATGAATGAGCAATACCTTGTGATCTGTTAATATATATATATATATTCTCCTAGACCTCTTTCTCACAACTTGCTCTGAACTATGTTCATCTTCCATTCTGTTTCCAATAGGATCTTCCGACCACTCTGTTATATCAGTTAAGATAAAAACGAAATCTAATAGGTCCTCAGGCATACCTCTCCATCGTACAGTATATCGATATTCTATGGTTGACTGGGATAGCTTCTGTATATTAATATCAGAGTTATCTCTGTGTTCCATGTTTAAAAAGGATGTGTCCTCTATAGTATCAGACCTGATGGAATGGTTAATTGTAGGCATAGACAATTTCATACCTTCGAAAAAGTTCCAGCAAAAATGTAACAGACAGCCGTGGTTCTCTCCAGAATGTGCTGTTGCCATTGCACACAGAAATCACTTTTTCCATTGCTTCCAACATAATAGACGTACTGAGACTAAAGCTGCTTTCAGGACCGCCAGCAACTTCTGTAAAAAAGTAATAAAGAACACAAGAAACTTCATATGCTCAGTCTGTCAAGTCCAAAGAAGCTGAACTTGGGTCCCATCCGTTTTGGCAAATAGCAAACAGGGTCCTGAATAGAAGTGTGTGCTCTATCCCAACTATCATCAATGGACCTGAGGTAATCTCGTCACCACCAGACAAAGCCAAACTCTTTGCCAAGATCTTTGCAGCTAATTCTACCCTTTACGACCAAGGTCGCCAACCTCCAGTATTCCCTCATGTATCTGAAAACACGCTATGTGCCATACAAATATCTGTACATGATGTTGCCAAGCTAATCAAAAACCTTGATTCCAATAAAGCAACTGGCCCTGATGGCATTCCAATTATAGTACTCAAAAAGCTTCAACCGGAAATAGCACCCATACTTACAAAGTTATTTAAGCGTTGTCTTAAGGAAAAATGCTTCCCAACACCTTGGAAAATCTCATCAGTATGCCCTGTATTTAAGAATTCAGGTCATCGCTCATATCTCTCTCAATACAGAACAATAAGTTTCCTGTGCGTCATGAGTAAGCTGCTTGAATCTGTGTTAAATAGAGAAGTAGTCAACAATCTCAGCAAAAATAACCTTCTTAGTGACATGGAATATAGTTTCCATTCTGCTAAATCTACACAAGACATGCTTACAGTTATATCTCATAGGATTAGCGAATCTCTCGACAGAGGCTTCCTCTCTAGGTCAATTGCTCTTGACATATCAAAGGCCTTTGATAAGGTATAGCATAAAGGTCTGGCATCAATTGAAATGAATGGCTCTTATTTTGGGGAGGCTTCATGTTTTGACAAGCTTTTAGGCTTGACCTTTACTTCACAAGATCTCCAGCTATGGTATAGCTGGAAATGTCTTCTCAATTATTAAATCATTTCTTTCTGATAGGTACATAAGAGTAGTGGTTGATGGGCAGAAATCAGAAGCTCTCAGTATTAATGCTGGAGTACCTCAGGGGTCCATGCTGGGCCCAACTCTCTTCCTGATCCATATTAATGATCTTCCAAATCACATCCTTACATCATTCGTAGACATCTATACTGATGATAATACTATCTATGGTAACACATCAAAGACCGTAAATGACCAAATTCTTTCTGATTCTCTCTCCTCTTATCTTGAGCACATGGTACAATAGGGAAAGAGATGGCTGGTTACTTTTAATGCATCTAAAACCAAGCTTCTATCTTTACATCATCAACGCTCTGATGCCCATCTGGCATCAATTGAAATGAATGGCTCTTGTCTTGGCGAGGCTTCATGTTTAAATGTTAAAACATTTTAAAAATTGGAAAAACAAAAAAAAAAAACAGCGAATGTGGTGGAAAATAAAGAATAAAAAATAAAGCGAACAAAAAAAATAGCATAAATAACACTGTTTAAATATTAAAACTTTAAAAATCGAAAAACAGTGTTCGATATGTCAGCACGAACGTGCAACCTTAGGACAACAACGCTGTCACTAAAATACTATAAGCACTACTCTACGATCGCGTTAGCGAAGTAATGTCGTTTTTTTTTCTATTTTAACTAATTCAAGAAAGAACGTTTTTTTGCCCATGCGTGTTTGGCTAAATTGTCATGAAGGAACGATTTTTTGCTACCCTTTCTCGTTGTGAACGTGTATTTCTATAGGAAATAATTGACCGTTTTTTCTAATTTTCACATAATATTTGACCAAGACATCGCTCTTTCAGACGATACCAGTTTTAACCCAGTCCGATGCCGCTGAGAAAAGTTTTAGGCAGGCATACAAACATACATACATACATTTAAACAGACAGGTAAGATTTATATAATAGATATAATAGATAAGGAACCCCTTCCTGACCTTTAGCAATCTCTCTCTGTCCTGAGCTATCCACTGCTATGTGGGACTTATGTGTTGTATCAGGTCATCCCATCACCTTGTTCTTAGTCTTCTCTTTGACCTCTTATGTTCACAAGGTGTCCCTTCCATTGTCCTGATTGACCATCTGTTGTCATATTGTCTGGCTACATTTTCTGCAAATCTATGCTTCGATGTCTTAATGGCAGTATTGATGGCTATAACTCTTGTTTGTTGATGGATCCAGATGTTTGCCTTTCTGTCTTGTTGAGTGATGCCCAACATTATCCTTTTCATCTTTTTTTGTGCCACTGCCAAGATTTTACTCTGGCAAGATGTCACGGCCCATATTTCACTACCGTAGATCATCACAGGTAGTACATATTCATTGAAGATCTTCCTTTTGATTGCCATACTTGCTTTTCAGCCTCTCATGATATTCTTCACCTTTTCCAAAAGATGCTACTCTTCTCTTTATCTTAGGGAGGAGATCTCCATCTTTCATAATTTCCTTTCCCACCTTCCTCGATGGTCTTTCCATCAACAATTATTGGCAGCATGCTGGTTCAACATCACTTTGGTTTTCCTAAGATGCATGTTGAGGCCAACCGGTTTGCTCTTAGAGTGGATGTCGTTTAAAATGTCATTTAGTTCCTGAAGAGAGTGTGCCATCAGTACTATATCATCAGTATTTATTAATAAAGCAGCACATTTTATGCAAAAAAACATATGTATTGAAATATCTAAAAACATATATAGATGTTTATATCTGTAAGTCAAAAACGTGGAAAATATATACCCTCATATTTTATTTTCAATCTATTTTGTCAGATTTAATATTTATTTTTTAGTAGTTATGAATAGACAAAAGTAGAGATTTCCCTCATTTATTCAGATTTACTATTACTCTCGTTATTGACACAGGGGAAAAATTATTACAATACATGTTTCCTAATCACTGATATATGAAGTGTTTTAATTTGTTACTAACTAAAATATGGGGGAATAAATAAATAAATAGCTGATTTTTCTTTCTTAAAAAATTGCACTGCATTTAGAGAGAGTGAGAGAGTGTACACCTTAACTGAAAAGAGAGAGAGAGAGAGAGAGCGAGAGAGAGAGAAAAGGCATGTATATTGACATCTTAATAATTTGCTATGGTATGGCAACGTTGACATTTTTCTAATTATGGACAGTGCGATTTTTTCATTTCCTCTTGCTTGGGCAGTTCTGTGATCTCGATGGTGTCCAGCTTTTCCCTTTTCACTTTTAGCAGCGCACACTTTTGCATTTCGAATTCCATTTCAATGCTCAGGCTGAAGATTCTGGTTGCGCTTATCTGGACAAATTAAAATATCATATTTAAGCATATGTTATGCCCTCACCTCTTCACTAGTATTCGATAAAGTTTTCTCAGTTTTGAGTAATGAGTTTATTAATTTTGGGTGACAGCTTCATGAGTAAGTTAGGGTTGTATCGAACAGTTAAAATTTGACTGATAGATCAAACCACGTGATTGTAAATATAAAGGCATTGATTTAGGTTAAATAATAAAGTTACTTTTTGCAAATAGCTTCAGGTCATACATATGCCTGAGGTGCTTTATTCTTTATTCTGTACATATAAACTTGCATCCAGCACCACATTTCCTGAATATGTAGATGAATGCTATCATGGATATGGTAAATAGTAGTCTTCAGGGAAGATGTCCCTCTGTAATCTTATCTCAGTCAAGTGTTGCCCTCTAGATTTCGGTTCCAGTCTCCATGTTCCCATTTTTTTTCTTATTAAGATTAATAATCCTATTGGATACCTTAGATATTCTCAAGCAGTCTATTACCCAGGGGGATTTTGGTTATGTTCTTCTTTTTCTGCCTTTTGCCTCTTTCAGGATTTTTTGATCTATGCATTCCGTTTTCAGTATCCTTTTTTTTTGTTCCTTGGAAAGTAGGACACAATTATTTTTCAGTTGTACTATTAGGATTTTCAGTGACGTTAGGAATCAAATTATTGGTCTGTAATTTCTTTGGATCGTTTATTTTTCAGCATCTTTACATATTAACATAGTTTTTACTTTGGTCATCCATTTTTGTAGAGACATCTTCTCAGTTTTGTGTATTAACTTTTCATGTAGAGTTGTGAATCTTTTAAAGCAGTTATTTTATCATAGGCTGGCGCTTTCCAATTTCTCATTGGGTTTAGCTGTTTTTTTATTGATTTCTGTTTCTGTTACTTTATCAATTTCCCGAAGTTCTTCTTACATATTTTGCAGCCATTTGTCATTTGTCTTTCCCCATATCTTGCTCTAGAAGTGTTTTGCTTCTGCTGGGTCTTGTTGTTCTGTTCTTGTCCTTTCTCCATTTATATTTTGATAAAACTGGCTTTCGTTGTTTATTCTAATGTAGAAGTAATGAGATTTATTATTTTGCTATCTATTTTACATGTATTTGAAGGTCATAAACACATATATGTAAATTAGATGGCCATATTGAAAAAGAGTATTCCAAAAGACATTATGAAATATTAGAGAATATTGTTTTACTCTTACACACCCTAAACAAAACCACTTGGACAGAGAGGCTACTATTTGGGACGATGTCACCAGGGACACTGTATACAGAGTTGAACAGTGAATTAAAATGGTTAAATCAACATAGATAGAATCAATAGCTAATTTTATTTGTGATTATATATATGTAGCAGAGAGTATTTTTCATTTGCATTATTGTGTCCATATGAAATATTTTCGTCATTTATGCAAAACAGTAACATTGAATTAATTATTCAAGCTTTTCTTTGTGGGAAGCGGGAGTTGAAAAGAGGGAGATAAATACAAAATCAAATAAAAAGATACTCCAAAATGA
Source organism: Euprymna scolopes (assembly GCF_053919585.1). Lineage (NCBI taxonomy): Eukaryota > Metazoa > Mollusca > Cephalopoda > Sepiida > Sepiolidae > Euprymna > Euprymna scolopes. The sequence goes on from NC_136483.1 coordinate 166,710,485, forward strand.
AATAGATTTATTGAAATAAATTAAACATCAAATAATTAATAAACAGTTTTAACAAAAAAAAAAAATAGGTAAAGCTTAACTGAATGAAACGTGGAAAAAATGTTATTCTATTATCTCTATATAAATAAAATGAACTCATTTTTTCCCGTCGGATTTTGACCTTAATAGGATTAAAAATCAAGATATTTCATGCAAATATAATATGCACAAACGGCAGAACAATATCTGAGGTGTGTTATAGGCTTATTATTTCTCAAATTCCTCGATAATCTTAGATTTCTATACTTTTTCTGCTGAGAAGTCACGGCCAAAATCGGTTAAGATCAATGGAAGTGGTAAAATATTTTCTCTCTAATAAATTCCTCCTCCCCCTGCCACCACTTAACACCGTTTGGGAATCGTTCACAAGGAACAGTTGAGAAGAGAACACCGGTTTGGCTTCGTAGTTCTTTCATGTGAAGTTATTTAAAATCACTAAACTAAGCTGCAGTGCTCTGTGGCGTAGTGGTTAGCGTGCTGGACAATTCACATTATATTTTCACGTTCGCGCCGACCTACCGTAGTCGGTTTTTTTTTTTTTTTTTTTTCCTAAACAACTGGAATGGACTTTTCTTGGTGGCCGAACTGTTAACGTTGCAGATGTTTTTTTTTTGTTTTTTTTTCACACTTTATTTTCCTACTTTTACTCATGACTCCGGGTTTGATCCTTTCTACTTACCTACCATAACATTTTTTAAAACTCCCCCCCCCCGTCCCAGAAACAAACACTCGGGCAACGCCGGGTACCCCCGCTAGTTTGTCAATATTTGGAGTAATCAGATTTGATAAGTTTTATTTGAGTATCTTCCCCTTTTACCTCCCCCCCCCAATTTAAATTATCTCCCCTTTTTATGTCACTCTTTTAAATTAAAGATGAAATATTTCATATGTAAACAGGGAAGCAGAAGCATTAAAAACTCAAAAAAAAACTTTTTTTTAGTGCGGATATGTTTTTATTTCTTTTGTTATCGATTGCTCACAAAAATTTCAAATTGCAACTTTTTTTAATATTTGAATCTTATAAAAAGCTTTCTTAGCATTAATGGATGAATATGTATTTACATGAAATGGTAGTAAACAGTGGTCTGTAAATGATTATATACACTCTGGAAGAGTTCATTGTTACACTTTCCACTCCAAATTATTTTCCTCTTTTCCAGAAATAAGAACACACGGTTGAGTGTCAGAAATAAAATAATTGTTGATTGATTCAAAACCTCCTGCAAAAGATTATCCTCATCCACAAATGTCAGCTGCAGACGGGAATAAAATAATGCTCTACGCTCGTGACTACATATACAGCAAAAGTGAAATCTAAGAATGGTTGTTTACAGGGGAATGCGTCGACTCATCTTCCTACCACAATTGCAAATCCTTTCTTCCTCCATTTTTCCATGCAAATTTGTTAGTTGACATTAACTTTGGGGCAATCTTTTCAACTGCCCCAAAAACCCTTGTGGATGATATATTTATTTCCATACTCTTAAGTGATGGTGTATTCCCATCTGCAGCTAACATTTTTAGATCAATACAACTGTTCCAAGTGATTTTGAATCAGCCAACAAAACCAATCATATTTTGTTTCTTCTGGCCAGGTGCGTGTCTGTGTTGAATACTTTTAATTTTTTTCTAGCAGACATTTCTAGTGTGAGATCACATGCTACCCCATTCGACAACAAATGCCCACCCCAACATTGTTTCAATGGTCTTTTGCTTTTTCATCTTCTATTCTGGCCATGTTGTTGTCTCTCACATTGGTGAATGCCGAGGGGGCACGCACGGGTCCACAAGTATGAAAAAAGTATGTGTATTACCATCATGGGAAACTATCCTCTCAACATTAATGCCTTAGTTTTCTGTCAAGACACTGTTCATCAGTCGATTAATCAATTCATTTCCTTATCTTGGTCTCTTAAAGCTCTCCTGATCTTGTTCAAGCCGAAATTTGCCTTCTATTTTATCTAACTGGAAACTGTCCTCAACTTAAAACCGTTTTCAACCATTAAAAACACAAGACTGTCTATAAACAGTCCCTAAATATTATAAACTCTTGCAAAACTCACTGCCACTCCTAAAACTGATCATAAACTAACTCTAAACACATTGACCTTCTTTGTACCAACCACTGCTATACGTTGATTAACAATCCTATTTCAGCTTTCTTTTGTGTGCCTTTGTGAACAACTTCCTATACCTTTGTTTTGCTGATGAACTTATTTCTTCGTTTTGTTTTTTGTTATATTGTTTTTTCACTCCCTAACAATTTGTGTGTGGGGGGGGGGTGTCAATAGTACCGCATTTGTACATCTGCCTCAAATATTAAACAAAATGGAGGAAAATAACTTTGAAAGAAAACTGTTACCTCTGGAACGAAATATAATATAATCAGTATGAGTATTATTTGGCAAGTAAATAGGTACACCAAGAACTAATTTGATCATCGATATACAGATTCTCTCTTGAATACAACACCACCAATAACTGTTGATATTTATTTTTGAGGAAATTGGTCCAGACAAGGCATGAAGCCACTCGATGTAAAGAGCTAAAAAAAATAATAGTACTTCAAGGTTAAAAACTTGCCAACAATAAGTGTTAAATGGAATAGATTCTGATCCAGAAAACAGCAATTCTTCCCTCTTTGTCAGAAACATTGCTCATGGAATGGGAGGACTAAAGGACAAAAATAAGGGAAGTGAGAACTACTCAGCTGCTGAAAGTAAAACCAAGATTAACTTTTTACTCCCACTTTGCTCATGTTTCCTTCCGATGGACAGACATCATCTATAAATCAATTCTTCAACTGATTTTCTCAATCTGTCGTCCATTTTGTCCTTAAGAAAAAGAAAACATTCTTCTGCTAAAAGTTTTTGTTTTGTTGAATTCGACAACATCAGCTCTCCAAATAAATAGATGCCCATGGCCTGAAAAAAAAAAACAATAAAAATAAATAAATATATAAGAAAATTTGAAAACCTGAAAATGTTGAGAAATGAGAAAATCATTTTTTTTTTTATTTAATTTTTTTTTTTTTTTGGTGTTGTCATTAAATTCCAAATTTTCGCCAAGAACATGGCTTTTTCTCTTCGGGAGGCTATGACTCCTCCTTACATCATTATGAAGGAGAAAAAAAAACTTAATCAGACTGATATCTTCTTGATAAAGCCATGTTATTGGCAAAATTTGGGAATTTAATAACAACACCAAAAAAAAATAAATAAATAAAAAAATGATTTTATCATTTCTCAATATTTTCAGGTTTTCAAATTTTCTCATTTAAATTCATTAAAAAAATGTTTTCTAAAGTGTGTGACTTTACATTGCTTAAATAAATAAAAATATATGCAGATATATGTGTGTGTGTGTGTGTGTGTGTGTGTGTGTGTGTGTGTGTGTGTAAACAAATTAGATAATCATTTAATTCAATCCTTTTTTTTACTTTCCTTAATTTGACATGATGTGTTAATCTGTGTGAGTGATCTCCCCTGAAAAACTCTCCCTGGGAGTGAGGCGGTTTCCGGTGGGAAGTGTGAAAGTGGCCATTGTTGTATATACTCGGTAGTTAATGAGGAGTCGAATAAAATATTCTCTCCATATCCGTTGTCAAAGTCCGTCATTTATATGTTTATATATTTCTTTACATGTATTAACAGTCTTGTGACTGTTTTCATCTTGAGGGTGATTTTCACAACATTTCGGTCGATGTAACCTCCAACCTTCTTCAGGTGTATCTTGTTGAACTCAGGAATGTTTCTGTCAAACTTGCGAACTTGGGTGAAATTTCAAGCGGAGGTTACATCGACTGAAACGTTGTGAAAATCACACTCAAGATGAGAACAGTAGTCCGATGAATCCAAATAATGTGAATAACGAATCCTCATCTCAAAAATTCAGAAAATTATATATAATATTTTTATAAATAAATATTGATAGTTTTGCCTAAAGACACTAGTGTTTCATGTTTATGCGATCATCAGTGTAGGAAGCGTTAATTACTGCCAGCCAAATGGTTCGAACTAGGTCACAAAGTCACCTTTTACTTTATAGTATGGTATTCAACCCTTTGACTAACAAGACTTATCATGAGAAAGGAAAGAGAATTAAATTTTATATACAATGGTCAAGTAAGTGGACAATTACATAAAACTTGTACAATAATGTTCAACAGTGGATGCTGGAACATCGCATTACACTATAATGAACAGCTTAAAGAGGCCCAATCATCGCATTACACTATAAGGAACAGCTCTGAAAGAGGCCCAATCATAGTTGAAAGGAATTCATAATAAAAATATTAATTATTTTACCTACAGACACTAATGTTTTATGTGTATGCAATATGCAATCATCAGTGTAGGGAATGATAATTACTGCCAGTCAAAGGATTCACAGCCAATCATAAAGTTATTTTTGATTCATTAGGCACACACAGACACATGCACACACATACACACACACACACATATATATATATATATATATATATATATATATATATATATATATATATATATATATATACATGCAAAGTTTTGCTCAACCAGGTATTTGTTTATGACAGCCTTCTAGATATGGCCATTTGCATAGACATAAGTGGATTTCAATTCTCTTCTTTTTTACTGTGGCTGCTGGTTTCATTATGTTCTAACAAATGTTGATTTGGTTCAGGGTTCAAATCATGTGACTAGCATAACAATCATCCTCTACACTAATGTATCTAAAAAAAGAATGGGGATGAGAATTATATATATATATATATATATATATATATATATATATATATATATATATATCCACATGCGGTACTGTTTTGCTGTATCACAGCTCATCAGTGCAGCTAGACTAGCAACTACCTCAAGCCAAGTTTGAAACTCAATCATTTAGGTGACAGTCGGTGCTCCTAACCATTACACTATTTGGCTGCTGCTATGATGGGTATGTGAATTACCAATGTTCAAACATTGTCCAGACACCTAAACAATATTCAAATATAGAACATGAAAAAATTCGAGCTCTCAGAACGAAAACAGATCAGATCCCAGACAGCAGCTTGTACATAAAGGGCACAATAGCTTTATTACAATATGTAACACTCTACTGCAGTTTCACCGTGAATCCAATGCTCTAAAATGCATTTCTATTCAATAGGTTAGTTTGAACATGAGCTAGTTTCAGATTTTATTCTAATGCGTACAGACTTAATTTTATTTATTGCGGACTATTATCCTCATCTTTTCTTAGTTGTTTGTGAAACAACTAAGAAAAGATGAGGATAATAGAATAAAATAAAAAATATAAAATAAAAAATAATAAATAATAAATTAATATAAATAAAATTAATAAATTATACTCATCTATCTATCTATATATCTATAAAAGTGAACGTGTCTATGTCTGTGTGTGTGTCTGTGTGTCTGTGTACATTTCCCTACTCAATAACTCTGTCAATTTTTAGTCTACAGACTCTAAATTTGATATACAGGGTACTGAGATTTGGGAAAATCGATGTGATTGGTTTTTGGCCAGAAATTTGGCGATTAAGGGGTCAAAGTTCAACGATTTGACCTTTGAGAACTTTACCAAACTCCTCCGACAATTTTGGGTCTACGCACTTGAAATTTTAGATATAGGTTCCTTGGACATGGATCTAACTTAATAACTTGATTTGAGCCCAAAACAATAAATTTTAAGGGGTCATAATAGGGGTCAAAGTTAAAAAAAATTGACCTTTGCGGTCTCTTCCAAATTACTCAGATAATTTCTGGTCTAAATATTTGAAATTTTACATAAAGGGTATTCAGAGATAGGGCAAGCTTTTTCATCAGTTTGGTTCGAAAACTTTTAGTTACCAATATATAAATGTATGTATGTATATCTGTTTGCATGTCTGCCTTAAAGTTTTAATAGAGGCGATGGATTTTACCAAGATCAGTATCGTTTTATAGTTCGACCTTTCATACGACAAATATCAAACAATTGGCTAAAAACATTGATATCTTCCCCTTCAACTAAGCACTTTTCTACGGGGGGGGTCATATTTTTGAAAGTTATCCTCTCCTTTAGATTGTCTAGCCTTAATTTTAAAAAATGTTGCTTCCGGTTTGGCGGTAGTCGTAACAGCATAAACGTTAGGTTTTACCCCGTTCTTTTCCTCCTTTGTGGTACGCGTTCGAGCCTGCCTTCCTACTACCACTTTTTTTTTTTTGCTCAACATACACATCCAAACACCCGGGCAACGCCGCGCTGAAATGCTAGTAATATAATGAAATTAATAAATAATAGTCATCTCAATAATGAATTCTAATTAAATATGTGTAAGGACTTACAGAATAGAAATGTACTGCAGTAAAGTGTTAAGATGAATCCATGTAAAATATTTATTATTGTTATACATACATACATGCATACATATATATATGTATATATATATATATATATATATATATATATATATATATATGATGCTATGAAATAATGTCTCCTCGTAGGTGATGAATCAAATTATACATACTCTATAATATGTAGGAGGATTTTTTTATTCTTATGTGAAATTTTAAAAATTTCATTTCATCAACACTTTCCTTCACCATATGCTTTTTATCCTATGATCACATATCTGTCTCTGATGAGTTGTTTGATGAATTTCTGCTATTCAACAAAACATGTGTAAGAAGTATTACATTTACCTATGAATAAAATACTATGAGTGTGATATATATACATCTTCTGGTTTGATAATCGTATATATAAATACAGGGTGAAAAGGTAAAATTGCCGCTGCAGAAAAGATGACATGATTCCATTCCTGTTTGATAAAAACCCGTTTTCTTATTTTGTTTCAGACCATCTACTAGTTGGCCAGTTGTGTACAAATCCCAAGAGTAGTAGGGGCCTTCTATCATGTCTGAAAGTGACACAATATTCAATGAGAGAGATGGGAGATGCACCGCTGTACAACTCATGCTCTCTACTAATTCAAATTATAACAACAGAACCATTGCCAGCACCCTCATGTGAGTACAGCTGAAAGTTTTGTAAGGAGGGACCATAGATTGGAGCTCAGACGAGCACTTGCCAGGAAAATAACGATAGAGCAAAGACAGATTCACGGCGTCTTTTCTGTGGGAAAGGAATTGCAGGGAACAGAAAAGCGCATCACATCCTAGGTTTCAAAGCTGGTTTTGAACTCTATCAAGGCAGAATAGAGCATATGAAGCAGTTCCTGCCCAGATGTGGCAACAGTATTCTATTTTAGGACACAATTGGCTCTAATACAGATAGAGGATGGCATCGGCAGTGAAATACCTACTGGAGCGATAGAAGGATCCAACCATTTTTCCAGCGATTTTGGTAAGAAATTTCATGTATATGTTTCATTTCAGATCAGGAATGAAGGTCAGTCCCAGAAACTTGTCAAGACATGGTACTTTGCCAGGACAAAAGCCATTCATTTCAATCATGGCCTGATGGTGTTCAGGGCGATTATGATGAAAAGAGAGAAGCTTGATTTTAGATGCATTCAAATTATCCAACTACATTTTACGCCATTGCACCACATGCTCAAGATCAGAAGAGAGAGAGAGAGAATCAGAAAAATCTTGGTCATTGTTGTTTGTGTCTATGAATTTGATGAGCAGTATAAAGTTTGGAAATAACATGGTTTAAACAGTTTTCTTTATATCTCATATATTTTCTTTATCTATTCATTTAACTTTGAACTTTCTTATAGTATTTGCTCCACTCATTCGTGTAGAGCTTCCTGTATCTTGATATGTTATAAGTATAAAGATTTTTTGTTTCTTTTATTACCAGCCTGGGTGCTCGGCATTTCCCGGCTGTTTGGAGGTGTGTTGTTGAGTACAAAAAAAAAAAAGTGGTAGTAGGAAGGCAGGCTTGAACCCGTTTCATGAAGGAGGAAAAGAATGTGAAAAAAAAACGTGACGTTGTTACATGATAAAGGCTGTCCCCTTTTCATGTAAGTATAAAAATAGAGAGATTTAGTTAAATGTAAAAATGAAATAGAATAGACGAAATTCGAACCTCGTAATTTAGGTTTAGAAATAGATTACGAGAGAGAATTAGAAAATGGAATGTAAAAAACAAACCATTGTTTAGCTTAGTGACAAAATAGTTTCAAGAAAAGAATGTGCATTGTCAATTCTGTTATGAAAAACAATTGAAGAATGCAACTATAAGATAATTTAATAAACATGTTTTTGACATATTGGAAATATAGATTACTGGAAATATAGGTTAAAATACTTTTTGTAAACAAAGGAAAAAGTTTTGGACACGCATTTCCAGAACACGTGAAAGAAGACACATTCTTTAACATGTGTATGACGTCATGGAAAAGGGGAAGTTCTCGATATAGTTAGAAACTTTAGAGTTAAGCAGAGGGAGTCTGAGAGAGAGTCTGAGGATGAGAGACAACAGTCTGGAGTCCAGAGATGGGAGTCGAACGTCTGGAAGCGAGACGGTCACCTTTGAAACATAGAATGTAAAACTTTGAATTCCTGACTAAGAAAAATACTGACCGGTCGAAGAAGAAATAAACCCATCATGTGTTTTTATAAACGTCGTCTTTGTGTTGTAATTCTACCAAAAGATAAAGTGAAATTGTCATTATATGTCTTATATATCCTGTGTTTTAAAATGTCTTCACATACAATGTCTCTATATCTCATATCTACAATGTGAACACTAAGACTGTCTCAATACTGTTTCCTCACTACACTTCTAAGTATGAACATTTTATATATATGAATCTCTTCATAACACGAACACAGAACGCAACATCTCTCTTAATAAGATTCCTATATAACAACGTCTATGCTGTTGTGCCCATCGCCAAACCGGACGTGATGAATGTTTAAATTAAGGCTAGTTAATTGAAAAGAAGGGATGACTTTCGAAAATATCGGCGAAAAAAACGACCCTTGTAGAAAAATGCCCAGTTGAGGGTGAAGGAATTAATGTTTTCAGCCAATTTTTCAATATTTGTCGTCCAAAGGGTTGAGCTTTAAAACAATACTGATCTGATGAAAATCCGTCACTTCTGTCGAAAGTTTTAGGCAGATATACATACATACATTTAAACAGACAGGTGAAATCTATATTATACTAGCGAGGGTACCCAGCGTTGCTCGGGTGTTTAGAGGTGTGTGTAGTGTTAAATAAAAAAGAAACCCGGGGGGGGGGGAAGTTGGTAGGATCGAACCCGAAGCCCTGAGACGAAGTTTGAAAATAAAATCGGCCAGCCAGAATGAGTTACTGAAAGATGTTTGAATTTATTTAAGTAAGAACCAAATTGACAGGTGTGCGCACGGAAGTCGTCGAGCGTTATGACGATGATGACGCAAGCTATTCAGCAAATGAAGTCAATGACCAGGTTTGTTTGTTATAAGCGAAGAAAAAAAGAAAACAACGTTAAAACTTAAGCGGGGGCGGTAATCAAAACATAATAAAAACCCACAAAACTAACGTAAGGCAAATGAACGATGAAAACAGAAAAACGAACACGTGAAAAATGGCTTAAAAAAGCCTGTTTTCATATTAAAATTAAAAAAATCGGTGGGTACCCGGGTGTTTTTGGGTGTGTGGTCGGGGGTGGATAAGCGAAGTAAAAAAAAAAAACAGAAAAATGAACGTTACATGAAAAATGGCTTAAATAACACTGGTTCAATATTTAAATTTAAAAAATCGGAAAAAAAAAAGAAGACATCTCACACCACGATTCGAACCCAAAACGTTTAGATAACGAACAAACACGCTAACCAACTGAGCTAACGCGACATACATGAAATTTAGTCAGTTCTTCAACTATTTAAAGTAAATCAGGTCATAACATCATCTGACGCATGCGTAGAACCGGTCGTCGTCACGAGAGGACCGTTTTTGTTGAACCCCCCCTGTCGAAAATTGTCGATTTCGGGGTGAAAAAATTAACGTTTTTGGCCAATTTTTTGATATTTTTCGTGCGAAGGATGGAGCTCTAATATGATACCGAGTTTGTTAATTTTTGTTGTGTCTGTCGAAAGTTTTTAGCGGACACACAAACATACACACATACATACATACATACATACATACATACATTTTCGCTTTTATATATATAGATATAAGTTAAGGCTGTAGGTTAACTTCATATAGAACATACAAGAGGCCTTCAATATGTTTCCAGACTTTTTTTGTACAAGCATTTAAAATTATTGTAAACTCTTGAAAATTCAGTATGTTATTGCTATACATCTTATGAGACGACACAACAACTTTTATGATTGGTGTGGATATCAAGACAGTTCCTCACCCTCCCTATAGTCCAGGCCTTGCTCCCTGTGACCTTTAGTTATTTCCTAAGCTCAAGGAAAACCTTAACGGCTGTCGCTATGAGACAAATGAAGAGATGAAAGAGGTTGTGATGTGGACCATTGACATGTTCACACAAAAGGACTTCTATAAGGCCTTCCAACAGTTGTTGGGATGGTACAAGTGCATTGCAGCCAAAGGAGATTACTTCGAAGAAGACTAGAGTTTTATGTGTGTCCTATCAGTAAAAGTAACCATAGGAAAAAAGTCTGTAAACTTATTTAAGGCACCTTGTATGTGTGTGCCTGTGAGCAGAAATTCATGTTTGTTAGTTTAGTTGATGATGATGATAATGATGATTATCCACCATTATAATAATGAGTATTTGAATGATAAGATTGACATAAACTACATTACAATAAAACAAATTACACAGAACAATAATTAGTTGAACAATAAGCGAGCTACCATCTTGTGGGTCATCTAAAATTATTCCTGTTTCATTTAAACGCAGATAATTTGAAGGGAGGTAACCCTAATCTCATTTTGTCTCTAATCTAATCATTTTACCGAGAGTTGTTAATGGTGTTAGCAATTCTGAGCAGACACATCAAATCAGTGCCCGTGAAGTTATCAGTAGGAGAAACAATAACAATTTTTCTCAGAGTGAAGAAAGTGAAAAAGGAGTTGATCCAAGGAGAAGAGTGTGAAATTTGCTCCATTTAGATAACCACAGTTAAGAACACTGAGCCTGGTCAAGACTTAATGGGTGACCATTTAAGAATACAGAGTGGGAGTGCTCTATGCTTATCTCATCAATGCTTTTTGTCATCTTCGACTTCTCCTTCCACTGGACTCAAGCAAAGCAGATTCAGTGTGGTTGCAGATTGCGTAACCCTTGCTTCACAATAGACTCCTTGCACAGCTTCCCATACAGGAGTTATCCATTGTCTAAAAAAGAGTTCATTACAAAGACAGAGAGTTGATCCAAGGAGAAGAATGCAAAATTTGCTCCATTAAATAATCCAAGTTAAGCAACGTTGAGCCTGCTTAAGACTATTTAAAATTACAGGGTACTGTATGTAGGAGTGTTCTCTGCTTATCTCAGCATTGTTTTTAATCATCTTGGACTTCTTGCCATTGAACTCAAGCAAAGCCAATTCAAGAGAAGCATCATTGAAGATTGTGCAACTCTAGCTTCACAATAGACTTGTACAGGCTCCCTTATAGAGATTATCCATTGTTTCTAATGGAGACCCCTCAGTTAACAAATATCAGATTTTACTATGTATATTTTAAAAGTAAATCTCTATTAAGATTTAAAGGTGTCTAATTCCTCAATTATATCTATCTATATATCTATAAAAGTGAAATTGTCTGTGTGTGTGTGTGTGTGTGTGTGTGTGTATGTGTGTGTGTGTGTGTGTGTGTGTACATTTCCCTACCAAACTACTACGTCAATTTTCAGTCTACAGACTCGAGATTTGACATAGCGGGTATTGAGATTTGGGAAAATCTTTTTAACCGGTTTTCAGCCAGAAATTTAGCTGTCAAGAGGTCAAAGTTCAATGATTTGACCTTTGAAAACTCTACCAAACTCAGTCAATTTTGGGTCTAAACACTTGAAATTTTAGATGTAGGTTACTAGGACATGTATCAAACTTTTTAATGTGATTTGAGCTCAAAACAATAAATGTTAAGGCGTCAAAATTGGGGTCAAAGTATTTTTAAATTGACCTTTGCGGTTTCCATCAAATTACTCAGCCAATTTTTGGCTTAAACATTTGAAATTTTATATAAAGGGTATTCAAGCATAGGGCAAACTTTTTAATCGGTTTTTAGCTGAAAAATTTGTCTGCTAAAGGATCAAAGTTTAAAATATTTGATCATTCCGGTCTCTAGCAAACTACTCAGCTAATTTTTGGTCTAAACATTGGAAATTTTACATAAAGGGTATTCAGACATGCGACAAGCTTTTTATTCAGTTCTGGAGCAAAAAATTGGCTGCCAAGAGGTCAAAGTTGAACGATTTGACCTTTGCGGACTCTACCAAACTCTTCAGCCAATTTTGGGTCTAAACACTTGAAATTTTAGATGTAGGTTACTTGGACATGAGTCAAACTTATTAATTTGATTTAAGCCCAAAACAATAAATGTTAAGGGGTCAAAAAAAAAAATTGACCTCTGTGGTCTCTACTAACTTTTCTCTATAGTAAATAAGGAAGCCTATTATATAGAAAGGCATTACCGTACATATGCACACTTTTTAATATAGACATACGCACATAAAATTATGAACAGTACATAGGGCTTGAGCAAAGCCGGGCTGAACTGCTAGTTTATTAAGAAAGTAGAAAATGGACATTAAGTTTACTTTTGGCAACATAGTAACTCTTCACTAGAACCATGATTCGCCAACATTTGTATCTATTTTTACAGTGGACTGTTGTGCCTTGCCAGCATTTATTCGGGACACGATAAATTCTCTGGATGAAGCTGACTTAACTATGGCGTAGAACAATAAAATTGTCACCCTAGAAAATACGACATGATTCCATTTCCATTTCATGAAAACCGGTTTTCTTTTTTTTGTTGCAGACCATCTATAAGTTGGCCAGTTGAGTACAAATCTCAAGAGCGATAGGAGCCTTCTCTCATGTCTGAGAGTGACACAATTTTCAACGAGTGAGATTGGAGATGCGCCACTGTACAACTCGTGCTCTTTACCAACCCAAGTTATGACAATAGCACAATTGGTAGCATCCTCAAATGCATCACTGGATTGCCACGAATAACAGGGACGTGCCCAGGATGATGAAAACAAAGTTTCCAGCCATGGTTATGGTCTTTGGTGTGGTTTCAAGTGAGGGCCACATCATGCCACCTCACGTCTTCAAAGTTGACTTGAAAGTCATCACCAAAGGGATGAGCTGAAAAATATGTTGAGCATCTGGTGCAATCAGGTAGCCACTGGCAGACCCTAGGTCTGGCAGCAGGACTCAGCGTCAGCCCATAAGTTCAAAGAGGCCCAGGTTTGACTTCCGAAGGAGTGCTACGACTTTGTACCCTTCCCTCATTGGTTGCCCTCCTTCCCCACTCTGAACCCGCTAAACTACTTTGTTTGATCATACGTCGAGAACATCAGCAACATGATCTCCCACAACGCCAAACGGTAATTGAGGCTGAAGACGGCTACATTGAATAGATGTCAGCTCTACTACATAATCAAATTACTTGCGTTGATTTTTTTCAATAAAAGTTTTAAAATAAAACTATAGTGTTGTTTTCTTTAGAGTGACAAATTTATTGTTTCACTCTGTAGTTGAAAGGGTGAATAGCAAAACAGGTGCAGGTATATACAAGATATGGTTGGTATGTACAATAGTAAGAGAAAAATTGGAATCAACTTACTTGATCATGAAGAAGAAAATGTTTCACATCTTTGTAAAATTTGGTAAACTTATTCTGAATCACAAGTTCACACCATCTGTGCCGAACCTGGAAGAGATATTACATTTACATATTCACAAATAGAGGCTATGAATTTGTACGCATTTAAAAAATAAAACGTATTTACTTGTCTTGTCAGCGTCAATTCCTTAACAATTTATTTAAATTTCTTTTATCTTTGTTTGCATTTTCCTCCAGTTATTTCTCAGGAATAAAGCAGCCCCTTTCTGGGAATAACATTTGATTTCGATGCAAGAAACATAAGTGTCTGGATGACCTATTACAGTTTTCATTTACCTCTCAACTGTTGAGTTAGCAAAGAAGTGCTGAACACTGATTTTCCTTTTTATTTGTATTTATTATTTTTCATATATTTTTACAAATTTTTATATATTTTTACTATTTATATACATTTTTTTGTTTATTATTTTATATATTTTTTATATATTTTTTATAATTTTTATATATTTTTTATTTTATGTATATTTTTTATTATTTTTATATGTATTTTTTATTACGTTTATATATTTTTTTTCAGATTTTTATCAATCTCATTCTATTATTGTTAATCATCATTTTTCTTAAGAAGTAATTCCATTTTTGATAGGATGGATTGGTTTATTGTCCAGGGAATGCTAATGGATCACATTTTGCACCGTTCAGTTTGTATGTACTTGATTCTAACTTTTTTTTTTAATCAATTTTCACCCCAAACAAGGTTAGTTGGTTGTTTTTGTTTTACGGCATATCAACCCTTTTCGGGTTATTTAATGCCGAATCCCAAGATTTTGAAGAAAATGTTTTTTAATAGAATATATTTGTTGTTTTCACGTCGGTTTCTATTTAACCCATAGTTGGGACCTAAACAGGTACTATCACTCCGGGTCAGAGTGGACCTGGGAGCAATGGTAATTAAAGGGTGGATCCACACTCCCCAAAGCCCACAAGCTGGGGTCTCACCACTGGATATAGTTTAAGGTCATATCCAGGACCCTCATTGAGGGACTTTTACCCTCTGCAGGGGGGCAGTCGGCGTATTCTAATGCCCCACTGACAGGGCCACCCAAACAAGGCAGAGTGCCACTTGAAAGTAGGGGGCTACTATCAGGGGCATAATTTGCAGGGGCATTATAAATGGAGTTGAGTAGCAAGATGTTTGTTCACATTACACTTGAACGTCTGCATATCAGTACAGTTGGGAAAGCAGAATCCCGGACGGGAGTTCCAAAGACTTGTAGTTCTGGGGAAGAAACTATTGGAGTAAAAGGCTTTCTTACACCTAGGGATCTCTACTGTGAAGGGGTGGGACTTAGTTACTTGTTGGGTTTGTCGGGGTAGTCACGTTCAGGAGGTACAAGTGCTTGTAACATGTGGAGGAGGGAAAAGGTGTAAATATTGGAAAAACAAAAATCTTATTGCATAAAAAATAGTACATTTAATGATTTTGTTGACAATTTTTTACTTCTATATTATACTAGCCTGGATGCCCGGCATTGTCCGGGTGTTTGGAGGTGTGTGTTGAGAAAAAAAAAGTGGTAAGTAGGCAGACAGGCTTGAACCCGTACTGCGAAGAAGGAAAAGACTGTGAAAAAAAAAAAAAAACGTGACGTCATTGCTGTTGCGTCTATCACCAAACGGGAAGTGGCGAAGGCTTAAATTAAGGCTAGTCAATCGAAAAGAGGGGATGACTTTCGAAAATATCGGCGAAAAAAGCGACCCCCTCCTTGAAGAAAAGTGGCCAGTTGAGGGTAAAGGAATTAATGGTTTTGGCCAATTTTTCGATATTTGTCGTCCAAAGGGTTGACTTCAAAATGATACTGATCTTGTGAAAATGCTTCATCTTTGTAAACAGACAGGTTAAATTTATATTATAGATTACCCATATTTTTTGTCAACAAAACCATAAAATAATTTTTATTTTTCTTATGGAAATAGTTCCAGGCCAGACATGAAGCCATTTGATGTACTCCATCTCAGAAAATAGCAGTTCTTCCCCCTTTATCAGAAATATGCTCATTGAATGTGAGAACTAATTGATAAAATAAGGAAAGTGAGAGTTAGGAGGATGCTGAAAGTAAATCCAAAGTCTACTTGTAACTCTCTTTATAGTATATAATATTTTAATGCAGTTGTTTTTTTTATTCATATTGAAGGCCTCCCCTTCATTTGCATTCTTTAAGAATTAAGGTAGTTGGTTGGTTGATTGTTTTTGTTTTACGGCATATCAACCCTTTTCAGGTTATTTAATGCCGAATCCAACGATTTTGAAGAAAAAATTTTTAATAGAATATATTTGTTGTTTTCAAGTCAGTTTCTATTTAACCCATAGTTGGAACCCTAACAGATACTACCATTCCGGGTCAGAGTGGACCTGGGAGCAATGGTAATTAAAGGGTGGCTCCACACTCCCCAAAGTCTGCAAGCTGGGGCCTCACCATTGGATATAGTTTAAGGTCATATCCAGAACCGATCAAATTAGTGCCAACTAAATAAATTGTATAACAGCATGTTAATATTAGAATCAGATTTAAAGTCAAAACGCACTAATTTTTAAATAGGATACAATTGAGTAAGAAGAATAAAAATAAATCAACTGAAAGAAAATTATAGTTCTTTTTTTTTATTTTAACAAACTGAATCATAGAAATAACATAATCACAAAGGCTTCTTTTAAATTTTGGCAGTTGAAAAGATTGTGCCAAAGTTAATGTCAACTAATAAATTTGCATAACAGAATGTTAATGTTAGAATCGGTCAGATAATTAAATATTGCCAACGTTTTTTGTATAATGAATTCTTTATTTGTTCAGCGTTTTTAATTGTGGACAAAATCCAGCTCCTTCAAAAGGGGCACTCTTGATTGAAACAAAAATTTAAATTGCTTTAGTCTAGAAGGACTTCTCTTTCAATAATCAAGGACTAAATAGATTAGGTTTAGCATCAGAACAGATTCTACATTATGTTTTCAGGCTGCAGTCAAAATAATAAAATGAATATTGTTTTGTTTATTTAGGAGTCACCAATTATCAAGGCTAAAACCACTCAAGGATGGCGGCTGGTGAGAGGATTAGAATAATTTTTTTTTATTTACTTTTTGTGAATGTCTTACAAAGAAAAGGTAAAGATTAAAGCTTAGTTGAACACCTTCTAACAAAGATAAAGATATTCGTTCACAGCTACTGATTTTACGCTTCCGAAAGTAACTGAAGAATGTCAGAGTTGAATGATGAAACTTATTATGAGACGATTAGAACTGACAATGGAAAAAGCAAAATTTAATTGCTTAGAAATATTTATTGACATTGGATTTGAAGAGAAAAGAAATAAGGCTGAACACCAAAACCAGAATCTACCAGGCCCTCGTCTGCACTATTCTCCTTTATGGTGGCGAGACTTGATCTGTGCTGGCAGGCGACCTATGCAAATTGCAGGTATTCAACCATTACTGCTTGTGCTACATCCTCTGTGTTCACTGGCAACAGTTTATCCCCTAACAGTACAATTCGCACTTGTAAGATCCACTTCCTCCAAAAATCCCTTCTTGCCAGATGCCTTCGTTGGTTTGGTCATGTGCATCCAGGTGACTTCATCCATGAAGTTATTGATCCAGCACTGCCACCAGTCTGAAAGAAATGTTGCAGTGGCCAACTCAAAACATGGTTCAGGATAGTCCTCACCTTTTCAAGGTCCATCGCCAGAACTAGGAATAACTCACACTCATAACAGATAAAGAACATTCCCAGACTACAGTAAAAAATAATTAATAATATATATATATATATATATATATATATATACTTGTGTATAAGTCGATTTTTTTTTTCATTTTCTTTCTTTGAAGATTGTAATGCTGATTATGGGGCAGCCAAACTAGCTGCCAACATTGCCCTGCTTTTTATTGAAACCAACCGAGAGTATTTTTTAGTATCCTCGCTGTTCCCTTAAGTGCAATTGTCTTGCACTTGATTCACCAGGTATATTAGTTAGGTAGGACTTCAGGTTCTTCCTCATAAGCCCTTTGGCACCTATAATATCTGGTATTATTGATATCTCCCCAAGATTCCAGTTTCTTTCTATATCATACATGAGACCTTGGTATTTGGTCTGTTTCTCCCTCTCAGCTCTGTTCAGACCTCCATCATTAGGGACACTCACTTCAACCAAGGTTGCAACTCTTTCTGACTTATTCCATATAACTATGTCAGGTTTTTCCTCTCTCTTTGTGTTAATTTTCTTATCATTGTGTTTTTCCTGGGGATAGGGCATTCTATCGGATGTCAAACATTCTCCCATTAGTTTAATAACTCCAACCGATAGATCTTTTTAAGATTCTAACCGTCCCCTAAAAGTGCTATTGTTTGTATTTCTTTTGCACTTGGTTCACCGGGTATATTCGCCAGATAGTTTTTGAAATTCTTTTTTATTAGCCCGGTTGCTCCTATAACGACTGGTATGATTGATATCTTCTTAAGATTCCATTTTCTTTTCATGTTGTACGTAAGTACTTGGTATTTTATTTTCTTCCTCTCTGCTTTGTAAAGACCAGCATCATTAGGGATGCTTACTCTAACTAGGGTTGCTACATTCTCCTTCTTGTCTCATAACACTATGTCAGTCTTAATAGCCATATTTTCTAGGTATGTCGCTGTAGGAATTTCGTAGTCATAGTGGATGGTGCATGACTTATTTCCAACTGTTCTTTCCCTAAATTTGCTATTACATTGGATATTCAGGTTTTTACAGATTTTCCCGTGGAGATATTTACACACTTCATTGTGTCATTTTAGGTATTACCTATGTATAAGTCGACTGTAAATTCTAAACAAGTAAAATGGTCCATCTCATGGCGCTTTCTTGCACAGATAATTTGCTTTTTCGTGTTTTTTTTTGTAAGACATATTATAAATTTTCTTATCATCTGCAAGCGATAATATTTGCATTTACACAAGTGTGGTCTATTAAAATCAATAAATATTTATCTATTGTCACGTACCATAATAGCGTAAATGCATACATTGCACAAGTCATGATATACTGTAATAATGTGAATGCATGCGTTAAGTACCATTAAATGGTTTCATTAAATAGCTGTCATTAAATTGTTGTCATTAAATAGTTGTCATTAAATTGTTAAAACTTATTAAACTAAGGGGAGAATGACATCGTAAACACTACATTTCCTAACCTACTAAAAAAACGTCATATCACCAAATACATCATATTGAACTTAGGCCTATAGCCACGTTTAGAGAGGGAACATTGTGAGAGCTACTCCTATTATTATTAAGCCTCCCACTGAAAAACCGTGCATGTGCTTACATGCTAGCAAACACACTGCAGTGGGGTTCGGAATGAGTGCAATTAATTACTAGAATTACCGGTATATACCGAGTGCACAAATAAAATGGTGTTTTCTATGTTATGATCAAGCACCAAGTCGCTCTTTAACAACATTTCCAAAAACATTACCTACGTATAAGTTGGCCCCCCCAAAAATAAGCTTAAAATCGTCTCCCAGAAATTCAACTTATACACAAGTATATACGGTACCTATAAAACTAAGTTTTTTTCTCACTCTGACATTGATATTAAAAGCCTACTTTTTCTATTTAAAAATTATTAAAACAAACTTCTTAATATACTCAGTCATGGATATACGAGCGACTATATGAAAGTAAACTAATTTTCATATTCTTTTGAAAATCAGGCGTTAATTAATCATATATTCATTTATTATTATTAGATGATTGGTTTCATTTCACTATTACACTGAATTCTATTTATGCACAGTTTCTACATTTTGCATAATTATGTAGAATTTAAGATGAAAACATTCTAGCACATGGAAAAATTTATATATATATATATATATATATATATATATATATACAAAAGTGAACTTGTCAGTGTGTGTGTGAAAAGTCTCTACCAAACTCTTCTGTGAATATTTGGTCTACAGAGTTGAAATTTGATATATAAGGTATTTGAACCTGTAGCACATTTTAGATTTGGTTTTTAGCCAGCAAAAATTGCTGCTAAGGAGTCAAAATTGAAAAGAAAACAGTTGACCTTGGCAGGCTAAGTCGAATAAAACACTACTCCTGTTGTTACTTTTACGCATGTGCAAAAATTAAACATTCATAGTTCAAAGTTGTTTAATTTTTAACCTTTTGTGTTCATCTGTCGGTAGCTCAGATGGTAACAATGCTGGAGAGATAAATAACAAATAACAAAGGCTGGAGTGCTAAACGTTCTGGTTTCAATTCTAGGGGATGGTACTGCAGAGATACGTTTTTTTAAACTTTGGAAATCAATTATTAAATCGTCTCTCTCTGATAGACTTATAAGATTAGTTGTCGATGGGCAGAAATCGGAAGCTCATACTATGAACGCTGGCGTCCCTCAGATGACTGGTGTCTTGACAAGCTTCTGGGACTGACCATCACTCCTCATCTGAAATGGAACAGATACAGCAAATCTGTTGCCAAGATTGCTGAAAAAATGGTTGGATCATTCTACTGAGATCTCACCACTGATGCAATTTCCTATCTGTATAAGAGCAAAGTACAATCTAAAATTGAATACTGTTGCCACATCTGGGCAAGAGCTGCTCAGTGCACCCTATCCTGCATTGATAAAGTTCAAAACCAGTTTTGAAACCTTTTCTCTTCCCAAGTGCTTATCTGAGCTCCAATCTATGGTCCCTCCTGGCAAACTTTCAAAAAAACAAAAAACCTTGTCTAACTACAACCACTATCAACAATTTTCCCCACTCTCTATCTGCCTAATTCTAAACGCAGATTCAATGAACAAAGCTTCATTCCTAGAACTGCCTGCATGTGGGACACTGTTCCATTAGCTTACTTCCCAGCCATAAGTTCAATGTAAACAAGTTCTTGTTGAGCTATCCCTTTAAATAATCCAAATTATACCCAATCTACACCACTAACGATTTCTAAACTACCACCTTACATTCATTAACCCTTATCCTCGAGTAGCCTTCACAGCTTGGTAAGTGGTGACTACCTTGTAAACAAAACAAACTCCTTACTATATATTGGATACTAATCAATAGAGAATTGGCTCTATAATAATAAATAAGAAATCTGCATGTATTAAAATATTTATGCATATTTTATGACTAGAAACGATGAACTGCCTGCTAGTTGTAATACCGATTCCGATTCCAGTAACTTCTTTCAAAGAACTGCAAGGCTTGTGGAACTCTTTTCCTGCTGACTGTTTCCCCTCTACATATAGCTTTCAAGGCTAAGGCCAATTAGACATCTCTTGTCTTTGTGATAATCATCTTTCATTCTTGTTAGCTCCTTACATCAAGTGGCTTCATGCCTTGTCTGAAGAGATTCCTATTAAAAAAAAAAAAAGCATCCAGTGCTTCTTAAAATATTTGCCCAATATTGGGAGATGAAGCAATAAAAAGATTATTTCAAAATTGGTTTTCAAAATTCTTTTTAGAAAATAAGACTCTAGAAGATACACCACAATTTAGAAATGTAAATGAAAAAAAAAATTGTCAGGGCTCTTTCTCATGAACGCTGCAATTCGTATCAACTCTACTTAAAACGTAATTCACATCAACTCTCAACGTCTATGCTCTCTCACGGCTGTCCAAAACTCTTCTATCTATCCTCTCCAATTTGTCCTTCTTATAGCTGCTATTCCCCTCATAAGTTCAAATTAATACCACATGTATATAAAGAATCCATCTTTAAACTTAAGTTTTTCTTTTCTTTTTTTCTTCTCCAATCCTGTCACTTGTGTGAGTACTATTTTCCATTACCGTTGTCACTTCTAATTTACAGAACTTACAGAAAGTCTTTGTTCGATACTGTGGCTATGACTGACATGGTAACTATTCATAGTCCTTGGAAGAGTCCATCTACACCCAAAATAGGTTAGATCAACGTCATACCATAACACTTAAATTAGTTAGGCTTAACCTATTAGATCTCACTGTCCTATAAATAGGACACCATGGTATATTCTTTGACTTTTAACATAATCTATTTTTAGTACTTTTTAGTCTTGTAATGAAAAACACAAAAATGTCAGAACTCCTTCTCACTAACACCACAATCAATACTAAAGTGACGTCGCGAGCCTGTCTCTGCTTTATCGTTATTTTCATGGCAAGTGGTCATTTGAGCTTCAATTTATGGTCCCCCTGGTCTGACTTTCAGGAAAAACACTCATCTAGCTCAAACCACTCTCAATTATTTCCCCCACTCTTTATCTGTGTCTAAACCTAAACGTCCATGAACAAAGCTTCATTCTTAGAACGGCACTCCTGTGGAACTCTCTTCTGTTTTCATCCTTTCCAACTGACTACAATATGGTCGTCTTCAAGTCCAATGTAAACAAGTTCTTGATGAGCTGTTCCCTTTAAGTAATTCAATTTACCAAATTTGCACTGCTAACGATTACTATGACATTTTCCCATTGACTGCTGTACAATCATTACTCTTATCCTCAAATGGCCTTGATAAGTAGCGACTCCTTTGTAAAAAACAAAACAAAAAACCTCCTTGTCCTTCTTATAGCCGCTATCCCCCTCATATGCAAATTAATGCCACATGTATACAAAGAATCGATCTGGAAACTTTTTTGTTCTATTTTTTCCTTCCCCAATCTGTCACTTAACAGAAATGCTGCTGCTTGTGCGAGTGGTATCTTCTATTATACGGAAATGCAACTTCTTTAAATTTTGATGATTAAAAAAGTGCCATCCAATCAAATTCAAGTTAATTAAAATTAAAATCAGAAAACAAACAACAAAAAAAAAGTTTGTAAGGATAAAAGAAAAATATTCATACATCAGGATTTGATTTGTTTATGTGATATTGCTTGTAGAGTTGCTCCAAAACGGATTTTGAACATGGCACATCCAACAACAGCTCAAGCAAAAGAGTTAGTTGATCTTCACAAACCTGAAAGATAGGTAAAAGAATAGGTAAGATTATATATATATATATATATATATATATATATATATATATATATATTCATTCAGACAAGTATTGTTAAGTAGCACTGAGTGTTTTTGCTTAATGATTTTTTTTTTTGTAATTTTGCAATTTTTTGAATTGTCGTACTTATTTCTCGGTCGAATCTGTGCAAGAAAGTTCAATAGTCGTCCATTTGTTGTTTCTTTTGGTTGCTTTTTGCAAGTACTTTCAACCGAGTTTCATCAGTCTTCTTCAGGCAATTTTTGATTTTGTTTAAAATCTGGATGCTTTTATATATTATATATGCTTCAGTTCATATTATATTTAAATTTCTTGAACTAGTGAAGTGTCTCGTGTGTAAAAAAAAAATATGTTTTTGAACGCGTTAAAAACGTGGCAAAAATAAATGTATTCACAAAATGGTTTTAAAGATGTGATTCACAAAATGGTAGAAATAAGGACGACAATTCAAAAAATTGAAAAATTACAACAAAATTCATTAAGCAAAAATACTCCGTCCTATTTAACAATACTTGTCTGAATGAAAACATGCTGTCTAAATACACAATATATATATATATTAGTCCTCACGTGAAAGAGCAGAACACAAAATCTTTTAAATAATAATAATAATAGAATAACAATAACAAAGACTTTCGCTGGTGATGACTACTATTGAGCGTAACCAGTTATGCAGTCCTTTTGAAATTTTCATCTCTATTTTTCTCGTTATGTATTGAATATTTGTTAATGAAACCTATATGAAACATGTTCCTTATCAAATTGTAAAGATTTTCTATTCTGAAAGAAGTTTAAAAAAATTTAATCTAAAAAAGTTTTTGTTAAAAAAATTCAGATTTTCTCATTATTCAGACATGTATGATAAAGAGGGAGTTGCAAAAAAGAGTTGTGGTATGAAGAGAAATACAAACTGAAACAGAGAGAATTTTCAGACCTGTAATAATACAAAGAGAGGGTTGCAAAAATGAGTTGTGGTGTGAGGAGAAATACGAACTGAAATAGAGAGTAGGAGAGTTTTTATAAATACATGCAAAACCACATTCATTTTTTTTTTTAATCCAAATTAATAAATTAAATAAAATATAATCTTAAAAAGACACAATACAAGTTATAAAAGTATTTCATCCAAGGCATGAAAATTGTTAAACAAAATGTTTTTTACTATAGGCTTTAAAAATAAAGGTACACGATTCAATTTGAAATTTATTTATCTTCAAAGTGCACTTTTATACATTTTACAAAGTAAGGTATTACCTTACTTTGTAAAATGTATAAGTTTCCAGACTTTTTTGTACAGGCATTTAAAATTGTCATAGATTTTTTAAAATTCAGTATGTTATTGCTGTATATCTTATGAGATGACTGACCTATTTTTATGATTTCAGGTTTAAATGAACAGCTACAGTAGGAATTAGAATATACCCTACCAAAGCCTGATTGTTACAGCTGGCGAATTTCAAAAATGCAATCTGGACTTGAAGGAGGATATGCAATAAAATTCTTTTTTAAACTTAGAAAAAATGACACAGAAACGTATGAAATGCTTTAGACTGCTTTTGAACTATCAAGCATCAGTTTTTGAGTGGCATAAGAGATTCAAGGAAGACAGAGAGTCTGCGAGGGATGATGAGAAGTGTGAGAGGAGTAAGAAAGTCAGAACACCAGATTTGATTGGCCAAATGAAGAATTTCATGGATAAGGACCGTTGTGTGTCTATAGAGACAAGAAGTGTGCAGTTTGATGTAAGTGTGGAACTGTACACACAATTATTATGGAGGTACTGAAGATGCAGAAGATTTGAGCGAAGTTTGTCCCAAGAGTGCTCAGAGATCAGAAAGAAAGACGTTTTCATAACCAAGATGGGCATCAAGACAGTTCCGCACCCTCCCTATAGTACAGACCTTGCTCCATGTGACTTTTGGTTATTCCCTAAGCTCAAGGAAAACCTTAGAAGCTGTCGTTATGAGACAAGGAGATGAAAGAGGCTGTGACAAGAGTCATTGACATGCTCACACAAGAGAACTTCTTTGGGGCATTGCAGAAGTTGTTAGAACAGTATAACAAGTGCATTGCAGCTGGAGGAAATTACTGCCAAGGTGACGAGAGTTTCATGTGAGTACTAACAATAAAAGTGGCCATACGAAAAAAGTCTGTAAACTTATTTAAGGCACCTCGTTATATAACCTATAATATAAATCTCACCTGTTTGTTTAAATGTATGTATGTATGTATGTATGTATGTCTCGCAAAAAACTTTCAACAGAGGTGACAGATTTTCACGAGATCAGTATCATTTTGAAGCTCAACCCTTTGGACAATAAATATCAAGAAATTGGCTAAAAACATTTATTCCTTTACCCTCAACTGGGTACTTTTCTACAGGGAGGGGTCGCTTTTTTCGCCGATATTTTCGAAAGTCATCATCTCTTTTTGATTGGCTAGTCTTAATTTAAACCTACATCACTTCCGGTTTGGTGCTGGGCGCAACAGCTAACGAATCATGTTTTTTTGTTTTCACCTTCTGTTCCTCCTTTGCGGTGTGGGTTTTTTTTTTGTGCTCACAATTTTCCTTTTTTTTTTTTTTGCTCAACCAACACACACTTCCACTTTCTTTTCCACCTTTGCGTCATGAGTTTGAGCCTGCCTGCTTTCCTGCCTGCCTACTACCACTTTTTTTTTTTTTTTTTTTTGCTCAACACACACCTCCAAACACCCAGGCAATGCCGGGCACCCAGGCTAGTAGATAGATATATGAGAAAACAAATGCAATGAGAATAAAGCTGGATGTTAGATTTCCTCTTGAGAGAGGAAGAGCAAAGTCTCTTTAGTCATGGATGACAACTGGAGATTGAAACAAAATATCCGTTTTGCAAATCTACAATTGCTTAAAGAGCAGCTAGGTTCTACCTATAGCCTTCCTTGTACTCCTTCTTTATCCATTCGGCAAACATAGAGGTACAAATACAAGGAAACTCCCACTGTCCCTTCTGCTATCTCTTTCTATTTGTCTGAATAATGTGGAGATACTTCGTTATCACTGTTTAGGGTGACAAGTTTGAACTACTTTTTTAATTACTCTTTTTTATTATAATATTTTTTAATAGTCCGCAATAAATAAATTAATATAAATAATACTCATCTCAATAATGAATTCCAATTAAAATAATATATATACCAATCGGTACGAGATCTGATAATAAATAAACGTGGATTTATAAGATCAAAAAATCCAACCTTGACCAGCCTTCGAGGCCCATGGCGCAGTGGATAGAGACATTGAATCTCTACAGTTTTAGGTGAGAATTGTCTGAAGATAGCGGTTTCAATCCTACCCAAAGCCGGCTAGAGGCTTACTTGGCCAAAAGTGGTGAGATGACAACAACTACGGATGGCAGTAATTGTTGAGATCCGTCGCGGTTACCACCTGACGAAGGCCAGAGGAATAGTTGGCCGAAACATCATGAAACAACAACTAATAAAGATGAGAATAATAGTCCGCAAAAGATAAATTAATATAAATAATACTTATCTCAATAATTACTTCCAATTAAAATAATATATAAGTTGAGGGTACATGTTTGACAGCTTTTTCTGTAGTACAGTACAGAAGCCTTGCCTGTTAGGTAGTGATAAACATGACTGCTCTATTAATAGTTGTGGCAACTGTAATATCACATTGTGCATGGAAACAGACGTTGCGCTTATTTCTGGTGTGATTTTTAAAGGCCACAACCATATAGATATAGATCCGGCTAATAAATTACTTTTATGTATACTGTTTTTGAGATCCAACAAACATTTAAATTGTCTAAACCCACTCTATCAAATCAATAATAATAATAATAATAATAATAATAATAATAATAATAATAATAATAATACAGGGTGGAACGAGATAAAATTGCCACTCCAGAAAAGGTGACATGATTCCATTTCCATTTTATGAAAACCGGTTTTTGTTGCAGACTATGAGTTGGTCAGTTGTGTACAAATCTCAAGAGCGATAAGAGTCTTCTATCATGTCTGAATGTGACACAATGTTCAACAAACTAAATCGGAAATGCTCTCTACTGACCCAGGTTATGACAACAAAACCAATGCGAAGTATGCTCAAAATGCAAATCCAGATAGTTCAGCACATAAGGGCACAGCTCAATGAAGTTTCCAGCCACGGTTATGGTCTTTGGTGTGGTTTCAAGTGAGGGCCACATCATGCCAACTCACATCTTTGAAGTTGGCTTGAAAATCAACACCAAAGTGTACCTGGATGTGCTGAAGAGTGTGATAATCCCCTGGTACAATCAGGTGGCCGCTGGCAGACCCTGGCTGTGGCAGTAGAACTTGGCGTCGGCCCACAAATCAAAGAGACCCAGGGTTGGCTTCAGGAGTGCCACGACTTTGTACCCTTTTCTCACTGCCCCCCCCCAATCTAAACCTGCTGGACTACTTTGATCATATGTTGAGAACATCTTCAACATGATCTCCAACAACACCAAAGCCAGCCTGATCGCTGCCATCTGCCAAGTATTCACCGAGCTCTCTTTGGCGCTTGTGGAAAAGGTATGTTCCAAGTTCCACACCTGTATTGAGATGGTGACTGAGGCTAAAGGCGGCTACATTGAATAGATGTCAGCTCTACTACATAATCAAGTTACCTGAATTGATTTTTTCAAAACAACTAAATCACCTCCTCTTGAGGATCTCCTTCATTAATATTCGAGTGCTTAGAACAAGCCTTGACAAGGTAGAATCCTTCCTCCATGTAAAATACCCAGATATCTTAGCGCTATTTGAAACTAATTTCGACTATTCGATACTAAATTATTTTCATATGACAAGGTACTTCACACACTGCTGTAAAGACTCATATAAACATGTATATGTGCTCAAAGTTTATATCCCTGACACTCTTCATTTAACTAGAGAACATACCCTAGAATCCAAAGATCCTGTGTACATGTGCTTTCAACTAATTGTGTTAGTTACCGTTATTGTTTTTTATCATTCACTCTTGACCTACGACTATATTGTACCTATTTACTATGCCTCCCCACGGGACAGAGTTAGACACTAGGGTCGTTTTTTAACGTGGAGAAAAGGTACAAAAATAAAAATTGTCTCAGTCGTGAGGGATTTCTCCTCCACCGAAAGAGAACAAGAAATAGAAGTGCAGCACCTGAAGAACAGATGGTATTTATTTGCTCCCCCACCGAGCAAATTAGGCACAAGGCCGATTTTTAATGTGAGGAGTGAAGGGGAAATGGGGACTAACTCCCCGGGGAGTAGGGGAGCTGGATAGTGACAATTGGTATGAAGGGTCGCCCCTACATTGACCAAGGTCTTATATGTGGGGTTGCCCCCACATATGGTCTTTGCTTTCAGCATCTGCAGAACAGATGGTATTTATTTGCTTCCCCACTGAGCAAATTAGGCACAAGGCCGTTTTTTAATGTGGAGAGAGAGGGAGGGGGAGGGAAAGGGGGATCCTGCTCCCGAGAGGTGGGAAATGGGAGCTGGATAGTAACTGTGGTCGTAGGGTGATCCCTACCTTGACCAAGTTCAGATATGTGGGGTTACCCCCACATATGGTCTTTGCTAGTCATAGCTAGTCTTTGTTTGCAGCATCTGAAGAACAGATACTACACTTTAATCTTGTCCCGAAGGCCAAGCATATTGTAATAGATAATGTTTCTTAGAGTATCAACTGAGATATTTTCTCCGATTTGAGCACTGTGATTGAAGATTGTAATGTTCACCACAGCGATTGGTTCAGCTTCTGAAGCTGGTAATACCAATTGCCCATTTCCTTACTGAAACTGTCACCTTCTTGACTGACCCCCTAGGTCGCACAAGAATTCTACTGTCTATTTCAAGAAGAGAGAGGCATATCAGGCTCACTGTGACTATAATAATGGTGACTCAAAGAACTAGCGCATATGTTAAAAAAGAGAAAGAGAGATTAACTCTGCACACTTCCACAGTCGTTGGTATCACTATTATAAAAACATGTAACAACTACCTTCCATTTATGTTCACATTTTTTTCTTTTAATCCCTTTTATTTTATCTTTTTATTTGTTTCAAAAATACAAAATTTATTGCTACATACTGGTTCCAATCTGAATCCACCAAAGGAATGCACTCCCCACTTTATGGCATCAACCTAAAGAAAAATATAAAATAAACTTTAACAAAAATGTACATTCAAAGAATGACAACTTTGAAATTAAACTTCAATCAATTATAATAAAACTAATTAGAATATCAATCTCATGGTGAATACATAATGATAGATGTAATGAGTTATCTCCCTTGCATTAATTTATCTCCTTGTAGTTAGATAAATCATCTCAGTTAAAACTTATCTCCTATTATTATAAGAATCCTTCATTGATGTCATGGGGTATATAAGAAAGAGCCTGCTTTCTCTTTGTAACCATAGAGTCAAAGCATTCAATCATCCAATATAAACAAATTTGCGTCAAAACGCCGACTTAAATAATAAAATTCTGACCATTGCACTTCCTTTTTCTGTGTATGTGTCTAAAACCAAATAGAACTTCCATAAACAAAGTTTCTTTCTTAGAACATTATATCTGTGAAACACGAGACTGCGTGTATGTTATTGTTATGAATAATATTTTATTGTTATGAATAATATGTTATTATTATGAATAATATTTTATTGTTATGAATAATATGTTATTATTATGAATAATATGTTATCATTATGAATAATATTTTATTGTTATGAATAATATGTTATTATTATGAATAATATGTAATTGTTATGAATAATATGTTATCATTATGAAAAATATGTAAATGTTATGAACAATATGTTATTGTTATGAATAATATGTAATTGTTATGAATAATATGTTATCATTATGAAAAATATGTTATAGTTATGACTACTATGTTATCATTATGAATAATATGTTATTTTAATGAATAATATTTTATTGTTATGAATAATATGTTATCATTATGAATAATATGTTATCATTATGAATAATATGTTATTGTTATGTATAATATGTAATTGTTATGAATAATGTTATTATTATGAATAATATGTTATTGTTATGAATAATATGTTATCAGTATAAATAATATGTTATTGTTATGAATAATATGTTATTGTTATGAATAATATTTTGTTGTTATGAATAATATGTTATTGTTATGAATAATGTGTTATTGTTATGAATAATATGTTATTGTTATGAATAATATGTTATTGTTATGAATAATGTGTTATTGTTATAAATAATATGTTATTGTTATGAATAATATGTTATTGTTATGAATAATATGTTATTGTAATGAATCATATGTTATCGTTATGAACAATGTGTTATTGTTATGAATAATATGTTATTGTTATGAATAATGTGTTATTGTTATGAATAATATGTTATTGTTATGAATAATGTGTTATTGTTATGAATAATATGTTATTGTTATGAATAATGTGTTATTGTTATGAATAATGTGTTATTATTATGAATAATATGTTATTGTTATGAATAATATGTTATTTTAATGAATAATGTGCTATTGTTAAGAATAATATGTTATTGTTATGAATGATATGTTATTGTTATGAATAATATGTTATTGTTATGAATAATATGTTACTTTAATGAATAATGTGTTATTGTTATCAATAATATGTTATTGTTATGAATAATATGTTATTGTTATGAATAATATGTTACTTTAATGAATAATATGTTATTGTTATGAATAATGTGTTATTGTTATGAATAATATGTTATTGTTATGAATAATATGTTACTTTAATGAATAATGTGTTGACCAAGTTATTGTTATGAATAATGTGTTATTGTTATGAATAATATTTTATTGTTATGAATAATATGTTACTTTAATGAATAATGTGTTATTGTTATGAATAATATTTTATTGTTATGAATAATATGTTACTTTAATGAATAATGTGTTATTGTTATGAATAATATTTTATTGTTATGAATAATATGTTACTTTAATGAATAATGTGTTATTGTTATGAATAATATTTTATTGTTATGAATAATATGTTACTTTAATGAATAATGTGTTATTGTTATGAATAATATTTTATTGTTATGAATAATATGTTACTTTAATGAATAATGTGTTATTGTTATGAATAATATTTTATTGTTATGAATAATATGTTACTTTAATGAATAATGTGTTATTGTTATGAATAATATTTTATTGTTATGAATAATATGTTACTTTAATGAATAATGTGTTATTGTTATGAATAATATGTTATTGTTATGAATAATATGTTACTTTAATGAATAATATGTTATTGTTATGAATAATGTGTTATTGTTATGAATAATATGTTATTTTAATGAATAATGTTTTATTGTTATGAATAATATGTTATTTTAATGAATAATGTGTTATTGTTATGAATAATATTTTATTGTTATGAATATTGTGTTATTTTTATGAATCATATGTTATTTTTATGAATAATGTGTTATTTTTATGAATCATGTTATTTTTATGAATAATATGTTATTATTATGAATAATGTTATTTTTATGAATCATATGTTATTGTTATGAATAATGTGTTATTGTTATGAATAATATGTTATTGTTATGAATAATATGTTATTTTTATGAATAATATTTTATTGTTATGAATAATATGTTATTTTATGAATAATATGTTATTGTTATGAATAATATGTTATTGTTATGAATAATATGTTATTTTTATGAATAATATTTTATTATTATGAATAATGTTATTTTTATGAATTATATGTTATTGTTATGAATAATATGTCATTTTTATGAATCATATTTTATTGTTATGAATAATATGTTATTCTTATGAATAATATGTTATTGTTTTGAATAATATATTATTGTTATAAATAATGTTTTATTTTTATGAAAAATATGTTATTGTTATGAATAATATGTTATTGTTATGACTAATATGTTATTTTTATGATGTTATTTTTATGAATAATATGTTATCATTATGATTACTATGTTATCGTTAAGAATAATATTTTGTTGTTATGAATAATATGTTATCGTTAAGAATAATATTTTGTTGTTATGAATATGTTATCTTTAAGAATAATATTTTTTGTTATGAATAATATGTTATCGTTAAGAATAATATTTTGTTATTATGAATAATATGTTATCATTAAGAATAATATTTTATTGTTATGAATAATATGTTATCGTTAAGAATAATATTTTATTGTTATGAATAATATGTTATTGTTATGAATAAGATGTTATTGTTATGAATAATATGTTATTGTTATGAATAATATGTTATTTTTATGAATTATATGTTATTTTTATGAATAATATGTTATTTTTATCAATAATATGTTATTGTTATGAATTATATGTTATCATCATGAATAATATGTTATCTTTAAGAATAATATTTTATTGTTATGAATAAAATGTTATTGTTTTGAATAATATGTTATGATTATGAATAATATGTTATGATTATGAATAATATGTTATTGTTCTGAATAATATGTTATTGTTATGAATGATATGTTATTGTTATGAATAATGTTATTGTTATGGATAATATGTTATTGTTATGAACAATATTTTCTTTTTATGAATAATATGTTATTGTTATGAATAATATGTTATTGTTATTAATAATATGTTATTGTTATGAATAATATGTTATTGTTATGAACAATATGTTATTGTTATGAATAATATGTTATTGTTATGAATAATATGTTATTGTTATGAACAATATGTTATTATTATGAATAATATGTTATTGTTATTAATAATATGTTATTGTTATGAACAATATGTTATTGTTATGAACAATATGTTATTGTTATGAATAATATGTTATTGTTATGAATAATATATTATTGTTATGAATAATATGTTATTGTTATGTACAATATGTTTTTGTTATGAATAATATGTTATCGTTATGAATAATGTTATTGTTATGGATAATAGGTTTATGGATAATATAGAGATAATAATGTTATAGATTCTCTAAAAATCACTAAAGCCAACCTTTTGAGATGAGATAGAGTCATGAATCCTTTGAGAGACGTTAGACTTAGCCTTAGAAATTGCATTTTTGTAGGCATTGCTAGCTCTTCTGTAAGATTATCTAGAAACGTCAGAACTATCATTGTCAGAAAGGGTAATGATACAAAAATAATAAATAAGTAGACAATCTAAGAAAGATAAAATATATAATATATATAAAATTTATAATATATATAAAAGATATATATATATATATATATATAAAAAGAGAGAGAGATAGATAGATAGAGAGAGAGAGAGAGAGAGAGAGAGAGAGAGAAAGAGAGATATAAATAAAGATAAAGCGTATATAGCATTCACTTGACAAAGCAGGGGAGGGTAGAGCGGTAGCTCTAGATATATCTAAGGCTTTTGACAGGGTATGGCATGAATGTCTTCTCAAGAAAATCAGATCATACGGTATCACTGAAAGAATACTTAACATAATTAAATCCTTCTTAGATAAGAGAAAAATCCAGTTTGTCGTTGATGGTTGTATATCTAAACAATATGATATAAATGCGGGAGTGCGCTAGGGTTCTTGCCGTGGACCTCTATTATTCCTAATATTCATAAATGACCTCCCAGACAAAATTGTCTGTGAGATGGGTATATATGCTGATGATACCACGCTCTATAACCGACACGACAGGAAAACAAATAAACACATATCTAGAGAAATGGCAGAAACACTAGAGGATTACCTCCAATCTGTAGTGAAATGGGGACAAAAATGGATGGTCACATTCACTGCTGCCAAGACTAAACTTGTTTCCTTCAATAACTACAAGAAACCTTCTCTACCACCAATAGCAATGGCCAAAGACAATTTTTCTGAAAGTACATCTTTTAAACTCCTCAGCCTAACGTTCACAGGAAACATGAGTTGGAAAAATTATATTGAGAGCATTGCCAGAAACGCTGCGAAAAAGGTAGGTTCTCTCTACTGTGCTAGAAAGCTACTAATGTGCAAAGGTATCCTGTACCTCTATAAGGCCACCATTCGCCCATGTATGGAGTATTGTTGTCATATTTGGGCTGGTGCATTTGCTACTAGTCTCTCACTCCTAGACAAGGTTCAAAAGAGAATCACCAACCTATTAGGTCCTGGACTGTCATCTAAGCTTCAGTCTCTGTCCCATCAGGGAAATGTAGCATCCCTCTGCCTATTCTACAAGTATTTTAATGGTGAATACTATGATGAACTGCAAGCAAGCACTTGTACCCCCTCAACGTAAATACCCTCGACAAACCCGACAAATCCAACAAGCAGCAAAATCCCACCCCTTTCACAGTTGAGATCCCTAGATGTAAGAGAGCCTTCTACTCCAGTAATTTCTTCCTCAGAACCGCTAGACTTTGAAATTCCCTTCCGGGTTGCTGCTTCCCCAACTGTACTGACATGCAGAAGTTCAAGTGTAATGTGAACCGACATCTTGCTGCCCAATTCCCCACATATTACCCCTGTAGCTTATGTCCCTGATAGTAGACCCCTACATCAAAGTGGCAATGTCCCTTGCTTGGGGTGAAAATGTCATAAAAAAAAGACATATAGATGTACATATATATATATATATATATATATATATATATATATATATTACAGAAGAGTATGACAATATTGAAACACCTGCTTGTTGAGCCACACTGATGAGTTGTAAACAGTGAAACAGTATATATATATATATATATATATATATATATATATATATATATATATATAGTCATCCACATACAGTACTGTTTCGCTGTTTCACAGCTCATCAGTGCGGCTAGACAGGCAACTACCTCAAGCCAGGATTGAAACCCGACCGTTTGTGCGGCAGTCAAGGCTCCTAACCATTACGCTATTGGCGGCTGCTTGAACGAGTAGTGAGTTTAACGATGTTTTTGATATCGTCTGAAATACCTCCGCTCGATTTGTTTACACAAAGAGCGTCGCTTATATGCTAATGGTAATTCGTGTTTCACTTCTCAATATGCTCAACTCAAGGTGAGGAGCACTATAGTCATCCACATACAGTACTGTTTCGCTGTTTCACAGCTCATCAGTGCGGCTAGACAGGCAACTACCTCAAGCCAGGATTGAAACCCGACCGTTTGTGCGGCAGTCAAGGCTCCTAACCATTACGCTATTGGCGGCTGCTTGAACGAGTAGTGAGTTTAACGATGTTTTTGATATCGTCTGAAATACCTCCGCTCGATTTGTTTACACAAAGAGCGTCGCTTATATGCTAATGGTAATTCGTGTTTCACTTCTCAATATGCTCAACTCAAGGTGAGGAGCACTATAGTCATCCACATACAGTACTGTTTCGCTGTTTCAGCAGCTTACAGGATATATATATATATATATATATATATATATATATATATATATATCCTGTAAGCTGCTGAAGGACAGAACACCATATATTACTATATAAAACTAAACTCCTTAAGACGATATTTCCCGAAATTCCAACCGTTGCTTACCATAGTATCATTGCTACCAATAGAACAAGGATATGAGATTTGCAAAAGAGAAAAGTTATGTTAGTACAAGAAATAAGTAATTGTTGTGAGGATCAGTAGAAAGCAAAGTCAAAAACAAAACAACAATTTTTCTCTACGAAACAATTAAAATAAACACCATAAATATTTAAAGAGACAAAGAACTTGAAGTATAAAAACATTTTTCTAAAATTATTGGATTTGGCATTAAATAACCAGAAACGGGTTGATATGCCATAAAACAAAACAAAACCATGATACAAGGTGGAACGATAAAATTATTGCCCTAAAGAAAACAACACTACGACTTTAGTTAAAAACTTTTATTGAAAAAATCAATTAAGGTAACCTGATTATGTAGTAGAGCTGACACTTATTCAATGTAGCCACCTTCGGCCTCAATCACCATCTCGATACAGGTTCGGAACTTGGAACATGCCTTTTTCATAAGGGCTGACAGGAGCTTGGCAAATACTCGGCAGATGGCAGCGATCAAGCTGGTTTTGGTGTTGTGGGGAGTCATGTTTGTGATGCTCTCGATGTATGACCAAACAGAAGTAGTTCAGTGGGTTTAGGTCGAAGGAAAAGGAGAGGCCAGTGAGAGAAGTGTACAAAGTTGTAGCACTCCTTCTGAAGCCAAGCCTGGGTCTTTTTGGATTTGTGGGCCAGTGCCGAGTCCTGCTGCCACACCCAAGGTCTACCTGATTGCACCAGAAGATCACCATACTCTTCAGCACATCCAGGTATACTTTGGTGTTGACTTTTGAGTGAACTTCGAAGATGTGAGGTGATATGATGTGGTCTCACTTGAAACCACACCAAAGATCATAACTGTAGCCAGAAACTTTGTTTTCATCACCCTATGCATGTCCCTGTTATTCGTGGTAATACAGTGATACATTTTGAGGGTGCTGGCAATGGTTCTGTTATCATAACTTGGATAGGCAGAGAGTATGAGTTGGATAGCAACACATCTCTGATCTCACTCGTTGAACATTGTGTTACTTTCAGGCATTATAGAAGGCTCCCATCGCTCTTGGGATTTGTACACAATTGGTCAACTAGTAGATGGCCAGCAACAACAAAAAAAAAACGGTTTTCATTAAACAAAAATGGAATCCTTTCATCTTTTCTATGGCGACAATTTAAACAACCCAAGAACAACTAATCTTATCTTCTGGTGGCGACAGCTTTAAAACAATGTCTAAAATATTAAATAGACAATAAAACCTTTAACTCACCTGTTCATAGACGTCATTGATTAATTTGACTTGTTTGTTGGGATGCAGATTTTCTAACACCTGTAATGAGAAATTAAATCTCTATGTTAATAATGTGTGTCTGTGTACTTTTCATGTCAATGTAACTTTGATAATTATGCATTTAGTTATTATTTCTTTTTTGATTGTTAATTGATTATTTAACCAAAACAAAAATGCATATAAGATAAAAAGTAATAATTAAAAATTCTAATCCAAAATAATTTAATTACAAAATTAAATTTACCAAAATGCATTTAGGTTTATTTGTAAGCAAGTTAACCATTTTTAACTTTGCATTTATATTTAAAAAAAAAAATGAATTTGAAAAGTATTTGGAGGCATTAAAACCATATTAGAAAACTACAGTACTTCTGAACTGGGAGGGAGGGACTCATGAGAGATTCCCATGTCAGTAAGAAAGGGACCAGCCTCTAGTAGTCTTCCTAAGTTTTTATCAGACTTAGCTAAAGAAGATTGTCCTTGATTCAGTTGTTGGATCGTTGGATTGCATCCATGAAGGAGATAGCATTCATCGGTGTTAGCTTTTCTGATCTCTACTAGGCTGGCAACTTCCTGTTTCACATCTGAAAGAAAACAGAGCTATAAAACTTGACATAGTGACATGGAAATAGAAACAACCTTAGAAGTAGCTAGTGTTCCCAACGATGCTGTGTTGAACAGAGCTGAGAGGAAAAAGATAACAATAAGAATACCAATGACATGAAAAGAAACTGGAATCTTATGAAGATCTCTATCATTCCAGTTATTATAGAAGCAACTGGAGTCAAGATAAAGAATTTCACAAACTACCTCGCAAATATACCCGGTGAACCAAGTGCAAGAGAGATACAAACAATTACACTTGAAGGGATGGTCAGAATCTTAAAAAGATCTCTAGGTTGGAATATATAAGATAGCGGGTGAATTTTTGGCATCTGGTAGGATGCCCCACTCCCAGCTTGAACAAAATGATAAGAAAATTGGGGGACAAAGGTGAAATGAACAATGCCAGTAAGGAGGTGCAGGTTGTTCAGGTTTGTGAGTTCCAGGCAACCAATAACTAAGCGACGTCTTGTTCAATGCTGAGTTTAGTTTTTTGACATCAGTTGAGCAGTACAAGTTTATTTCGCAGTGGAATAGCACAGGGCCACGGCAGCACATCTTAATGTGTGGGCTGTGATTCATCACTCAGATTTGATCAGTTTCTAAAAGCTGCCTGGTCATTACAAAATATGATGAGAATAAACAGCAAATTAGACAAGAGGTGCTGGGAAAAGGGAATACAGGGAGAGGAAGTATTAAACAGAAAAGTTTCATAGAATAATCATCGAAGAATTTCATTACCGTATCACCTAAAAAAGTATAAACTATAAAATTAACACAGCTTCCCTTCTCTACTCAATTTTTCCTTTTTTTCTCCTCTTTCTCATCCCCTCTTGTTTCATTTCTTCCCTTCTTTTTCGAATAAATCCATAGAACTGTTTTAAGTTTCTCACTTTTAAGTCAGCTACTAACCTGACTAGCTTGTTTCATCTGAAGGTGCCCCTACACGGTTGAAATAAATTTATAATGAGATGTGACTAATAAGTTTGTGTTGTATTTTTTCATTTAACCCTTACATATATATATATATATATATATATATATATATATATATATATATATATATATAATATTTTCGCAAAATAAAGACAACCAAATATAAAATGAGAACATCACATGGTGTATTTCGTTATGCCTTACAACTGTTTCGTAACCATTTGGACAAATTCAAACGTTACATCATCAAAAAATATTCCAAAATAGCTACTCTTCAGACGGCAAAATACATTTGTTATACATATATGAATAGATTCATAATCCTTCTTTTAAGGGATGAAGCAGTTGGACTCACCACTATACCAATTTCTTTATTTTATTTTTGTTTTTTTTATTTTTTCAATTGTCTTTGAATTGATTATTTAACAATTTCTTATGTTTATATTCAAGTAATCTTTTAATATTTAAAAAAAGTTTTGATAATTATTTTCTCAATTTATTTATTTTATTTATTTTTTTTCCTAAATACACCTTCAAATTTTAGTTTCTATTTATATGTTTAACTACTCTTTCTCAATCCGCTATAGTTTCGTATAAATTTTATTTAAGTGTTACAATCTATTAGTTAATGTTTTTTCGTTTTTTTCTTTATACGTTATATCTAAAGGAAAGAATTATAATTAAAAAATTTATTCAAATAATATTTATTAAAATTTATTTTCATCCTTTACTGTTTATGTCAATAATTAAAGTTTTAAATTTTACTTATTAAGTCTTATCATTATTTAAGTATTACATTTTTATTTTTAATCCTTATTATCTATACATTGTAAGGGAGATAACTCACTTTTCCTAAAATTTATTTATCATTTATCGAAATTACATGTATTCTTACTTTAATATTTTTACTTTAGTATTTATTAATCACCTTTGCTTGATTTTAAACTTATAGTTCGAACCTTATCCTCTTTATATCAATCTAGGTTCAATTTCTCCTTTATTTTTCATCAACTTTATATTTTGATTTAATCTATTTTAATCCATCATGATCTTTTCATCTCCATATCTTACATTTACAGTTAATTAGATTTTATTATTTCTTCTTGTGTTATTGAAATTACTCAAGTGTTAGTTTATTACGAATAATGTTTATGAAGTATAAATGCATTCATATTTCCCTTATTTAGGTTATAATTAGTTTAGCTTCTATATGTTAATTCGGTGATCTTTTAATTTATTTATTGTACCATTCTAAAATCTTTGTATCAAGTTTAATATTCTCTTACCAT
This sequence comes from Euprymna scolopes, assembly GCF_053919585.1. NCBI lineage: Eukaryota > Metazoa > Mollusca > Cephalopoda > Sepiida > Sepiolidae > Euprymna > Euprymna scolopes. The sequence goes on from NC_136483.1 coordinate 166,749,936, forward strand.
ACAAACGTTTCACTCAAAACTTATTCCTTAATTTTTTTATGTATATACATATTTTTATTTATTTGTTTATCAAGCAAAGGGGCAGCTGGCGTTAAATTCACCTGATCTTTGTTCTTTTCTGTGAGTATATATATATATATATATATATATATATATATATATATATATATATATATGAACAAATGATTAAAAAAACATGTTAAAAGACATCTTGAAAAAGAGTTAAAAACATATTTAATTTAAAAAAAAAAAGGAAGCACAAGATCTTGTGCTTCCTTTTTTTAAAATTAAATATGTTTTTAACTCTTTTTCAAGATGTCTTTTAACATGTTTTTTTAATCATTTGTTCATATTATAAGCTCTATTTCCTTTTCGGTTTTATTGAGCTTTTACATCTGGCTGAGTTTATTTTACTTGTAAATATTAACTCTTTAATATTTATAATATATTTTAAGTTTACCATTTTGATTACCTTCGTAAACTTATTGTAATTTTTATTTTTTTTAATTTTTATATATATATATATATATATATATATATATAGTAAGTTATAAAATATATATGGCAATTAAGCTACACAGAATATTCTGCGTTCCATCCATGCTAGGATTCATCAGGCTGACGAATCCTAGTATGGATGAAACACAGAATATTCTGTGTAGCTTAATTGCCATATATATTTTATAACTTACTACTTAGCTCTAACTATGTATTGAGCACTGTTGAAGTAAATACTTCAAGTTTACGCATAAATTTATACTTTTGTATATTAATTTATGTGATTAAATCAAGTAATCATATATATATATATATATATATATATATATATATATATATATATACAGGGTGGAACAATAAAATTGTTGCCCTAAAGAAAGCAACACTACGTTTTTTTTATACTTTTATTGAAAAATCAATTCAGGTAACTTGATTATGTAGTAGAGCTGACATCAATTCAATGTAGCCACCTTCGGCCTCAATCACCATCTCGATACAGGTTCGGAACTTGGAGCATTCCTTTTCCACAAGGGCTGACAGGAGCTTGGCGAATACTTGATTATGTAGTAGAATTGACATCTATGCAATGTAGCTGCCTTCAGCCTCAATCATCGCCCTGGTATGGGTCTGGAATTGGGAGAATGCCTTTTCCATAAGGGCTGGCAGGAGTTTGGCGAATACTTGGCAGATGGTGGCGATCAGGCCAACTTTGGTGTTGTATGGTGTTAATGTTTTTAATGTTCTCAATGTTTAACCAAACGAAGTAGTCCAACAGGTTCAGGTTGGGGGAGGAGTGGGGGCCAATGAAAGAAGGGTACAAAGTTGTAGCACTCCTTCTGAAGCCAGGCCTGGGTCTCTTTGGACTTGTGAGCCGGCACCGAGTCCTGCTGCCACACCCAGGGTCGCCCAGTAGCCATGTGATTGCACCAAAGAATCACCACACTCTTAAGCACATCCAGATACACTTCGATGCTGACTTTCATGCTGACTTTGAAGATGTGAGGTGGCATGATGTGACCCTTACTTGAAACTACAATAAAGGTCATAACTGTGGCCGGAAACTTTTTGATCGTTACCCGCGGCATGTTCCTGTTATTCGTGGCAATCCAGCAATGCATTTTGAGGGCGCTGGCAACGGTCCGTTTTTCATAACTTGGATCAGTAGAGAGGATGAGTTCTACATGCATGAGAGCATGTGCATCTCTGATCTTGCTTGTTGAACATTGTGTCACTTTCAGACATGATAGAAGGCTCCTATCGCTTTTAGAATTTGTACACAACTGGCCAACTAGTAGATGTAACAAAAAAATAAAATCGGTTTTCATCAAACGGAAATATAAGCATATCATCTTTTCTAGGGTGACAATTTTATCGTTGCACCCAGTATATATATATACAGTATAACTCCGCTTCGTTCAAATTAGAGGATGCTGTTCAAGTTTCATGATAAAAAAATGTGCTGCAGTTAACTTTAATCTTCTAAGAATTAAGAAATAGTAAATGAAATTCATTGCTATATGATACTTCAAGTATATATTAAGTTGAGTTTACGATATATTGCAAGTAAGAATTGTTAAATATTATTACCAGGAACAAAAACATTGAAAATAAATTAAATCTACCCTTACTTGTTAGGTATTTATTACCTAAGTTATCATCTACAGAAATCATACATTTATGTAAAATACAGTTTTTTTTTATTTATTCATTGAATGAGTCTCATTGCAGTTTCTATTTTCATCGATTGAGTTCTCAGGCACTGCAATTGTATTCAGTAAGCGATCACGAAAATCTATAATTTCTTGGTTCTGTAGCTTTATGATTATATCTCTTCGGAGTCACATTGCTTGCAAAACATAGTTGTCACTAAAGTAAGGACTTTTTTCTAGAAATTTTATAACCGTCTCCATAGACTTTTCTGCATTATCCCATGATATTGCTTCATCAGAGTGTTCTTGGTTATTTACATTAGGGTCAAGAGAATGGGACCTGTTGCTATGTTCATCACCATTACTGCCTTCAGGATATTGATCAGTAGTTTCCTCATCTTGTTGCACCCATATTTCAACATCATTTGCATTAAGTGATTTAAGAACAGCGTGGTTGGTCAGTAACCATTTGGTTTCAAGAATTTTTTCTAGACCAGATGTATTCTCTGATTCTTTCAGTTCAGAAGCCTTTGGCGCTGGACATAATTTACCCCATGCTTTTGATAATGTGCTTGCTCGAACTTGATTCCATGCACTTGCGAGAGAAAATATGGCATCTTTGATAGTAAAATGGCACTGAAAATCGCTTATACTCACAGTACTATTTATCATATTCATCATGAAATAATTTCTGTAGAAACATTTTAAGTTCCAAATAATCCCTTGATCCATAGGTTGGATGATAGAAGTCACATTAGGGGGTAAGTAGCACACAAAAATATTCCCACAAAATTGCACTAGTTCTGACTCAGGAGGATGTACTCTACAATTGTCCAACAGAAGCAAGCACTTTGAATCAGGTTTACCTAATTCAAGAAAACGACTCTGGACAACTGGCACGAATTCTTGCAAAAACTATTTTTTTAAACAACTGTTGATTCATCCATCCATTTCGTGAAGAATAATAGGATACTGGCAAAGGCGAAACTCCTTTCAATGCTCGGGGGCACTTGGATAAAAGAAGCTTAGGTTTATGAGAAGCATTAGCACATACCATCACTGTTAGTCTTTCTTTATTTAATTTGAATCCTTTTATTTTCTTCTCCTCGGATCCGGCTAATGTTTTTGTAGGTAAGCACTTCCAATTTACGCCACTTTCATTGACGTTGTAAACATCCTCTGGTGTTAAAGCATAATCGGCAATTATCATCTTAAATTTGTCACAATAATTTGATGCTGTGTGTATATCAGTAGACCGTTGTGCGCCTGACATTGTCAATTGTCTTATACCACGTCTACTCTTAAAGCTCCTATGCCAGTCTTCACTGAATTTCATATCTTCTGCGATATTCAACTCTTCCTTAAGAGAGAGATTTTGCTTTAGCAGTTAACATGGGCCCAGATATTGTTACACCTTCATTCCGTTTTGCTACAAACCACTCATGCAATATTCAATCGAATTCAACTTGCTTTGGTCTGCGAAGAGTCCTTCTTTTGACATGTCTTTTATTTGGAGAGAAAGGAGCAGCCTTCAATATTTCTTCCTTTTTCTTTTTGATGTAAAACAGTGTACTTCTTCCAATCTAATAATCTCTCAATATAACACTATTTTCAACTCCAGCATCTAATTTTTCTATAATTTGACATTTTTCGAGTAAAGTCAGTGTCACTTGTTTTCTTTTAGAGTTACAAGCCATTGTGATGGGTTGTTTTACACTATTTTAAATATAGCAATCTGAAAAAAAAAATTACAGTTAGCGTAAATTAATTATCAATAGCTAATCTACATTAATTACATAGTAACAATATTAACATTTCTGCGCAATATCTGACTAAACCATGTAAACAGTTTTACTGCAACTCCGCATCAAATATGTTAATACAATTTCAATGACAAGGCAGTCCAAGTTTAGAGAAAGTCCAGGTTTAGAAGTCCAAATGAGAGGCAGTCCAACTTTAGAGGAAGTTCAAATTAAAGGAGTTTTACTGTATATAAATATATATTTCATGGATGATTTTGCACTAAAAAACAGGTGCTGCCAAGATAATTATATATATAATTAAAGACATTTATTATTATTCAGTAGTGAAGAATCTTACTTTTGGTAATCCAGGTTTGTCTAACCATTCATCACAAATCTGTTTTTCATTGAGATCGCACCTTTCTGCCCTAGAAAAAAAACATAAATGATTTTTTGAAATTAAAACTAATCGTATAATGAATAATCAAAATATTATATACCTTGTCCATCGAATAATAATACACATGCTCTTGCAGAAATCTTTTGTTATTTCTTATATAACAGTGAATTACTAATATATATATATATATATATATATATATATATATATATTAGTTTATTAATATAAACAGATTTACATAGTCGTAACACTGGGCATGCTAATGTTTCAATCAAATGATTGATTAAAAGCAGAAGTCCTTGTCAGGCGACTTAATAAATGGCTGCTTTCCACAGAAATATAAAAAACAATGTCGTCTTCATGTTTCAAAAACTTTATAATATATATATATATATATATATATATATATATATATATATATATATATATATATATATATATATATATATATATATATATATATATATTAGTCTAAAGACGCTTTGAAGAATTGAAGAAAAAAAAATGCAAAAATAAAAATAAAGAATGCAGTTTAAATTCCCGGAAGGAAAAAAAAAATTACATTAACCTATCGCAGACTTAGCACCTGCATAATCCGACTTCTAAAAATATTATAATGACAAAAGAGAATTCTTTTATATAAGGATGGAAAAAAAAGCCATTAACTAAGGTTGTTAAATAGAAATAGACTTAGCGCATGCATAAGCCGATTTCGCAAAAGTCTTTAATTTTAAAACAGAATTTAATTACATAAGGATGAAAAGAGAAAACCTTAACTTCAATTTTGTCAATGGAAAACAGGGACCATTATATATATATATATATATATATATATATATATATATGTATATATATATATATATATATATATATATATATACCCGTTCACATACACCTTTCACGATAACGCTAGAACCCAGAATTAGATAGAATCGAGCAATTGCATCGACAACGGACAACGCCAGACCCAAAGTGGGTTCCGATGTACTGCAGTATCTGATTTGGTATCTAATTCTGGGTTCTAGCTTCATCGTGAAAGGTGTATGTGAACGGGTATTTATATAACTAGCTATAATCTCTTCTTAATGTCTAATATATATATATATATATATATATATATATATATATATATATATATATATATATATTGTGCTATAGTCTTCTTATACTCTTCCATATTTATCATATATATATATATATATAGTTATATTTGGGATAAATGGGGAAAAATATTGGAATCACCTCATTAATAACATAAAGTTAGATGTGATGTGCCAAGATGCAGTTTTGTGAAAGGATTTTATCCTTTGAAGTTGACACTTCTAATGGTTTCAGCCACAACCACTTCCAACTATGGTTTAAACTATGCTTAATTAATAGTTTGCTTAACTTTAATGTTATAAAAAGGATAAAAATAAAAATAAAAATAAAAAAGATAAAAACAAAAATAAAAAAATAAAAATAAAAATAAAAAGGATAAAAATAAAAATAAAAATAAAAAGGATAAAAACAAAAATAAAAAAATAAAAATAAAAATAAAAAGGATAAAAACAAAAATAAAAAAATAAAAATAAAAATAAAAAGGATAAAAACAAAAATAAAAAAAATAAAAATAAAAATAAAAAAGATAAAAAAAATAAAAAAATAAAAATAAAAAGGATAAAAATAAAAATAAAAAGGATAAAAACAAAAATAAAAAAATAAAAATAAAAAGGATAAAAATAAAAATAAAAATAAAGATAATAAAAATAAAAAATAAAAAATAAAAATAAAAAATAAAAATAATAAAAATAAAAAGGATAAAAATAAGCATAAAAATAAAAAGGATAAAAATAAAAATAAAAACAAAAATAAAAATAAACTAAGGAAGTTAAGATAAGATGAAATAAAAGCATGAGATAAATGTATGGATCAGCGGCATTTTCTTATTTATCCTCCGCAGATCTACCCCCTATTCCAAATGAAATACTTTTCTGTGTCCCACTCCCTAATCCAAGATAAGATTCTATTTTTGTAGGTAATATAAGAAAATGGTTTTGTATCTTGAGTGAATTTTCGAGGGAAATTCTTGGCCTGAAGACATAGTCTCCCTAAAACGGGTAATTACAGAAACATGTATGCACATATGTAGCCATTAATGTTTGTATAAATAAATTATGTATATATATATATATATATATATATATATATATATATATATATATATATATATATATATATATCCATCCGTATATGTTAGTGAAAAGTCGATTCTAATATTTTTCCCCCATTCCGATAAAATTACCAATTCTGTTCTAAATTCCTGATTTCAGTTCTTTTACAATCTCTAAATATTTGCTTTTTATTTTTTATTTGTATTATTGTAAAAACTCACATAATATATGCAAACGTAAAAATAAACTTGTGGAGATGGAGGAGGTGTCCTACAGATTTAAATTTTAAAATCAATAAGTATTAATCATTTTATCATTGGGGTTGCAGTAGGAAATTAAGTTTTGAACAAAAGTATTAAAAGAAAATATTAAATAAAAGAATCGAATTTGGTATTGGAAAATAGGCACAATTTTTTTTCCGATTCTAATACGGATATCCAACAAAAAATTCTGATTTTTTTTATTCCTCATTTCCATTAAGCGTCTCAACACAATTGTATATACACACATGTATGTAATTCACATGATATTAGTTTGTATGTTTTTGGTATTTTAAAATCGACAAAATGTCGATTGTAAACTATTAATTAAACATAATTTAAACCATAGCTGGAAGGGGTTATTGCTGAAACCATTGGAAGTTTCAACTTCAAAGGATAAAGTCATTTCACAAAACTGCATCTTTGCACATCGCATCTAATTTTAAAAATAATTAAATTAAATAAACAGAGTAATTGCCCAATGACCATGTTTCTCATATAAATAAGAAATATGCTATTTGGATCAACAGTATTTGCTTTTTTATTTATTTATTTTTTTCTGATGATGAATCATAACTTATCAAGGCCAAAAGCTACTTGAGAAGTAAGGTTAATGAGATGGCATGATTGTTAGTTATGAAATGAAGAGTGGCACAATAATAAGGTCATTTTTTCGTGGTCGGGAACCTCAGCTCCCCACATTTGGGGGGGGGGGGCTTATAACGGATTTTCTTTGTGCTTTTGAGGAGCCAAGTAAAATTTTAAAATGTGTTATTGTAACAGGGTGAAGAACACGGCCCCTCGCTCAGCTAGGGTTGACAGAGAGTGGCAGCTGCAGATCAACGTTGACTGACATTGGCTTCCAAAAGGTTAACCTTCAGAACAATCCATCCCCGCAGAAAGTACTTGACTCGTGATGCAGTTCTCTACCTATGTAAGAGTCAGATATCTCCTCAGATGGAGTACTGCTCTCTGGGGAGGCACCTTCGACAGCATACTTTCTTGCATAGACAGAGTTCCAAATCTACTTAGAAATCTAGTGGAGGATGATCTCTTCTATCTCTTACAGCTCTTTTCTCGGACAAAATAAATGATAAAATTGTCTCTGAGATGGGTATATTTGCTGATGACGCCACTCTCTGTAAAAAGCACGAGGGGAAAACAAATGAACACATATCTAAGGAAATGGCAGAAACACAAGAGAAAAACCTCCAATCTGTAGTGGAATGGGGACAAAAAATAGATGGTCACATTCAATGCTGCTAAGACTAAACTTGTTTCCTTTAATAATTACAAGAAACCTTCTCTACCACTAATAGCAATGGCCAAAAACACATTACCTGAAAGTACTTCTTTCAAATTCCTATGCCCAACGTTCACAGCAAACATGAGTTGGAACAGATACGCTGAGAGCATTGCCAAGGCTGCTGCAAAAGAATGTGGGCTCTCTCTACCATGCTAGAAAGCTAATTACATCTTAAAGTATCCTGTACCTCAAAAAAGGCCACCATTCGCCTATGTATGGGGTACTGTTGTCACATTTGGGCTGTAATTCTTTTCCCCTTTGTCAGAAACATCGTTCACAGAATGTGAAGACTATATGACAAAATGAAGGGAGTAGGAGGTAAAAGTAAACCTAACATCCACTTTTTATTCTCTACATGTTAGCATTATCAATACATATCAATACATTCTATATTCAATTTGTATTTCTTCATATACGGTGCTGTAGAAATACCTCCTACATTTTGAACTTTCAACAATATGTTGCTAATAAATTTATACAAGTGCCAATGGGGTCCTGGATATGACCTTAAACTATATCCGATGGTGAAGCCCCAAGCTTGTGGGCTTTGGGGAGTGTGGAACCACTCTTTAATTGCCATTGCTCCCAGGTCCACTCTGCTCCGGAGTGGTAGTACTTGTTAGGATCCCAACTATGGGTTGAATGGAAACTGACTTGAAAAAAACAAATATATTCTACTAGCATTTCAGCCCGGCGTTGCCCGGGTGTTTGGAGGAGTATGTTGAGCAAAAAAAAAAAAAAGCGGTCAATTTTTTTTAACTTTGACCCCTATTATGATCTCTTAACATTTATTGTTTTGGGCTCAAATCAAGTTATTCAGTTAGATCCATGTCCAAGGAACCTATATCTAAAATTTCAAGTGTTTAGACCCAAAATTATCGGAGGAGTTTGGTAGAGTTCTCAAAGGTCAAATCGTTGAACTTTGACCCCATAACAGCCAAATTTCTGTCCGAAAACCGATCACATAGATTTTCCCAAATCTCAGTACTCTGTATATCAAATTTCGAGTCTGTAGACTAAAAATTGACAAAGTTATTGCATAGGGAAATGTACACACACAGACACACACACAGATATGTTTACTTTTATAGATATACTAGCATGGGTTCCCGGCGTTGCCCGGATGTTTGGAGGTGTATGCTGAGCAAAAAAAGAAAAAAAGCGGTCAATTTTAAAAAAATTTTGACCCCTATTATGACCCCTTAAAATTAATTGTTTTGGGCTCAAATCATATTATTCAGTTAGATCCATGTCCAAGGAACCTATATCTAAAATTTCAAGTGTTTAGACACAAAATATTCGGAGGAGTTTGGTAGAGTTCTCAAAGGTCAAATCGTTGAACTTTGACCCCATAACAGCCAAATTTCTTGCGGAAAACCGATCACATAGATTTTTCCAAATCTCAGTACTCTGTATATCAAAGTTCGAGTCTGTAGACTAAAAATTGACAGAGTTATTGCATATGGAAATGTACACAGACAGACAGACACACAAACACGTTCACTTTTATAGATATATAGATAGATTTAAAAAAATTTCTTCAAAATCACTGGATTCGGTATTAAATAACCTGAAAAGGGTTGATATGCCGTAAAACAAAAACAACCAACCAACCACAAGTGCCAATGATGTTTTCATTTAGCTAATTACTTGTCATTTTTTTTTTTCAGATATTCTCATCAAGCATTATAGTTTGGACTGGTCACATGATGCTTTTACTATATAAATGTTTTTGAAGAATGATGAATCTGTAACTGCAACACGGAGAGCTTCCCAAGTTCATTACAACTTAGGACAGCATGAAAATCAGTACAGTTGTGGGTTGCAAATTTCAGAGCTACAGGTTCACCACTTAAAAGAAAGCCACCTGCAAGGCCTTAAAGCGTTCAAATGCCAGACAGTATTCAAGCTGTGAGACTTTTACTCACTCTCCTACACATTCAGCTCACAAACATGCTTTGGCCTTGGGATTATCTGATCGAACAGTTAGAAGAATTCTACACACTGATATGCGGTTCCACCAATACAAATTAATAACTTCACAGAAACCTTTGGATAGGGCCCACAAAAGAGTTTTCAGTCTAATAGGTCCCACTTTGTTGACTAAGCTCCAATTCACCACAACGTTGCATCTATGTGTCTGTTTTTACAAATATTTTAATGGAATATGCTCAAAAGAACTCGTTGCACTTGTGCCCCCTCGACATACATATCCCTGACTAACCTGCTTAACAACAAAATCTCACCCCTTCACTGTTGAGAACTCTAAATGCCGGAAAGCTTTTTTATTGTAATAGTTTCTTTCCTCGAACAGCTAAACATTGCTTCCCTGACAGTACTGATATGCAGAAGTTAAAATGTAATATAAACCAACATCTTGTTAATCTTTCCTAAGCATAGCCCTGAATAGCCTTCTATTTCTTGTAATAAATAATTTTACCAAGAATTCTTCATAAGTTTTGGTTTCGGTTTCAATTATAGCTGATGGCACTCCAGTAATCTATTTTTTATAAATACTTCTATCAAGTTTCAAACGTTACTTTCATAAGTTTTGGTTTTGGTTTCGATTATAGTAGAAGGAACTCAAGTTATATATATATATATATATATATATATATATATATATATATGTTTTGGTTTCGGTTTCAATTCAAGCTGATGCACCAAGATATATTTTTTTATTTTTGAAATCGCAACTTTATAATATATAAAAATCGATATAGAACATTAAACTCTATAATGATATATACAAAATCTGCAAGAATTAAAATATCATATTTAAGCGTACTTTACAACTGGGTTATGCCAGGTGTCCCTGCTAGCTTATATAAATACTTTTGCTGTTTTAACAATAGAGCTACAACATCTACAGAATGCCAATGTCAATATATTACATATGAATGAGTCCCCTGTGAAATTTCCACTGGTTCCACTAATTTATAATAAACAATAAGATGATCCAGTTGGTGATGTCAGAAGTAGAGGTTGTAGTATAGTCATATAAACAGTTTTTGGCAAGTAAACTCAAAAGGGATTTTTTTATGGTCCATGGAAGCATTTCTAGATCCACTAGATATGATGTAGAACACAGAGAAATGCCTGCAACTCCAAAAGAATCCTACAAAAGTGAAAAATATAACTTTGCATTTTACGTTTTCCTTCAGAAAGTTTTTTTTTTTCTTTTACAGAAACTTCAGAGTCAAGATGAACCAATGGAAGAAAATATGTGTTCTTTTGTCCGATGTGCCCTTACAGAAAGATTATTGAACTGTTTGTTGAATGCCTACATGAGCCACATTATACATAGTGCGAGCAATACTAAGAATACAATTACTTCAGACTTCTATGTGATCATGGCTGACAGAACAAGAGCAAACTACTCTGTGGATTAAATATAAGGTTCTGTTCGAAATTCTGTAGAGATTTCTGAGTTCAGCAGAAAGATTCCCGAGTTTGACCAGATGCACTTGGAGATGGTTCCATCAGCCGAAACGTGAAGATAACATATAAGATGAGAAGAGTAGTTCAAATGATACAAATTATCAATCCTCATCAATCCGCATCTTAAACAGTCCAAAAGCAAATATTTAATTTTATATTTGCAAATACGCCCTATGAAAATAGTCATTTTAAAGGAAAACGTAAAGGTGGAAACCAAGTAAAAATTTACCAAAACTTCTATTTTTATATTTGCTTAAAAAAAAAACGTTACATAAAATACAGTGTTAGTCATCCTTATCTTAAAATTGGTCTGACGTCACTTCCGCTGAATGGCTTAGTAAACAAAGAAGTGTGACTCCTAACGAAAGTCAGAATAGTATAAATCACTTATCATAAGTCAACGACTTTACAATTTTGTCCGTTTTTAACAAGCTAAAAGGTCTATTGTTTGCATAATCTTCAAAGTAATAATAAACATTTGCAAGTAATTTTAACGTCTTTAAGCTGCCAATTACGAAATCTGACGCAATAAAAAAAATTTTTAAATAGTTGAAATCCTAAAAAACTAAAAGGCAAATACGTAAAAAATGTAACTGCTGTTGCCTTTGGTTACAGTTACAGTGAGAAATAGGATTTACCAATTAAATGATTTTAATTTCCTCGCTTTCTTTTCTTAACCAACCAGTTAACTATAGAGATGTTATTTTTTATTGCCTTTGGTAACAATTACTGATTGTACGATTTTTTGTTATATTTTGTTTATAAAAAAGTTAGATGTTATTATGTGTTGATTGCAAATAATTAATGTTGCGATGATTAATCAGGGTCGGGAATAAAAATAAACAGAACCTTTTTGAGAATCGGTATCGGAATCAGAAAATTTTGTGCCTATTTTTTGATGCCAAAAACAATTCTTTTAATTGTTTGTTTGTTACCATTGCTGGTACCAATGATAAAATGATATTTATTGATTTTAAACACCAGTAAAACTAAAATTTATAGATATCCGCAACAAGCGTGAAAATATATGCACGTGGGTCTTAACAATAATCCGAAAATCTAAATATTTAGAAATTTTTACAAGAATTGGGAACAGAATTACAGGAGCTGCTAGAAAGGATTTATCTTGTCTTGATAGAGTTCAAAATAGACTTTGTAGCCTCGTAGGGGATGTCCTTTTCTCTTCCCTGCAACCTTTCTCACAGAAGAGATGCTGCGAGTTTGTCTCTGCTTTATCGTTATTTTCATCGCAAGTGCTTGGCTGAGCTCCAATCCATGGTTCCTCCCTCGCCAAACTTTCACAAGAAACACTCGTCTAACTGAAAACACTACCAATAATTTCTCCCACTCTTTACCTCTGCTTAAACCTAAGCGTAGATTTCATGAGGAAAGCTTCAATCTTAGAACTGCACGCCTGTGGAATTGTCTTCCATTTTCCTGCTTTCCAGCTGACTGCAATATGGTTGTCTTCAAGTCTAACGTAAACAAGTTTTTGATGAGCCGTTCCATATAAGTTAACAAATTTACCAAATTTCCATTACTAACGATTACTATATTGCCCAATTTCTACCATGCATTCTTTAACCCTTATCCTCGAGTGGCCTCTTGGCCTTGATAAGTGGTGATGCCTATGTAAAAGAAAAAGAATCAGTAATTGTATCAAAAGCAGAAAAATTTTTAGAATTATTATTAATCTATATTATCATATAAAAGTGACTTTGTGTGTGTGTGAGTTCCTTTCTCATAGGTTCTGAAACGGCTTAACCTATCTTTTGCAAATTTCACACAAAGGTAATTTATATGTCTGGCAGTGTTCTTAGATATGTTTTGTACAGAAATTTATCCGCTAAGTATCGAAAAAAAAAAAAAAATTAATCTTAAAAATAGTCTTTCTTCTCTTATAGATAAAAAAGAATTTTTACAGGGGAATATTTTACGTTACACTGTAAAAATTCTTCTTTTATCATCTATAAGAAAAGAAAGACTATTTTGAAGATCATCAGGCCCAAATATCAGCTGACATGACATTGTAAACAAACACAGATGGAATTCGATGAACGACATCATCATTATTTTAAAAAGATTTTTGCGAATTAGTCCACCGGGCAAATTATTCCTCGTAATATATAATATTCAATAGAGGATTGATTCTATAATAATACATATGCAATCTGTATGAATTAAAATATTATGTTTAAGCATATTATACAACCGGGCAACGCCTGGCGTCCAGCTAGTTCTATATATGCATTTCATTTGTGTAAATTCAAGCTAGCATAAGTATTGCATGTATATTAAATAAACTTTTTCTGCCTATCTACTCTTAATTTTTTTAAGAAAAAATACAATGAAAAAAATCTTGTGAAAATGTAGAAAAAAACAAAAAAAATTGGAAAAATCTTCAAAGACTTCATTAAGAAATTGAATTTGCTACACTTCTTCGAGTCATAATAAGTTTCAAACATTACTTTCTATCTTCATAAATATACCTTTTGACTTTGCTTTACATGAACACATACAAGTTGTGTATATATAATAATACTGATCAGTTGTTAGATCTCTCTCTCTCTCTCTCTATATATATATATATATATATATATATATATATATATATATATATATATATCTGTGTGTGTGTGTGTGTGTGTGTGTGTGTGTGTAAATATAATAATACAGTTCTTTTTTATGGTTCTATATATATATAAGCGAAATTGTTTGTGTGTGTACATTTCCCTACCAAATTACTCTGTCAATTTTCAGTCTACAGACTCGAGATTTGACATAAGGAGTATTGAGATTTGGGAAAATCATTATAATTGGTTTTCGGCCAGAAACTTGGCTGCCAAGTGGTCAAAGTTCAACGATTTGACCTTTGAAAACTCTACCAAACTCTTGTGCCAATTTGGGTCTAAATGCTTGAAAGTTTAGATGTAGGTTCTTTGGACATGGATCAAACTTGTAACTTGATTTGAGCCCAAAACAATAATTATTAAAGGGTCAAAATTGGGGTCAGAGTTTAAAAATATTTGAATTCTCAGCCAATTTTTGTTCTAAACATTAGTAGTGCAATTAAGAAATCTTCCCAGCCTGCATGTGTCAGCTTAATCTCTAAATGCGTTTCTGCCTTTGCCTTATCTAGAGCAAGGTGTTTAGCATATTAAATAGTCAAGCATCTAACTTTCGACAGTGCTAATCCATCATCACTAGCGATGGCTTATATAGTATTAATAGCTTTCCCTGAAAGTTGCATATCTCTAGTAATGAGGTATTTAACTTCCAGTACTCAGTTAATGTATGCTTATACATTAAATCCAAGCAGGTTAGAATCAATTTATGGTCAGAATGCCCTAACCAGGGAAATGTAGAGCATGACAGAAAATCTACATCATTAACATCTGAGCCAAGAAATTTTATAGCAAGCCCCACTCTCCCCAATGGTTTATGTCCACATGTGCAACTGCCATTGCACAAAGGCAGCATGCGTACCACAGATTTAACCGCCATAAATCCAGTTCAAACAGACAGAAGTATATAGAAGCCAGAAGTAACTGTAAGAAAGAAATAGGGACAGCTAAGAGAGAATTTACTGAAACCATCCAAAAACGCATTGAAACTCAGAAATTAGGAACCCGTGACTTCTGGAAAATCTACAACAGTGTAGTAAATAATGGGCAATCAACAATTCCCCCACTATCCAACAATCATAAAGTCGTTTGCTCAGCAACTGAGAAGGCTAACATGCTTGCCAGTCGGTTTGCCTCCAACTCCACACGAGACTCTGCTAACCACCCTATCCCAGACTTTCCTTTGCAGACAGACGCCACACTTGACGATCTGGAAATCACCCCTTCTCAGGTGCATGCCATTATAAAAAATCTTGACACTGTGCTATTAAAAAAGTGCTCTGCCAAAGTAGCTCCAATCCTCTCCAAACTTTACAACAAATGCCTTAATGAATCTTGCTTTCCTGCCTGCTGGAAAACTGCTTCTGTGGTACGAGTTTTCAAGAATTCTGGTGAAAGAACTGACCCAGCAAATTACCGCCCAAGTAGCCTCCTCCCACTTTTTGCCAAAATATTTGAGTCCATAATTAACCAAGCTCTAGTCCATCACCTTACAGATGCTAAACTTCTGACTGACCAACAATATGGATTTCGGCAAGCCCGTTCCACAGCAGACATTCTAACTGTAATCTCTGAGCATATATACCATTCACTTGACAAAGCAAGGGAGGGTAGAGCGGTAGCTCTAGATATATCTAAGGCTTTTGACAGGGTATGGCATGAAGGTCTTCTCAGGAAAATCAGAGCATACGGTATCACTGGAATAATTAAATCCTTCTTAGATAAGAGAAAAATCCAGGTTGTCCTCGATGGCCATACATCTAAACAATATGATATAAATGCGGGAGTGCCTCAGGGGTCTATCCTTGGGCCTCTATTATTCCTAATATTCATAAATGACCTCCCTAACAAAATTATCCGTCAGATGGGTATATATGATGATGACACCACGCTCTATTACAGACACGACAGGAAAACAAATGAACACATATATAAAGAAATGGCAGAAACACTAGAGAATGACCTCCGATCTGTAGTGGAATGGGGACAAAAATGGATGGTCACATTCAATGCTGCCAAGACTAAACTGGTTTCCTTCAATAACTACAAGAAACCTTCTCTACCACCAATAGCAATGACCAAAGACTCTTTATCTGAAAGTACATCTTTTAAACTCTTCGTCCTAACATTCACAGGAAACATGAGTTTGAAAAATTACATTGAGAGCATTGCCAGGACCGCTGCGAAAAAGGTAGGTTATCTCTGCTGTGCTAGAAAGCTACTGATCCCTTAACGTATCCTGTACCTCTATAAGGCCACCCTTTGCCCATGTATGGAGTATTGTTGTCATATTTGGGCCGGTGCATCTGCTACTAGTCTCTCACTCTTAGAAAAGGTTCAAAAGAGAGTCACCAACCTAATAGGTCCTGAACTATCATCCAAGCTTCAGCCTCTGTCCCATCGACATAATGTAGCATCCCTCTGCCTGTTCTACAAGTACTTTAACAGTGTATGTTCCGACGAGCTGTAAGCACTTGTACCCCCTCTACGTAAATACCCCCCGACAAACCCGACAAGCAGTACAATCCCACCCCTTCACAGTAGAGATCCCTAGATGTAAGAGAGCCTTCTACTCCAGTAGTTTCTTTCCCAGAACCGTTAGACTTTGGAACTCCCTGCCAGGTTCCTGCTTCCCCAACTGTACTGACATGCAGAAGTTCAAGTGTAACGTGAACTGACATCTTGCTGACCAACTCCCCACCTAGTACCCCTGTAGCCCGTGTCCCTTATAGTAGCCCCCTACATCAAAGTGGCAATGTGCCTTGTTTGGGGTGAAAATGTAATAAAATAATTTTTTTTTAAGCACTTGGATGGGAAGGCATACTATTGGTTCACATTTCCTGAATCATGCACAGAATTTATTGATAAGATTGTATGAAGTTATCAGATCAGACTGTTTCCACATCCATCTGATCTTCGATTTTGTCTATTTTGGGTTAAGGTTGGTATTCCAATATCCCATTAACACTATCCACTTAAGACCCGTAGGGAACCCCTCCAACTGCTGAAAAAAGAAAACCTCTCCAAGAGTTGGGAACCTACACTTCAACAATACCGAACTTGCTGTTGTTAAACATTGACCACAACCAATTGACCTTCCACATCCATATGCTTGTGGATAGGGTGCATCTCAGTAGTAGAAAGACAAACAATTGTTAATATGGCTATATTCTGGGAAAATGTCAAATTCTTCTACCAATAGATGGCAGCTCCCACTTGAATTGAAATGGCTCTCCTGTAGTGCAGCTACATCTTTCACAGGTTTAGAGTCACTTTATTTATTCAGTATCACACATGGGATTGAAGTACTTTTGGAGAGAGAAAGGCTTCTCTATTGATTGTCTGCAGATCACATAGACCTGGTACATTGGTGGTGGGAGGTCGGTCCGTTTGTGGCTACTTATACACTATGACTCGATATAGTACTCATTAAATTCATTCAGGTTCTTGACTTTTCCAATGTACTTGTCCAAGCCACACCCAGAAACTTCCTTACACTTATCTTCTTCAGTATCTTGTCGAACTCAGGAATCTTTCTGTCGAATTTGAGAATTTTCACAAAATTTCAAACAGAACTCTTTATTTAATCCACAAGGACCTGTAACAACTAAAGTACTAGGTAAAATCCAGTAGTAAGTAACACGCTTCTGGAGGTGAAGGTTCAATCCTCAATGTGAACGATAATAAGAATAGAATTGCGAACTACTTAAAACTTCTAACTGGTTATGACTGATGGAACAAGAACATTTGTGGACTAAAGAGAGGGTTCTGTTCGAAATTCCATGCAGATTCCTACATTCGACAGAATGATTTTCTAGTTTGACAAGACATGCTTGAAGAAGGTCAGAGGTTATATCGGCCAACATGTTTTGCAAATAACACTCAAGATGAGAACAGTAGTTTGTATAATCCAAATAATCCAAATTGCCAATGCTCATCTAAAAAGTTTAAAGGAGGTTTGACGATCATAGCTTCCTTTAGAGATTTGGGGCTACTTCAACTGTCTTCCACAGTAAATTTTACATTAGAATACATTTTTAGATTTTATGGTGATTTTATATCCTTTTTGCTATACAAGTGTTTCCTATAGAAAGAAAGCTTAGAGAATCAAACACCATATAAACACACAAACATTGAGTTTTGTATAGAGAGATGATTGGCTATATATGACTATTCAAAGTTGCAATTTTAGCCATGGATGTGATAAAAATGTTGGGTTCATATCTTTCATAAAATTTTTAAGATAAACTACACATAAGGTTGCACATCTTTTAATTTTAAAAGCACATCTTTTAATTCAAAAGCACATCTTTTAATTTAAAAGCACATCTTTTAATTAAAAAGCACATCTTTTAATTTAAAAGCACATCTTTTAATTTAAAAGCACATCTTTTAATTTTAAAGTCTAATGAGTTGAAGGCTGAAAACTTAGTGTTAATGGGACAATTACTCCTACTCTATCATTGAAAGCAATAATAATTGTCTTAAATTACAGATGAAGCAGATTTTTATATGTAGCTTTTTATTAGGAAAGTATATCGGTCAAAGTTACAGAGGAAAATCTCACTTTACTTCATATCGAAGATGATTTGTGGTATACAGTTGATTGAGCACACGTTGTAATTTTAGCCATAGTTAAGTGTAAATTGTAGGTTCATCCATTACAGAATTTGGAGGATTAACTACTCACTAGGCTTCGAAAACAGATCTTTTTTTTGTTAAAAAAGTAGAAAATCGACCTTGAGTTTACTTTCCACAACTTGTAACTCTCGCTTTTTCTCTTGTTTTTTTTTTTTTTTTGTAAAAAGCTCTCATTCATTATCGACAGTCTGACTGTACGACAGATCTTGCTTACAAGGACCTTGGGTGTGACGTTATTTTTTAGTGATTGGGTTTACTATTATGAAGGTCACGGTAGAGGCCATCTTGAAGCGTCTCTGTATATAGTCAAGAACCACACCGACATTTAATATGAATTAGGTATAAAAGTTGTTTTAGCAAAGGAAGAAAATGAAGAGGTATATATATATATATATATATATATATATATATATATATATATATATATATATATATATGAAAAATGCATGCATATAAAATGAAAATAAAATGAAACATTGAAATAATAGAAAGGTCACCAGATAATAAATTGTATCTATAAAAATAAACAGAGTTTGTGAAATAGAAATTGCAAAAACTGAAATTTTATAACAAAACATTTTTTTATGAGAAAAAGAATATAACAGTTATTTTTTTTTATTTTTTATTTTTTTTGGTAATGAAAATGTTCATAGTGTAACACGTGTTTAGGTAAAGAATTTGGGTGAAAAGTAGTTACAAATCAAAATGTTCATTGTGTGAATATGTGCATATTTGAGTATTTGGCAGCGTGGCATTGTGTATATGTTTATCTTTGTTCTTGTTAGTGCATGTATAGCTGTGCATGAGTAGAAGCTGGTATGTGAGTCACTGGGTCTTTTTGCCTTGCCATTCCAGTGCAAAGGCTGGGGTGGGGTGTTTAGTAGGTGGGTCACTTTCCTTCAGTTAGCTCTTGAAGGTTTCCAATAGGTTTGGTTGTTTGAGTCCTCGCTTTTATCAAAGTTTCCAACTTTGCATTGGCTTATTACTTTCACATGTACGTGTTATTTTTTTTGGAGGGGGAGATTTCTATTGGTTGAGAATACATTTGAGTTCACACGTTCATGTTAAACTTAGTAACTTTGGGGAGTGAGGAAAGATTGTAAGCAATCATAGCCATTTTTATTTTAGTGTTTGTAGGAATCATTTTGCAATTCAGTCACCAAAATCTCCATTCCCCCAAACTCACTTCTCCATCCCCAGCCACAACTCTGGAAATATTTAAATTAGCAAATTTCTATGTCTTTGTTCTTTGTCACTGAACTCTCCACCCTGTTCTTCATATCTCCCAGATCCCTGCCCCCCCCCCCCCAAGCAACAGCTAATTTCAATTCCGAATCTTTTCTGCCTTGTTTTGATTTTCATCCAAACTTTGAATCTTTCAAGTGATTTTATTTACTAATTATTGTTGGTTTTGCTATAAACAAAATATAAACAATAAAACGAAACGAGAAAAAAAAAAAAAATAAATAAATAAATAAATAAATAAACGTACACACTTTTGAGAAAATTACGAATGAACATCCCGACCACCGTCACCACTACCGCACAATACGTAATGATATAAACGTTCGTTCTTCCTTTTGGTCATAGCAATTCACAAAGAAGGCCCGAGCAATAAATTCTAAGAATCAAGGAAGTCTTACAAGTTCTTTGAAATCTAACAAAAAAAAAAAAAAAAAATAGATGCAAAGCGAAACGCAGAACTTACAAACAAACAAAAACAAGCTGAATAAAAGAAACGTCAAATATGTGGATGGGAAATAATTGATCAGTCGAATCCTTCAAAGTGTGACACGAGGACATTGGCGAGTGAGGGAATGATACAGAGAGCGGTAGCCTACAGTTGGAGAGAATGGATTGGACGATAAATGTTATTTGAAATGGACGCTGAATTCTGATTGGTTGGTTAAACAGCTTCCTAATTCTTTGACTTTCTATCTCTGCTGCCTTAAAGGTTGGTCTTTGATTATTTAGAACTTAGCTGAAGACAAGAGAGGAAGATATGTATAAACAATTAGATGCTGGTAAATTGGAATGAGTAACGTGAGATGAAAGAGGAAACAGAAGAAAATAAAACAAGACAATGCCATAACACTAATGACGTTTTCTTGCTACGATAATAAACAAAATATAACAGAACACCGTTAACACTAGCGTTATGTTACTACAATAATAGCCATAATATTACAGGACAATAACACTAAAGACATTTTCTTATTACAAAATTAGACATTAGAGAATAAAATAACACTAATAACGTTTTGTTAGCAAAATGATAGACGTAACTGGACTTCGCTGTCCGGCAGATACAGCAAGCAAAGACCCTATGTGGGGACGACCCCACAGATAAGACCTTGGTCAATGTAAGGGCAACCCTTCATACCAATTGTCACTATCCAACTCCCTACTCCCTGGGGAGTTGGTCCCCATTTCCCCTTCACTCCTCACATTAAAAATCGGCCTTGTGCCTAATTTGCTCGGTGGGGGAGCAAATAAATACCGTATCTGTTCTCTGATACATACACCGCGCTAGGCAGTGCTGTTCTGGCGACACATTCTCGTGCCCGGAACACCTGACGAACTTGTTGGATAGCGTTCTGTCCGCACTCCCACTTGGTCTGTCTTTCTCTGTTCTCCCCCTCACGGGGGATCCGAGCTGATAATTTACGACCTTTCCGCGAGGGAGGTCGGAAACACTTTCTCTCTTCCCTCCACTAACTTCCCACTCCCTCTCTCAGTTCTATCTCTCCTCTTGCCACCTTTGGCGCCACTTTTTTTTTGGCGCCAAAGTCGGCTCCCCACTTTGGACGCCGACTCCACGTCACTCATTTTGGTGATTTTAAATACAGGGAAGAGAGCTTTTTTTTAAAAAAGGGATACCCCCCCCCCCCAGCCTGGGGGCCACCAACACAGATACCACCAGCCAGGGGGCTACCACAGGAAAAACTGCTCCCCAAGGGGACGACTCCCCAACAGGGGGAGCAAAAAGCAACGGGGCATACCGCCCGGATAAGAAACGCCCCCCCAGAAGGGAAAAAACTCACAAGCAGCTCCCCAAGAGGGCAACTCCCCGACCCAGGGAGCACAGGTAATGGCAGACAAGGGAACGAGGAACGTTACAGGTGAACCACACTCAGTGGCACCTCTTGCTCCTCAATCCTCGTTGGCCAAAGACGACCCCTCTACTCCTGCTCCCCACGAGGGCAATCGCCCAGCAGAAGCGGAGAAGAAATCAAGGGACGAGGAAACAATGGACGTTGCGAGTGGACCACAGCCGATAGAACCCCCGGCTCCTCAGTCCACTACACCATCACCCAAATGTAGCACTCCAACTCCCCAAGAGGACGACCCCCTCACGGAAAAAGGGGAAAATGATGAGGATGGAGTAGCTAGAAGGACTAAAGCGTTAATCAATGAAGCGATAGTGTCTTTAAAGATCCTCAGCGAGGTGACCAAAGATCCAGCCTGCTTAAACGCTCCCCAAGAGACCAACCCCAATCAGCCATCCCTCCAGAAAGGGAGATACCCAGCAACAAAAGCCTGACAAAGAACACTGGAGCAGAGGCAACCCCCATAAGTGGTGGAGCACAACAGGTGGCACCCAGGAGCCAACAATCTCCTCCTAGGAAGAAAAAGAAAGAAACCCAGGAGGCAGGGACCGGTAGATTGGCAACTTTCAACACCGATTGGCCGGCTCTCATCCCACTGGGCAAACCACCAAACCCCGGTCAGCAGAAGCAGCAACAGCAACACCCAAGCCAGACGACATTGTCCTGGACCTGCATTGCCAGTAATGAAGACACTGAATGGGGTCCACAAACCCAAATGTCCCCTCAGGAATACCGGGACCTTTTCGAGTCCACTTACAAGGACCTCACGGAAGGGAACATAATAAAACCCCTTCCAGGCAGCGCAGAGGACCTTAAGAAGAGGATAGTGTCCTTCATCACCTTGGACACAAAGAAAAGAGGCCTCACAGGAGTAGACAAGGACAGCATGGTGGACCTCCTCCTGGATCTGAAGATCCCAGCCAAATACATATGCAGGAGGAGCTACGCAATGTGGGACATCCTGCTTCCAGACCAAAGAGAGGCCGAAGAGACAACCAATAGGACAAATCTGCGCTGGAAAAACATCAAACTCCAGCCAGAATACCTTAGCCAAATAGTCACCAATGTCGCCGTGCTGAACGTCCCTTGTCTCCTGGGAGCAAAGCAACTAGGAGCGGTCTTCAGCCAGTACGGGGACGTGGTGTCCGTGGCCCCAACAAGCAAGAAGAGGGACGCCCTGACTGGAGACTACAGACTCCGGATGCACCTCGACAAAGCTGGCTTCAACCAAATACCAGCGACACTGAGGTGCGAGGAGGGGACAATGTCCGTCATAGTAGAGGGATGGAGACCGCACTGCTGGCACTGTCAGCAGAAGGGATACATGGCCAAGGATTGCCCCAAAAGAAATCCAACCAAAGCCCCTACAGCTGCTGACAAGCCTTGTACCCCAGAGACGACAACCAAGCCAGTGGACCCATTCCCCAGCATTGGATGGATCACAGTGACTCGAAAGGGGAAAACAAAATCCCCCAATTACAGCCAGCAAGCGGACAAAAAACAAGCACCGCAGCAACAACCACAGCCGCTGCAGCCAATTCCGGACAAGCGACCAGAACACATTGTCCAGCAACCGCCACAGCCAAAGACGTCACAACCCAAGCAGCAGCAACCACAGCAGAAGCAACAGCAGAAGGAAAAGCATCATCAACAACAGTAAGAGGAGCAGAACAAACCAGCCCAGAAACAATGACTGGCCCCCGGACGAACTGAATCAGGGACCAAGAGAAGGAAGGACTGCTCCTCAGAAGATGAGTATGCCAGCGAGAGGGAGGGAAAACAGACTCTCTCACTCCCCGGTCCATTCGAGGAACAAAAGAGAAAGAAAAAGAAAATTAAAAAGATGGAAGGGGAAGAAAAGGTGGCCCCCACCCCCTGTGAGCTTACACCATCCCAAACAGCAACAACAACAAAATTCACCCCCACCTCCAAACCAGACACCACACCAAAACCAAACACTGCACCAACCATCACACCAACAACAGACACCACACCCACCACACCAACACTGTACACCACACCAACATCTGACACTGCACCAACACACACCCCTACACCAATGCAAACTGAATCACCACCCCAAAGAGAAAAAGAAATGAATGAACCCGGGAGAGGGAGAGGTCGCTCTATCTCTTGAGGACCGACTAAAACACAAGAACTGTGTCAATTGATCTTCTGACGGTGGCAACGGCTCTCTCACATCGTCAGAGGAAGACTTTAAAGCCACTCCTGGATTGCCAACAGATAGAGGGGAAAGATGTTAACATCCCCTCAAATTTCCCGGATGCCCCACTCCTAATAACTTTCATTAGAACTCCAGAGGCTTGCAAGAGCAACTTGTGGTCACTTCTGGAGAAAATGGAACTGTTTAAAAAAAGCGACTCTTCCCTTGACGAACTGTCCATCCGTCTCTCTACAGGGCCCTAAAATTGACCTTGGCCCTAGACGTTGGCGACATTGTGAGAGAAGGCCAGGACCTGAAAAACCTGACCTCCTTGAGCATCGCGTACAACGTCGGCATCCTTACACCGACCGACTTTGGAGCCAAGTGCAACACACCCTAACCTTTATTACAAAATTAGACATAATATTACAGACTACAATAACACTAATAATGTTTTGTGAGTAAAATGATAAAAATAATATTATAGAAGGCCATAACACTAATAACGCTTTGTTGCTACGATAAAAGTCATAATATTAAAGGAGACAATAACACTAATAACATTTTGTAACTCGGATAATAGACGTAATATTATGAAAGGCTATAACACTAATAACGTTTTGTTGCTACGATAATAAACAAAATATAACAGATAACTAATAACATTTTGTTATTACGAAAATAGACATAATATTTAAGACAATAACACTAATAATGTTTTACTAGTAAAATAATAGGCATAATATTAAGAGCCGACCATAACACTAATAACATTTTGTTACTCTGATAATAGACATCTATAATATAAATCTCACCTATCTGTTTAAATGTATGTATGTATGTTTGTCTTGCAAAAACTTTCAACAGATCCGACGGATTTTCACAAGATTGGTATCATTTTGAAGCTCAACCCTTCTGATGACAAATATAAAAAATTGGCTAAAAACGTTAATTCCTTCACCTTCAACTGGGCACTTTTCTATAGGAAGGAGGCGCTTTTTTCGGCGATATTTTCGAAAGTCATCCCTTCTTTTCGATTGACTAGCCTTAATTTAAAACTACGCCACTTCTGGTTTGGCGATGGGCGCAACAGCAAACACGTCATTTTTTTTCATGTTCTTTTCCTCCTTTGCGGTATAGGTTCAAGCTTGGTTACTACTATTTTTTTTGTTTTTTGCTCAGCACACACCGCCAAACATCCGGTAACGCCGGGCACCCAGGCTAGTCTATCATATAAATCTTACCTGTCTGTTTAAATGTATGTATGTATGTATGTATGTATGTATGCATATATGTATGTATGCCTAAAACTTTCGACAGAGGCAACGGATTTTCACAAGATTGGCATCATTTTGAAGCCCGACCCTTCGGATGACAAATAATAAAAAAATTGGTTAAAAATGTTAATTTCTTCACCCACAACTGGACACTTTTCTACAAGGGGGGGGTCGCTTTTTTCGCCAATATTTTCGAAAGTCATCCCCTCTTTTCGATTGACTAGCCTTAATTTAAACCTTCACCACTTTCGGTTTGACGATGGATGCAACAGCAAAGACGTCACGTTTTGTTTTTTGTTTTTTTACATTCATTTCCTCCTTTGCGGTACAGCCTGCCTACTACCACTTTTTTTTTTTTTTTTTTGCTCAACACACACCTCCAATCATCCGGGCAACTCCGGGCACCAGGCTAGTAATATTATAAAAGTTCATAACACTAATAACGTTTTGTTACTACCATAATAGACATTATGTTTTGCTCATAACACTACAAATGTTTTATTACTATGAAAATAAATATATTAAAGAATACCATAACACTAATAACATTTTGTTACTGCGATAATAGACATTGTATTAGTGTAGATCATAACACTAACTACGAAAATAGCCATAGTATTAACAAACACCGTAACACTAGGTACGTGCATTTTAATGTCTGACTTGATGGGAGACATGGTTTTGAATGTCAGCTGATCATAATATTTTTTTTTAATTTTCAATTACTTTTTGATTGTACTTGAAAACGTTAAGAAAAAAAGTGCGTGAAATAAAAAATACAGGGAAAAATCCTATCACAAATCTGAAAAAAAAAAAACCCTACATTTCAGGTAAAAAACACATTATGAAAAAGATGGTGTTTACATTTTTCTAGAAAGATTTCTGGAATTATTTCCAAGTAAATTATTAAGTTAAAGTCTTAAGATAATGGATTAATAAATAAATGTACTTAACTTTTGCTAAAAAAGCTAATAACTGTTCAAAAATGTGCCAGCTGTAGCAACGAGGTATGTATATTAATGCAAAATAAAACATGGTGGCAAAATTCAAAAAAGTATGGAAGCACATACAAACTTCTACAAGCGTATCTGAAAATAACTTCAGATGGTTGAAGGGAGGAAGGGGAAAGGACAAAACCGACTGGTATCCTTTATTTTTTTTTCAGAGCTGTGCATCCATACATACCTATAGTGAACGTTTGTATAATCTTTACCATTTTTTAATTTAATTATTTTTTTTTATGTTCCTGCTTTTCAATTTTTTAAATTTCATTTTATTTTTCAAAATAAAAATTATGTTACACTGATGATTACACGATCATCCATGCAATGAAAATATTAGAATCTTCCATTAAAAATTAAGCTAAAAATGTAAACCTTAAAAAAAAAGAAAAAATTTTTTTTTGCAAGTATAACTTTTTTTGTGTGAAAATATTAAATAAACCACGTTTAATTCAATGATAATATCGTTAGTTTGAGAAATTAATTATAAATTGAGTTATATCGAGTTTGTTAATACGAGTTTTTTTTTTGTGATGTTCCTGCAAAAATTATTGTAATTGTTATAATTTACAATGCTTTATTTTCATTTAAAAAAATAAATTCATAAATTTTTTTTACTACTGAAAACCATAACTTTAGTAAAGGTGTTTTTTGTTTAAACAAAATAATCCATTTCCACTAAGATTCAAATAAAAATAATATGTTCATTATATTCCGTGATCATTATTTGATAAATACTGAAAATTTCATTAAATTTGGTTAATTTCCAGATGTTTGGAGAATTTTTAAGTTAAGAAAATTTTTATACATAAAAATTCGGTAATGTTCATATACCAATAAAATCAAAGTCAATATTAATTAAGCTTCATGATTATTGGTTTTCATAATCGAACATGCGTATAATATTTTTTGCAAAAATCAAGACAACAAAAAGAACATCATACTGTGTATTTCCTTGTGTGTTAGAAGTGTTATGTAACCATTTGGACAAATTTAAACATTATATCATTTAAAAATATTCCATGATAGTTTAATTTGTTTTTCCTTTTATCTTTTGTACAGATCTTGTCTCCATAGCATTGTAATATATA
This sequence comes from Euprymna scolopes, assembly GCF_053919585.1. Taxonomy (NCBI): domain Eukaryota; kingdom Metazoa; phylum Mollusca; class Cephalopoda; order Sepiida; family Sepiolidae; genus Euprymna; species Euprymna scolopes. The sequence continues at coordinate 166,777,293 of NC_136483.1, forward strand.
TATATATATATATATATATATATATATATATATATATATATATATATATTACAATGAAATGCAATGGAGACAGGATCTGTGCAAAAGATTGAAGGAAAAACAAATTAAACATAAGAATAACTCATTATAAACCAGAGTTTTACCGGTTTCATTCAGATGAACGAACAGTTTCAGAAATTTTTTGGAAAGAAGTATGCTTATCCAAATGAAACTGGTAAATTTCTTGTTTTTAATTATTTATTCCTGTGTTTAATTTATTTTTTTCTGTTCACATACACGGATGTATATATATATTTATAATATAAAGCTGAACATGTGTGTGTGTGTGTGTGTGTGTGTCTGGTCAGTAATAGGCTCCTATATGGTTGACTATTTAAAAAAACAGATTACATATAATGATAGAAGATGTATCGAGGATCAGGAATGGGTATGCGTGATCTGGCAGAATGGTGGTTCTTTAAAATTGTGGGGGTCTGTGTTCGCGCCTGGCCCCCAAAGTATGGAAATAAAAGATGAAAAAAAAAAACGTTTACAAGTGTTTTTGATATAGATGTACATAAGCAAACTTTGATAAGTATGTTTCAACTTAACTAGGGATGGTATAATAAAATGGGGGGGGGTCTGCGTTCGCGCCTGTAACCCATGGAAATATGGCACAAACTTTAACAAAGACTTTTCATATCTATTTGCATAAGTATACTTTGATAATTATGTTTCAGTTTGAAGAAATATGGTATAATAAAATTATTGGGTGTTTGTTTGCGCCTGACCTCCATAGAATGTAAATATGTCACAAAGTTTTACAAGGTTTTTTAAAAGGGGTGAGGGTCCACACTAACATCTTAACTTTAATCTTAATTCACGTTAGCTTTTATTTATTTTTTTGAGTTGAATCATATTGTATCGAATAAATTCACGTTCTTATTAAAGTGAAAGCCAAAAAAAAAAGTCGGAACTTTAGACAATTCTCAACACAAATTTTGCATAACTCTGTTTTCTTCCTTCTCCACTTGCACGTGGCACTCTTTCGAAAATAGATAAATAGATAAATAATAAAAAATAAGAACATTGCTTGTTATTGTATCAAAAGAAGGAAAAAATCTTGCTCACGTGATTTCGTGTCTTTTTAAAAATATTTACATAACCTTTTTATTTTTATTTATAAATCTGTTTAAGCTTTTTTTGTCAGTGTACTCGAAGAAATTCAGTTGCTTACAACCCTTTCTGCATGTTCTTTACATTACAATAGTACAACCCTGAATCAGTCGGCGCAATACTACACTGTTCAATACTGTAAAACTGAAACGAAGCTGTTCTGCTTGAAAAAGGGTGCCATTTTCTTCTTATTCATATTTATATTGATCCTTTGCTTTAAAAAAAACTAAAGTAATTACGTGTTTACTTTTTTAATATCCTATTTTGCTGTTTCCGATTATTTTACTAAAGTAAGTAAAGCTTCAATATTTTTCAAAACTGTTTTTGTTTCTTTGTTTTTTTGATATTTTGTCGATATTATTTAGTAAGAGTGTTTAGCAGAAAAGTCAACAAACGACTACCCGAAAAAATAAATATACAAGAAATAAATGTTAATCAATAAACGTTCAGTTCATGTTTTTTTTTGTTTTGAAATAGTTTTTAATGCTCTTCACTGGAAATAATTTCAGTGAACCGAAATTAAAACGAAATTTGAGGCGATAACTACTTAAATTAATTTTTATATAAACTACGCATGCCATAATCAAATATTCTTCCAGCACAAAATAACAGAAAACATTAAAATATGTTTATAAATATTCCTTACATAGACAGAACTCTCTTAAATTGTTAACATAGAATGCTCAGGTGCCCCTCCTTCAAATTGAAAACGGGGCTCTCCATTTCAAAGTCGCTGCCATTTTTTTTTTTAAACCAGTTTGTGAATTAAAAAAAAAAATTTTTTTACAAACTACTTAAAAATACAAACCAATGAACTTTTCTATCATAAAAGTAAATTTTATTGACTATGGTAACATTAATTTCTTGTATATTTATATTATTATATATATAACATTTTCTCTTTGTAAGGAAACATCATTTTATTGGTCACTCTTGGGTACGAATGGAAACAAAGTTGATATAAAAAAATATATTTTCGCAAAAATTATCTTTACTTTTATCATATTTTGCTTAGGGTAAAATTTTTGAGTATCAAAACCTATCTCTTTACAACCCCCTCCTTTCCATAACCTATCATACTTTCATCAATCACAGTTCATTTTCTGTAGGCTGTTTTTGAACCCAGTCAACGACGGGTACATCTGCTAGTATATATATATATATATATATATATATATATATATATATATGGGGGTTAGTTGTCTGTGTACAACTAAACTCTAAAATTAAAAAACAGACCTCACAGAGTTGGTATTTTCTTGATCAGCATTGCTTTGGATGAATAATATATAGAATTTAGAAAAAATTATTAATTCTTTGGCCCAAAATTTCTGCAGATTTCCAGCAATTAGCTAAAGGGAAGATAACTCTAATTCTTATTCAGTAACTTATTTCCTTTATGCCAACTCATTTATCAAATAAACTATAAAAGTGTGTATGTCTCCAAAGAGAGGAATGGGCTGGATGAAAAAGAAAAAAGGGGTGAGAGAAGGAGGGGAAAATGAGAGAGAAGTAAAGGTTTTAATAGAATTATGTTACCATTTTCACTCCTAGTTATGCCGGATAGCCCTGCTAGCATATATATATATATATATATATATATATATATATATATATATATATATATATTTATATATATATATACTAGCTGTACCCTGCCACGCGTTGCAGTGGCTCAATTTGGTGTAATGGAAAAATTTAATAAAAGAGAAAATGCATGTTTCTTATATTAGTACAGCAATCCACTGCAAAAAGTGAAAAAGAAGGCGAAACTGAAAAAAATGGTGCTCTTGCAGAATTTGATCTGGATCCTCGAGAGTTTCTGTCAATCATTCATGTTTTGGACTTGACCAACAATCAGTGGATGAAGCCGAACGTAGCAAAAATGTTGAAACGCTAAATGTTTTTTTTTTTGTTTTAAAAAATGTGATTTAGTAATTAATATTTGGTTGATGGTGGGGGGAGGGGGAGGGGGTTACTATACACAGATTCGAAAAAGTCGTCCAAAAACAAATAAATGAAAGCAAAGGTAAGGTAATTTACGTTTCTACCTAATTGGATAATTGTTTAGTGTTTTTATGTAATGTAAAATGTTTAATTGGCTCAAAAAACAGAAATGGTCGCGAATTCTGTTGAATACGTTAAGTTTGGGAAAGTAAGTTGAAAACTAAAAACTATACAAAACAGTGTCTGAAATTCACCGAACATATGTTACCATGACATAGGCTGGCATAATGGATAGGTTTCTGACAGTATTTTGTATAGTTTTTTTAGTTTTAACTCACTTTCTCTAACTTAAAGTAATCAACAGTGTCCACCACCATTTGTAGCTTTCAAATACACCAATAAACACTGTTTTTCGAGCCGACTAAACGTTACATTAAATGAAAAGGGTTTATATTACAAAACACAGATACAAAGAAGTTGTCAAAAAATAAATATATAACAAATAAATGTTATCAAAGGCAAGAAAAGTAAGTGTTCTACCTAACTGGATAAGATTTTAGTGTTTTTATGTAATGTATAATCGGTTCAAAAACATTCAATGTTTATCGGTATATCTGAAAAATACAAATGGCGGCAGACTGTATCGAACATGTTAAGTTTGGGGAAATTTTGGGAAAATGAGTTTTAAACTAAAAATACTGTTAGGAATTCACTCAATATATGTTACCATGATGTAGGCTGGCATATAATCGGTGGTTTTAAACTTTTGCTCGATACAGGTGACGACTTTTAAAAATCCCTTTTAGTGATTACCTGGTGTGAGGATATTTGTACAACTAAACGGCAAATCTGCTCAAAAAAATCCGCTATTATTTTACTTTAAGGCCCGTTTCACGTTCATATATAACGAAATATTTTATTGTAGATTTCGGTGTGCTAAAAACGAATCTGCAAACCGTTTACGTAGCAAAAAAAAGTTTTCATGACATTCATTAAATTACTTTTTCGAAAAGTAGGTGATCACTTTTCAATGTAAATTTAACTTAGAATGAGCACCCACTTTCTGGCCACCTGAGAGAGGGGCATTTTTCTGTTTCTTGGCTAAAAAGTTTTTTGTTTGATTTCTTTTGCATGGTAATAACCCCTGAACTCTGGGACTATTTTCCATTTAACAGCCATAGCCTTCGTTTACGCTATGCGTAAGCATAAATGAAAGCTGTTTAGCCAATAAACATTGGAAAAAATCCCCCCTCTCTCAGGTGGCTAGAAAGTGGGTGCTCATTTTAAGTTAAATTTACATGGAAAAGTGATCGCCACTTTTTCGAAAAAGTAATTTCTTCATATTATAAAAACTATTTTTTTGTGACGGAAACGGTTTGCAGATTCGTTTTTAGCACACCAAAATCTACAAAAAAAATTTTGTTATTTACAAACGTGAGACACACAGCCCTTAATGGAAAATTATATCAAAAATCCGGGGGAAAATAGTTTTCAATAAAAACAGCAAATGAATTCGATAGAAAAAAAATGGATGCTATTTTTTTTTTCTTTCTGTGTGTTTCTTGGCTTAAAAGTCTTTTTGTTTGATTTCTTTTGCATGGTATTAACCCCTGAACTCTGGGACTATTTTCCATTTCACAGACGTAGCCTTTGTTTATGCTATGCGTGAGCATAAACGAAAACTGTTAAATATGCATTCGCGTACCAAACTGCCTTGTAAAAAAAACCTTTAAGCCAATAAACACGAAAATAAATGGCCCTTCCTCAGGTGGCCAGAAAGTGAGTGCTCATTTTAAGTTAAATTTAGATGGAAAAGTGATCACCCACTTTTCGGAAAAAAAATTTCTTCAGATCATGAAAACTATTTTGATACTCTTTGGGCGTTGAGTTCCATGGCGACCCGCAGAATTATTTAATGGTCGTTCCCTTAGTACCCCCCTAGTAGCAGTGTCAGAAATTTCGTGAAAATAGTGAATAATTCCACCCCATCTTTCCAAGCTTATAACTCCTCGAAAAATGCAATTCAAGCCCTAATTTTTTTTTTCAATTAAAGGAGCAAGGACCAAGATTTCATTAAAAAAAAACAAAAAAAAAAAACATGTTTTTTTTAAAAAGGTTTTAAACTTCGGACTTTACAGGTAAAATTCTAAAAGAACACTATGTTTTTTTTGTTTTAAATTTGAATATATTATGTATTGACCTTTTCTCTTCAATTTGTGAGTAAATAATTATGTACTTATCGGGTTCTAAATTAATTATTATTAGACATTTACAAAATGGGAGGCGTGAATTATTCGACCCCCTGTCTTTCCAAGCTTATAACTCCTCGAAAAATGTAATTCAAGCCCTAATTGTTTTGTCAATTAAAGGAGCAAGGACCAAGGTTCCATTAAAAAAAAAAAAAGAAAAAACAAATAACGTGGTTTAAAAAAAAGGTTTTAAACTTCAAACTTTACAGGTAAAATTCTAAAAGAACACTATGTTTTTTTTTTTTTTTTTAAATTTGAATATATTATGTATTGACCTTTTCTCTTCAATTTGTGAGTAAATTAATTATTTACTTTCGGGTTACTAAATTAAGTATTTACTTTTTAATAGACACTTAAAAATTGGTATGGGGGGGGGTCGTGAATTTAAAAAAAAAAACGTTTGTCTAAAATATTATATTCGATTTATTGGAAAGAACATAAAATTTCACATTAACCCTGAAAATATCGTAAAAATAGAATCAATAGAAAAATTTTGATAGATTTTTAAAATTTAAAAATTGAAAAATATTGAGTTTAAAAATTGAAAAATATTGAGTTCGGAAAATTCATTAATGTTTAAAAAAAAAAAAAAAATATTTCTATTACTTTTAAAACAACTGTAATAGTTTATTTTGGAAGTATAATCCATAAAGAAAATAAATAACCCACTTTTAACAGAGAAATTCCGAGATTTTTATATTGTATTCGCAGTTTCGTGTTAGGGGTGTCAAAAATTCCTACAAAAATTCTGATACTGCTACCCCCCTAGTCAAGGCTAACGCATGCGCACGTAACATTTTTTATTCATTTACTTACGTGGTGGAGTTTCTATACTGATAGGTTTTTTGAAATTTTTTCACTGGATTATTATTGATTGAACACTAACCAGATTATGAAAAAAAATTGAAAAAAAAAAAAAAAATCATTTCAACATTTGAAAGGGATACTCACTTTTTATTTATTTTTTATTTTATTTTTTTTTCTAAATACGGAAGTGTCTTCGGGAGATATAAAATGGTCGCATGTTGACGAAGCAATGTATCGGGAGGCGTACAGGATTAAAAATTATTGGTAAATTTTTAGATTAGGTCCACCTCCTCAATTTTCTTTTAAATGACGACTTGAAATGGTTTTCGACTATGCTGAATATGAAAATCGCATCGAAATTTTGCAGAAATAAGTAGTTATCAAGATATAAAAAGTTGTATTATGCATTGTAATCTTTGGCGGCCATCTTTTTTACGTGTGTGTATTTGTTTATGGCGCGTGTGCACGTAAAAAGATGGCCGCCGAAGAATACAATGCATAATACAACTATTTATTTCCGCAAAATTTCAATGCAATTTGCGTGTTCAGCATACTCGGAAACCTATAAATGTCGTCATTGAAAGGAAAATTGTGGAGGTGGACCTAATCTAAAAAAATACCAAATTATTAAACATTTCTCCAGCATGTTAGTGAAATTTATAATACTTTAAAAAAATTAAAAAGAAACAAAACAAAAGTTTTGAAAAAAAAACTCACCTTTCACAAAAACAATTTTAAAAAAACAAAAAAAACACAAACTGACTAAATAAGTAAAAAAAAAAAATAATTAAAAATCTCGAAACTTTATTTTCATGAAAACAATAAAAAAAGTCCTGTTCTCTCTATTTTTTTTCTTTGAGAAACAAATATATTTCTGACTTACAAATGCGGTAGAGACTCATTATTTTTACTTTCTATGGTTTTGATATACCGCGTTTTTATTGCTTACAAAATGGGTGACTGATTTATCAGAACGTTGTAACTAAAAAGTGAACACTTTCAAATGTCTAAATAATGATTTCTTTTTTTACATTTTTTTTTTTTTAATAATCTGTTTAATTAGTGTCCAATCAATAATAATCCAGTGAAAAAAAAATTCCAAAAACCTATAAGTATAGAAATTAAGCATTTTACAAACATTTTTTAAAAAAAGTAACTAAACCATTTATTGATAATTTGTCACGTGTACAAACATTTATTTATTTACGTAGGCTTAACTCCTTTCATGAATAAGAAAAGTTTTACTCTTTAAGAATAATAAAAGGAAAAAGTTACTGAACATTTATAAAAGGACTTCTTTTCATGAAGGCCAGAGGAATAGTTGGCCGAAAATTCGTGAAACAACAACAATAAATAAAAATGGTGCTAATGCAGAGAGCCGCGCTATTTTTTAAATCATATTTCCACGTTTAAATAACGTTTTACGATATTTTTTTTTTTTTTTTATTCAATTGTAAGGTTAAAGTACAGAATAGGTACAAAACATCCTTACCTCCCCATGTTAAGAATGACTTTTTAAATAATAACATTATTTCAGCACGGATCACTCTCTGCATGAGTAATCTTATATATAAAAAAAAAAACTCAAAAGCAAGCAACAAACTTTTTTTTTTTTTGGGGCCTTATATAATAAAGAAAAGATGTGTAAATTAAAAAAATCTGGAAGATAAACAAATGAAATATGTTTTTTTTTTTTTTACCTATCGAGTTAACAGAAAATTAAACCTTTCGTCAAATCGTGGCTGTGAAATGAATCGAACCGGAAGTTCAGTTTTATCAACAGAACAGATTCGCAGAAACGATAAATAAATATATTTATTTTATTTAATATTTTAATTTTAATTAGGTAAATTTATTTTAATAACATAAAAACATACCTCGACTCTAAAAATTGGTTGTCTGAAAATTTCAAATAAATTGGTAACGTATAAACATGGTTTTATTTCTTTAGAACGAACCAACTTTACATTTTTATATATATAGATATATATAATTTAAATGAGAATTTTGAAAAATTGAAAGTATCAGAAATAACGGTAACATCATTTTATTTACTTTTATTGTTGCAAGTTCTATATTTTGCTATAAATAGTTCATCAGAGTAGGAAGTCTGGTACATAGTTTGTTTTTTTTTTCTTCATTTTGGTGCTCAGGAGGATGTAATGCCTTGGAGAACAGAAATGTATGTCTTATTCGGTTTGTTCCCCATGTGTTAGGCTCTAGTCTTGAGCAGGAAATTTAAAGTAAAAATATGGTCACACACTTTAAAAGACAAAAATTTACATTTCTCTTCTCCGAGGCATTACATCCTCCTGAACATCAAAATGAAGAAGAAGAAAAAAAAACTACGTACCGGACTTCCTACCCTGATGAAGCTATTTATAGTGAAATATAGGACTTACAACAATAAAAGTAAATTATTTCTGACACTTTCAAGTTTTCAAATTTTTCATTTTAATTTTATTCAAAATAAGTGTCTTCTAAAGTGTGTGACTATATTTTTACTTTATATATATATATATATATATATATATATATATATATATATATATATATATATATATATATATATATATATAAGGGTCTCTAATGAGTTGCTTGGTATACCATCCAATGAAACATGTATAAGACGTACCATATATTGAATAAAATTATATCAATGTTTTATAAATATACTTGTGGTGTTTGAATTGTTTACAAATTATACAGGATGTCCGTAAAGTTACTATACAGTCTTATTGTTTTATTGTATTATATTTGTATTAATAGTTAATATTGATCGTGACTTGTGCACCAAAGTTTGTCAGAGTGTGGTGTCACGTTGTCGAGAATGTATTGGAGCTGAAGGCCTCTAATTTGAATATTTGTCATAGAAATTGTTTGCCTTGATTGTTACAGTCTTTTCGGATGTAACACGTGTATTTTCTGAGATTTTTTATAAACATAAAGGTGTTATTTCTTTTTATTTCTTTTGTTACAAATAAATATTTTAATACAATATCTTACTGTACTGTTAATATATTACAGGGTGTCTGTATAGTAACTTGTAAGACTGTAAAGTAACTTTACGGACACCCTGTATATATAACAATCAAACAAGTGAATGATAGATTCTAAGAAGTAATCAGAAATATTTGAACTTACTTTAATTCAGGAAATTCTTTAAAAAACATCTGCAAAAAGTCCTACAAGAGAAAAAAATTATTGATTACATTAATTTAGTTAATGGCTTAAAATAGTTCCTCATGTTTATCTTCTTATATATAAAACTAACCGGGGTGCCCGGCGTTATCCTGGTGTTTGGAGGTGTGTATTGAGCAAAAAAAAAAAGTGGTAGCAGGCGGGCAGGTTCTAACCCGTACTGCAAAGAAGGAAAAGAACGTGAAAAGAAAATGTGATGTCTTTGCTGTTGCACCCATCGCCAAACCGGAAATGGTGAAGGTTTAAATTAAGGCTAGTCAATCGAAAAGAGGGAATGACTTTTGAAAATATTAGAGAAAAAACCGACCTCTCCCTGTAGAAAAGTGCCCAGTTGAGGGTGAAGGAAGTAATGTTTTTAACCTATTTTTTATATTTGTCGTCCGAAGTGTCGACCTTCAAAACGATACCGATCTTGTGAAACTGTCGCCTCTGTCGAAAGTTTTAGATATACATACATACATACATACATACATTTAAACAGAAGGTGAGATTTATATTATAGATAATCTCGATTTTCTCTCTAAAAAGTCAGACATTGTAGGAAAATAACTATGCAAATTTTTTTAACTCAATCCCAGTATCAATCCTAAAATGTGTTTCATAAAAACATTTTTGCCATTTTTAAATATTGCAACAAAGATTGCATTTATTCTGAGATTTCTGCCACTCCCAAAAACGTTTTCAAAATAGAAGGTAGCAACAATATTTACACCCTATGAATTATCTGCTTCCATGACATCACTCTACGCTATATATTTTCTTATCTAGCCAACGATGGAAGAGACTTTTTTTGGTTTTCTATCCATTTGCTGATTTTCCTTGCTTGAATATTAACTTTTTGTTTTACTTCAAAAACAGCACAACCTACAAGATCATTTTCTTTTATGAACGTTAAGCTGCATTGAAATATATCTTTCCAAGTGGACTTTTTAGCACTTTGAATTTTAAACCATTCGACCTAAAATTCTGACTATTTGTTTCTTTAAAGGAATTTTCTTTCACCTCTCAGATTACCAAGGAGGGAGTCATTATCCACACTAAAATGTTATTCCGATTTATCTTTTATTCTTTTCTCACATTTTCCATTTTTTTCATGCATATATATTTTTTAACTGACATTTTTTGCAATTTATGACTAAATTTCATAATTGTTGTTTCATCTAATACATGAATCAGCAAATTTTAGCTTTGCTACAATTATAATTTGCTAATTTTTTACTGTCCTCTGATGAGAAGAACAGCGTTCTTTCAAACTCCACGGAATAAGGATTTTGAAAATTGTTTTTGGAGAATTCTATCAAATAATAAATTTAATTGTAAATTTTGATTTACAGTTTTAAATTCTTTCCTTTTCTCTTATATATATATATATATATATATATATATATATATATATATATATATATATATATATATATATATGGTTAAGTGTCAGTTTTGGTCATTTAGAACTGCTTTAAAACTTCACCGCTCAGTCATTTCAAACAATTATTACAGTTTATAGATCACCTTCTCAGCTATGTTGTGAAAAAAAATTTAAATTTTTGTTCAGTAAAACAAAAGTTATGATGAATTTTCTGGTGTTCAAAATCATAAAAAAATATAAGGAGGTGGGTGATGTTTTTTATGACTAGTTTCCATAGCAACCATGTCACTTCAGTGACTACTGTTGCTAGTAATTCATTAATGAAAGCATGACAGGGAGATAATTGGAGGGGATTTTATTGAAAGCAGACGAGTGCCTTAGATTGTTATTACATATGTGTTTATGAGGGGAAAAAAATTAGACTGAAATTGAACAAAGAACAAGTGAATTTATTAGCAGCCTGGAAAAATGATGGATTACAATAGAAAAATGCAAGCATGAAAAGTGATATGGTTAATAAGCTAGTTGTTAAAACTGGAAAAGAAAAGGACAAGATATTCTCGTAAAAAATATAATAAATTTATAACTTTAAATATTGCAGCATTAAGAATTTTTTTTTTATTCACTTTATAACATTATATAATCAATTCTTAATGCTACAATGTTTTAAGTTATAAATTTATTATATTTTTTACTAGAATATCCTGTCCTTTTCTTTTCCAGTTTTAACAACTAGCTTATTAACCATATTACTTTTCATGCTTGCATTTTTCTATTGTAATATATATAAATGACAGTCTATATTCCAAATTTCATGATTTTTACCATCTTACAATTTATTTCTTTAATGAAGGATTTGTATGTATAAAAAGTGAAATATAATTGATAAAATCATATTTCGACAGAAATATATATATATATATATATATATATATATATATATATATATATATATAGGAGAGAGAGAGAGAGAGAGAGAGAGAAAGAAAGATACCAAAAGTTAGTAGTTGTTACAGTTGCTAATTGCTAAATTTCATAACATCTTTTTGTACATGCAATTCGATCTGGAGATTTTGATTTCTGAAGAAAGGACAATTCAATAAAAAGAAAAATGGTTAAATACCTGAGAAGTGACCAGCTGCCCGTGGAAGTGCTGGACATATTTCTTTAAGAATGCTTTAAAAGGTGACAGGCCAACTTTTTGTGAAAAGAACCGAAGAAGAAAGTAACCCTGAAAGAACATTTAGAATTTTAAAAAACTTTTAATTATATTAATGTCTTTAAAATTCAGACACAGCGGTCTAGAAAGAAAATGGCTGCTGATTTCAGGTTTTATGTAAAAACTAAAACGGAAATAAATTTGTACACCAGATATAAATTATAAAGATAATTGTTCATAAGGAAAGTTGGTTTTGCTTAAAAAAAAAGAATTTTTCATATTCGATGATTGAATCCATCTCTTGGACATTTCCATCTCCAACCATCAATTGACTGCAAATAACAGTTCAATGCACATGGGAAATTACGAATTTCACACTTTCAAGAATTGGCAATTCATTGAATCATTTCGAAATTATCAGACAGATTCATGACAAGTTGGAATATTGTTATTTCTTTAGTTCACATGAAATCATTGTCATAAACATCATTTATAAGACTTGTTGGTGACATTCTAAGAACTGGATAACGATTTTCTTTTTAATTATAAGTTCATATATGCATGCAGAAATACCTATATTAAACATTTATAGTATATTTTCTAGTGTTGGGACTAGTAATTGGAATCGGGAATCAAGAAAATCAGAACGTTTTAAGGTATCAGAATTAGTATCAAAATCGGAGAAAATTGTGCTCACCTTTTTAATGCCAAAAACGATTCTTGTAATTGTTTATTATTTGCTTTGTCTTTGTATAAAACTAAATTTTTCATGACTGCAACTAATGATAAAATGATGAACGTGTATTGATCACATGGGTTTTTTATGGTAATCTAAAGAAAAAAAACTCTGGAAATAAATATTTAGTGATTTTGAAAGAATCGGAATCAGTAATTGTATTGGAATCTGGAAAAATTCTGGAATCGTACCATCACTAATAGTTTTCTACTCTGTTGTTATTTCTATCAGAGTTGCTCGATTGAGCTTCATTATCTGGTTCTTCCTTGTAAAACATTCACAGCAAGATCTCATCCATCTATCATAACTGCAGAAAAATTTTGCTTTCTTTTTCAATGTGCTTTCTATAAAACAGAATTTACTTCTTGTCTAGAATTTCCCGATATTAAAAACAAAAATAAAGAAAAAATCTGTATGATGTACATAGACATGATTAAACGAAAATATCATATTCCAAAAATCATGTAAATTGATCAAGTAGTTTTATTTTTATATAAGAAAATCAAATTAAAATTTGATTTACTTATTTAAAAATAAAACTATTTCATAAAGTACTTGAGAAGTGACTATCTCACCCACCATTTTTGAAAAAAACTGTCAAGAAACAACATGAAATAATTCTTCGAAATAAGTTTTGGTTGATCTGTGCTCTTAAATAATCAAACCCAACCATTAACAATCATCATCTACCCAACATTCATTAACCCTTATCCTCGAGTGACCCTTGAGCCTTGATAATTGGTGATCCCCCTAAAAAAAATATACTTACTAGATTTATGTTGTAATTGCTACGATTTCCCATTAATCAGTTAAAAATGATTTTCTTTATAGAAATAAAACATGATAAATTTCAATAATTTTTGGAATATGATAATTTTTCTTCTTGGGTACGTACATCCTACAGATTTTTATTTATTTATTTATTTATGTATTTATTCAATTGTCACCACAAACAAGGCACAGTGCTACTTTGAAGTAGGGAGCTACTATCGGGGACATAAATTACAGGGAGATTATGAAGGGAGATGAGCAGCAAGATGTCTGTTGACATTACACTTGAACTTCTGCATGTCAGTACAGTTGGGAAAGCAGAATCCCGGAAGGGAGTTCCAAAGTTTAGCAGTTCTGGGGAAGAAACTATTAGAGTAAAAAAGCTTTCTTACACCTAGGGAGTTCTACTGCGAAGGGGTGGAATTTATTTTTGTTTTCTAATATAGGAGAAAATCTGGACAATAACTCAGAATTGCAGTGTACAGATTTTCTTTTCAAGAACTTCTCTTTTATGTTTAATGCATATTAATGGTACTAGTACCTATTGTGAACCAGGTGTATCTCAGCATTCGCTCGGCTTTGGCTGGAACATGACGTCAACAGGGGAGATTATAGCAAGCAACAGCCTGGGTTTAGCTGCTGTCTGATGTAACACGCCTATCAGCCAATTACAATGCAACATGTTGAATTATATAACAAGGTGGCGTTGTTCGTGTGCCTAGCAGACAACTTTTGAATAAAGATCAGAAGAGGAAAAAAAAATACCAGTTGTTACATGCAAATAATGGACAGTGCCAACATAATGAATCTTTAAAACCTTTTCTTCCAATTTAAAATTTTTTAAAAATCATTTTTACGAAAAATACTTTAAAAAATACTTGAAAAAAAAAATTTGTTTCTTGTTTTCCTTGACAAATAAAAACTTAAAATATAAAAGAAATGGCAAAATATATTTGAAAAACAAAATAATTTTCTTCTTTAAACCTTGTTTTTAGAACATCTTAAAATTATTTGATCCCCCAAAAATTAATTTTTGCTTCTTCTAACCTTTTCTTGGCAGTTATTATTTTTTTTTTAATTTATAATAAAACACCAAATTATGGTAAATCGTTTTTGGTTTCTACATTTTACATTTATTCATTTTGCTATTTTCTTTTACATTGGTATGATTTTATCAGTGACACATGGCATAATCCGTCTGTTGACGTCATGTTCCGGCCAAAGCTAAGCAAATGCTGAGATATGTTTGGTTCACAATATGCATCAGTCCCAATTTCAATTTCACTGTAAATAAGTATCTCATCTTTCGTTAATTGTCAGAAAAAAAAAAGAAATTACTTTGTACACCTTCAAAATTTAAAATAAATCTTGAAGTATTTAAACAATTGAATTTAATTAATAATTAAAGGAATGAACAATACAGCAAATGTAACTTTGAGAATCTTATTCACAAAATAATTTGGTATTAAAATGAAAAGGCAATAAAAATAAAAATGAAAAAAGCAAAAAAAATGAAAAAGCAAAAAAAATAAAAATGAAAAAGCAAGAAAAAATGAAAAAGCAAAAAAACAAAAATGAAAAAGCAAAAAAACAAAAATGAAAAAGCAAAATAAAATAAAAATGAAAAAGCAAGAAAAAATGAAAAAAGCAAAAAAAAATGAAAAAGCAAAAAAAAGAAAAATGAAAAAGAAAAAAAAAAGAAAAAAGAAAAATGAAAAGGCAAAAAAAAACAAAAAAAAAATGAAAAAGCACAAAAGCAAAAATGAAAAAGCAAAAAACAAAAATGAAAAAGCAAAAACAGAAAATGAAAAAGCAAAAAAACGAAAATGAAAAAGGAGGAAAGCAAAACTGAAAAAGCAAAATAAGAAAAATGAAAAGCAAAAAAAAAAATGAAAAAGCAAAAAAAAAACAATGAAAAAGCAAAAAAAAAAAAATGAAAAAGCAAAAAAAAAAATGATGAAAAAGCAAAAAAAAAAAAAAATGAAAAAGCAAAAAAAAAAATGATGAAAAAGCAAAAGAAAAAAATGAAAAAGCAAAAAAAAAAATGATGAAAAAGCAAAAAAAAAAAAAAAATGAAAAAGCAAAAAGACTGTTTCTGAATTTTTGAGATGAGGATTAATAATCTGTATTATTTTGATTATTCAGACTATTGTTCTCGTCTTGAGTGTTAGTTTCACAACGTTTTGGCCAATGTAATCTTCAACCATTTTCAGATGTATTTTCTGGAAGTTTGTGAATCTTTCTGCCGAACTCGGGAATCTGTATAGAATTTGAATCAAAACCCTTATCTGTGAAGGCAGCATGCTCACATTCTGAAGAAAGTCGGAGGTTACATCGACCAAAATATTGTGAAAAAAACACTCAAGATGAGAATGGTGGTCCGAATAATCCAGATAATATGATCAAAATGATTCTCTGATAATGCTGAGTATGTACAGCTAGTTACGCATTTTTTTTTTTATCAATTACAGAATCATGAAAGTTTTACCTTCAGATAATGCACGTTTAAACATTTTTTGTCGGGATTCAGTCCGTTCTTCACAGATAAAGTCTTGTAAGATTCGCTTGCAACTGATTCTGACTCATTTACCCTAAAATTAAAATTTGATTTTTATCATACAAAGTTGTCAAAGTTAATATTGAAGGAACAGACATGGTTACAATCTATTAATAATAGAGATTATCTATCTGTTTGTCTGAATCTGAAACTATATTATTGTCCCGCAGTACTTCTTATATAAACAGAGACCTTATTCATCTGTTCATCTTCAGTCAATCATGTTTTTAAACGTAATAAATACATGGAGTTTGTCTCATATCGAAATATCAGAAATCTTAACTACATTTAGAAATGTAAATTATTAAATGCTGATGTTATGACCAGAAATTAAAACCAAAGCCTAAAGATCTTTTAGAATTTTTTTCTTTTTAATCCCCTGAGCCATCAAGTGGTGTAGTGGTTCAGCCCTTTTTGCCCGTGGCTCGGCTAGTATGAGTTATCTGCCATGACGAGTGTCTGTCACCATCCTGGAAGATCAATGACTGTTCCACACTTTCAATACTTTTGTCATCAAAATCGATGAAATCGCCCATTATTCAATTGAATCAAATGATTGCCTATTCTAGTTGGGAACTTGAATTAAAATCAAAAATGCAAGTGTCAAGTATCATGGTTCGATTGTGCTCTTAACAAAAATATTCAATCAGACACGCATCTGTCTTATCAAAGAACCTTCTGTTGATTTTATTTAGCAGGTCCTTTTACCTGTGCAGTGATAAAACTTTTTAAGGCATTGGTGATGTTCGACCATATAAAAGTGCATACTTTGTTTCTTCTTCAATGGGTTTTTTTTCGATTATCGATAGTTATCAGAGGTAGTCTGGTGCAAAACTTATATAAGAACACTCCCAAACACATAAGGAACATTTATGTGGAATTTTATAAAAATCATATATCATGAGTTATAATTCCAAAAGGTGTATTTAGTTTATACTCACAATTTTTTATTTATTTAGTTTTTTTATGTAGTACATCTTAAAAGTGTTTTGTTGGATAGCAGAGGACTACTAAACAACTCCTCAGAGACAAATGTATATTCCTCAGAGAAAAAAAAAACTGTTAGTTTTTTTATATGGAATGGAAAAAGATTTCCAAAAGAAAAACAGTAAAATATTGTATTTGTATTGCATTTCTTCAAATCAATGATCCTGAGGAAGTGTTGAAATAAAGATGAAATATTGATAAACAAAGAATTTTGGTTTGATCCTTTGTCATTTTTCCATATATATATATATATAAAGATTGATTAAAAATGCAGTGATAAAAGTAAAATATTATTGAATATTGAGCCAAAGCGACAACAATAAAATCGGAGGTGTGCATACACACATTCCAGATAGACTTTGATTTACATTTTTGTGTCCTATAAAAATGACCTGAATTGTAATTATCGCAGAAAACAAAGAAAGGTTGGGAAGTTAAAATTGCGCAATGCAAAATAAAGAAGAACAATTAAATATTTTATATACTTACTTTACAGGAATGTTGGTTGATGTTTTAACATAAAAAACCGGAGAGAGAGGAAGAAAGAAGGCCAACAGTCGTCCATCATGATTGCCATTTTCATAGTCGTCTACTACACCCACACACACCCTTCCATACAGAACGCAGGTGTTTTGTTCCTTCTCTCTCTTGTCAATGGACAAAGGTTAATTACAAATAAACTTCTATACTGACAAAATTCGTCTGTTTTGATTTTTAGAACAATGACAAAAGAAATGTCAAGTGTATATATATAATTTCGCAAGCATTTGAAAAGTGCAAACAAGAAAATTAGATATACATTCAATATCACAACAGATGTCATTTTTGGTGCCGTGACCAGGATATTCAAACAATAATAAAAGAACCAGCTACCATAAAAACCCAACAAAAAAGGGTCATTTGAAAATCGCAGAAGAAAAGACACAAAGGCGAAGAAAGACAAAATAAGAAACATAAGTGACGTTCAATTGGTTTACTGTGTGTTCTGATCTAAATATATATATATATATATATATATATATATATATATATATATATAAATATATATAAATTTTTTAGTCTTTTGTTAGAAATATATATATGTATTTCTGATGAAAGACTAAAAATAATTTTTATATATAGTCTTAATGGTTCAAAAACTTATAAGAATCACTTTTTATATGGATGATTGTTTTGTAATTAATGTTGATTGGAGTATTAATGCAAGACAAGAGAAGGCATGAAGATTTCTTTACCTCAAAATTTGTAGTTCTTCCTCTGTGTGGCTCAGTTCAGCCGTAAGAACACGGTGCTTTATAAGGGCTCGCAGTTCAAACCAATCTTCCGCTTCTTTCGTATTCATCTAAGAATGAAAAGCTTTCTATTAATATAATTCTAAAACCATTTCACATGTGTATTTTTCAACACAAACATAACTTGATTAATTAGTAGTTGCACCACTAACCCTAACCCTAACCACTCCATTTTTGCAGTGGAGTTATTCATTTCTTTTCTCATTCATTCGCACACTTTTAAATTTATGATAAAGAACTATAACGTTCTCCA
This sequence comes from Euprymna scolopes, assembly GCF_053919585.1. Classification (NCBI taxonomy): domain Eukaryota; kingdom Metazoa; phylum Mollusca; class Cephalopoda; order Sepiida; family Sepiolidae; genus Euprymna; species Euprymna scolopes. The sequence goes on from NC_136483.1 coordinate 166,795,773, forward strand.
ATTTAAAATGAGCTTAATATAATTATTTCTTAATATTTTATACCAGTAATCATTCAGACCAAACTAAATGATTAAAAAAAATAAATAAATATCTTCTTGTATCATGGCATGTTCATGCCATAGATGAAATCATGGTTATTGTTCTCCATAGACTTCAGTCTATTGTTGGTCCGATTCCTCTGAAGACATTATGAACTTGAACTTGGCAGAATACATGGAATGGGTTGTCATTACCTTCCCCAGTACAGTGGCATCTGACTCGTCTGTTTGCACCTATCCATTGTCCTTGGGTCATCTGCACAGCTGCAGTCGAATAACATAACTCTTAATACCATAGAACCGTTGATCTGCTAGAGATTCATCATCCTCCATGGCCATCCAGCGTCCTACTGTCGCGTCATCAGAGTTACCTTCTCCTAGATGCATGTCTTAACTAAGACAAGGGATGCATCTCTCCCAGTGAATTAATGCATCACCAGATACCAACCTGGAAATTTCTTATGACTCAACGCAGTACATACAGCACCTAGCCTTCCCAAATAGTCACCCATCTGGTACTGGCCAGATTCAACGTTGCTTAACTTCAGTGATCTGGTAGGAAGTGGTGTGTCAACATGATTGTGCCGTATATATAAATAAATATATATTACTATATTACCAATAACATGATACAACAATAATAAATAAAAATTGGCTAGTCAGAAGCAATGATAATTATTCAGGCCAAACTAAATAATTAAAAAAGTAAATAAATTTACATTATTGTATTATCAATAACACAGTACAATAATAACAAATATAATAAGTTATTTATATTTTTATATGCATATTTTTTAATGTTTCATTCACAAGACTGAATAATTAAAAAATAGTAAATTTTAGTTTAATACATTAATTTATTACCAACTAGCAGTTCAGCCCGGCTTTGCTCGGACCCTATGTACTAGTCATAACTTTATGTGCATATGTATATATATATATATTAAAAATTTTGACTCATGTCCTGTTAACCTACATCTAAAATTTAAAGTGTTTAGAGCCAAATTTGGCAGAGGAGTTTGGTAGAGTCTAGAAAAATCAACTCTTTCAATTTTGACCAAATTTGCGACGAAAACCTGATTAAAAAGTTTGCTGCGTGTCTGAATACGCTTTATGTAAAATTTCAAGTGTTTAGATCCAAAATTGGCTGAATAGTTTGCTAGAGACCGCAGAGGTCAAATCTCTTGAACTTTGACTCCTTGGCAGCTAAAATTTCGGTCAAATACCGATTAAAAAGCTTGCTCTATATCTGAATACACTTTATGTAAAGTGTCAAATAAGTAGATCAGATATTGGCTGAGTAATTTGGTAGAGACTGCAGAGGTCAAATTTTTAAAAACTTGGACCACAATTTTAACCCCTTAACATTTATCATTTTGGGCTCAAATCAAATTAAAACGTTTAATCCATGTCCAAGTAACCTACATCTAAAATTTCAAGTGTTTAGACCCAAAATTGGCAGAGGAGTTTGGTAGAGTTTTCAAAAGTTAAATCATTGAACTTTGACCTCTTGAAAGTCAAATTTCTGGTCGAAAACTGATTAAAAAGATTTCCCAAATCTCAATACCCCTTTTGTCAAATCTCGAGTCTGTAGACTGAAAATTGACAAAGTAGTTTGGTAAGGAAATGTACACACACAGAGACACACACACACACACGCACACACACACACACAATTTCACCTTTATAGATATACTAGCATTTCAGCCCAGCGTGGCCCTGGTGTTTGGATGTGTATGTTGAGCAAAAAAAAAAAAAGTGGTAGTAGGAAGGCAGGCTCGAACCCGTACCGCAAAGGAGGAAAAGAACGGGGTAAAACCTAATGTTTATGCTGTTACGATCACCGCGAAACCGGAAGCGAAATTTTTTTAAATTAAGGCTAGACAATCTAAAGGAGAGGGTAACTTTCAAACATATCGGCGAAAAAAGTGACCCCCCCCATGTAGAAAAGTGCCTAGTTGAAGGGGAAGATATTAATATTTTTAGCCAATTTTTCGATATTTGTCGTATGAAAGATCAAACTTTAAAACGATACTGAGCTTGGTAAAATCCGTCGCCTCTATTGAAAGTTTAAGGCAAACATGCAAACAGACATACATACATACATACATTTATATATTGGTAACTAAAAATTTTCGACCCAAATTGATGAAAAACACTTTATGTAATATTTCAAATATTTAGACCAGAAATTGTCTGAGTAATTTGGAAGAGACTGCAGAGGTACATTGTTTTAACTTTGACCCCTATTATGACCCCTTAACATTTATTGTTTTGGGCTCAAATCAAGTTATTAAGTTAGATCACTGTCCAAGGAACCTATATCTAAAATTTCAAGTGCGTAGACCCAAAATTGTGGGAGGAGTTTGGTAGAGTTCTCAAAGGTCAAATCGTTGAACTTTGACCCCTTAATCGCCAAATTTCTGGCCAAAAACAGACCACATCGATTTTCCCAAATCTCAGTACCCTGTATATCAAATTTCGAGTCTGTAGACTAAAAATTGACAGAGTTATTGCATAGGGAAATGTACACCGATACACAGACACACAGACACTTTCACTTTTATATATATATAGATAGATAATATAATACAACAATAACATAAAAATTTGCTAGTCAGAAGCAAAGTTTTAAAATGAATTATTTATATTTTTCATTTTTTATGTTTCATATTAGTAGTCATTTAGAAAACATAATTTTTAGCTTAGTATGTTATTATATTACCAATAAGATGGTACAACAACAACAAATAAAAATTGCTTAGTCAAAATTAAAGTTTTAAATGAGTTTTTATTTTTAGACTTTTAGATAATTATTTTTTAATGTTTCATATTAGAAATCGTTTGTACCAAACTAAATAATTAAAAAAATAAATAAATATTGATTATTATATTACCAACTAGGGTCTACACTGCGTCAGCACACACTATGCTGAGTCAAACACAAAATCGAGTACACTCAACAGCAAGTACACTCAAAATTGTCTTACCATCAATGCTTCCCCTGTGAACTCGGAGTATGGGAAATTCCGATATGCACAAAACAAAATAACTGAAAAAACAAAAATACCCTAAGGGTAAGGATAATGAGTAAACGTTGGATAAAATGATCGTTAAAGTTATTATGAACTTGGCAGGATTCGAACCTGGAATCTTCTGATCCGTAATCAGATGCATTATTTATTGCGCCACAAGTCCTGTTTGTATGGCGAAAGATGTCACCACAACTGTATACAGACAGTACTAAATTTCATTGACATGGGCAGATAACTTTTTCGACAAGTTTACGAAACAGCCCAAAAACCCTTATTTCAGGCTTTTTGTGTGACTCGGTGTTGTTCATTACAAGCCATATATAAATAAGGACAATCTAGAGACTCGCACCTTTTAAAGGAAAAAAAAAATTTTTCAATTCGGTGCATCCGTTTGAAAGTTTTATTGGTATATAGGCACACACACATAAATAAATAAACATTTAGAATTTTATTAATAGTATAGATAACACGGTACCACAATAACAAATAAAATTAGTTAAAAAGCAGCAACATTTTATAAGTTATTTATATTTTATATGAATATTTTTTAATGTTTCATGTTAGAACTTGTCTGGACCAGACTGAATAATTTAAAAATAATAAAATTTAGCTTCATATATTACTAATAACATGATGCACGGGACAAGATCAAAGTGTAGTATCTGCCGGAACAGATACTGCAAGCAAAGACCATATGTGGGGGAAACCCCACATATAAGACCTTGGTCAATGTAGGGGCAACCCTTCATACCAATTGTCACTATCCAGCTCCCCTACTCCCCGGGGAGTTGGTCCCCATTTCCCCTTCACTCCTCACTTTAAAAATCGGCCTTGTGCCTAATTTGCTCAGTGGGGGAGCAAATAAATACCTCAAAGTGTAGTATCTGTTCTTCAGATGCTGCACTTCAATTTCTTGTTCTCTGTCAGTGGAGGAGAAATCCTTCACGATTGAGACAATTTTTATTTTTGTTCCTTTTCTCCTCATTAAAAAACGACCCTTGTGTCTAACTCTGTCCCGTGGGGAGGCATTGTAAATAGGAACATGATGCAACAATCCATCTGTTATTATTCTAAAACTCATAATTTGCTTGTCACGATGTCACCGTCTCAAATTTTTAACATCATGACGTCATATTTAAATGAGCCTAAAAATATCTGACCAAAGACGATATACACGAGGTGCACAGGTTATTTGAGAACATATTTTAATATACAGTGAGACGGATAGAAATTGAGGTTGGAATCTGGTTAAGTGTTGCTTTAATCCTAACCGCACATCCCTTTCATAACTGGAACTGTTTGATACGTCTATAGCGAGGTATGTGTTGCATAAATCCTAACTGTACTTCCCTCTTTCTAAACCTCATTGCTTAATACGTCAATAGAGAACCAAGTGTTGCTTAATTTCTAACTGCATTTCCCTCTTCTGAAACTCACTGCTTCATGTATCAACAGTGAAACAAGTGTTGCTTAATCCTTAACTGCACTTTGCCTTTCTGGACCTCGCTGCTTGATGAGTCAATAGTGAAGCAAGTGTTGCTTAATATCTAACCACAATTCCCCCTTCCGGACTTTGCTGCTTGATGAGTCAATAGTGAAGCAACCGTTGCATAATTCCTAACTGCATTTCCTCCTTTCTGAACCTCATTGCTTAATGAGTCAGTAGTGAAGTAACTGTTGCTTAATCTCTAACTGCAATTGCCCTTCCGGACCTTGCTGCTTGATGAATCAATAATGAAGCAAGTGTCCATTGATGCAGAAGTGCACCTTTCCTACAATTAAGCAAGTGTTGCTTAATCGCTATCTGCACCTCACACTTCTGAACCTCAGTGCTCACTTTAAAAAATATTTTCTCTTCGAAGGGTCAGCTGTTACAAACTTGGTTTTAGTAGTGCTTTGGGAATCTCTTTCATTTTATTTAATGCTTTCAGTAGTGCTCTGGAGTCCTCCTGAGTTTTCTTTTCACAGCTCACTTTTGAAATTGTTTTTTTTTATTCATTATATTTTTCTTTAAACAAATCAGAAGATCCAGAAAAAAAGTTTAAAAAAAAAATACATTAAGTACTTTTTAAATACTGCTCTGGTATCTATGCCTCTGATCAATAATCTAAAACTTACTTTGGAGCAATAAATAATTAATACAGTAGAATACTCAGTAAATAGTATAGGCTACATAAAATAGTGCCTAATACTCTTGATGTAACAGATGAGTGCAATAATGCAGTAGGCCAGTTGGAACATGGTAGACACAGAATCTAAATATACTCAATACTCTAAATGCAGCTGGTATGTTGTTTTTTGTTTGTTTATTTTTTACAAAGGAGTTACCACTTTCAAGGCCCGGAGCCCACTCGAGGATAAGAGTGAAAGAGTGTATGGTAGTCAATGGGACAATATTGTAGTAGTCGTCAGTAAATTTGGTAAATTAGATTACTTAAGGGAAATAATAGACAAGACGTTAAACTGTATCCATTTTATTTGTATTAACACTTTAACCTACTAATACTTTTGCTTAGAAAAAAAAAAAAATCTTTGTAATTTTCCTTTTTGACGTTTGAACACAATTAAAAATGGCGTCTTTTTAAATGCTAAAATTCTAAGATCCAAATGATTTCTAATTTTTGTTATGTCTAAGTAAATATAAAATATATATTTATTTTTGAGCAGAACAAACACAAGGGACTTCCCCATTATAAAAAATAGGGAGGATGTTGCAATATTTTAGGTGGATAATGGGGTATGATCCCACACAGTCGGACGATTCTATTTATAAACGATGCTGCTAAGAACTGACGAATCAAATTAATTCACGTTCTGCTACCAACCAAAAAGGATGTGTCCTCTATAGTATTAGACCTGACGGAATGGTTAATTGTAGGTATTGACCGTTTCATACCCTCGAAAAAGTTTCAGCAAAAACCTAACAGCCAGCCATGGTTCTCTCCAGAATGTGCTGCTGCCATTGCGCACAGAAATCACTTTTTCCACTGTTTCCAACGTAATAGATGTATGGAAACTAAAGCCGCTTTCAGGACTGCCAGCAACCATTGTAAGAAAGTAATAAAGATTGCAAGAGAGTTGTATGCTCAATCTGTTAAGTCCAAAGTAGCTGAGCAGCGGCTTGGTTCCCACCAGTTTTGGCAATTAGCAAACAGAATTCTGAACAGAAGCGTGTGCTCCATCCCAACTATTATCAATGGACCTGAGGTAATCTCGTCAGCATCAGACAAAGCCAAACTCTTTGTCAAGAACTTTGCAGCTAATTCTACCCTTTGCGATCAAGGCCGCCAACCCCCAATATTTCCTCCTGTATCAGAAAACACGCTATGTGATATACGTATATCTGTACATGATGTTGCCAAGCTAATCAAAAACCTTGATTCCAGTAAAGCAACTGGCCCTGACGGTATTCCAATTATAGTACTCAAAAAACTTCAACCTGAACTAGCGCCCATACTTACAAAACTGTTTAAACGTTGTCTTAAGGAGAATAGTTTCCCATCTCCCTCGAAAATTTCATCAGTATGCCCTGTATTTAAGAATTCAGGTGATCGCTCATCCCCCTCTCAGTACAGGCCAATAAGTCTCCTGTGCGTCATGAGTAAGTTGCTGGAATCTGTGTTAAATACAGAAGTAATCAACCATCTCAACAAAAATAACCTTCTTAGTGACACTCAATATGGTTTCCATTCTGCTAGATCTACAGCAGATGTGCTTACAGTTATATCTCATAGGATTAGCAAATCTCTCGACGGAGGCAACCGTTCTAGGGCAATTGCTCTTGACATATTTAAGGCCTTTGATAGGGTATGGCATAAAGGTTTACTTCATAAGATCTCTAGCTATGGTATTGCTGGAAATGTCTTCTCAATTATTAAATCATTTCTTTCTGATAGGTTCATAAGAGTAGTAGTTGAGGGGCAAAAATCAGAAGCTCACAGTATTAATGCCGGTGTCCCTCAGGGGTCCATCCTGGGCCCAACTCTTTTCCTGATCTACATTAATGATCTTCCAAATCACATCCTTACATCATTTGTAGACATTTATGCTGACGACACTACCATTTATGGTAGCACATCTAAGACAGTAAACGACCAAGTTCTCTCCAATTCTCTCTCCTCTGATCTTGAGCACGTAGTACAATGGGGTAAGGAGTGGCTGGTTACTTTTAATGCATCTAAAACCAAGCTTCTCTCTTTACATCATCAACATTCGGATCCACATCTGGCATCAATTGAAATGAATGGCTCTCGTCTTCAGGAGGCCTCAAGTTTTGACAAGCTTCTTGGCTTGACCATTACTCCTGATCTTAAATGGAACACGTACATCAAATCTGTTGCCAAGGCCACTGGAAAAATGGTGGGATCTTTCTATCGATCCGGTAGATATCTCACAGCTGATGCTATTCTCTATCTATATAAGAGCCAGGTACGTCCAAGGTATGGAATACTGTTGCCACATCTGGGCAGGAGCTGCTAGAAAGGACTTGGCCTGCCTTGATAGAGTTCAAAATAGACTTCGTAGCCTCGTAGATGTCCTTTTCTCTTCCTTGCAGCCTCTATCTCACAGAAGAGATGTTGCGAGTTTGTCTCTGATGTATCGTTATTTTCATGGAAAGTGTTCGACTGAGCTTCAATCTATGGCCCCCTCGCCAAACTTTCACAAGAAACACTCGTCTAGCTGTAAACACTATCAATAATTCCCCCCACTCTTTATCTGTGCCTAAACCTAAACGTAGATTCCATGAACAAAGCTTCTTTCTTAGAACTGCACGCCTGTGGAATTGTCTTCCGTTTTCCTGCTTTCCGGCTGACTACAATATGGTTGTCTTCAAGTCTAACGTAAATAAGTTCTTGATGAACCATTCCATATAAGTTATCAAATTTACCAAATTTTCATTACTAATGATTACTATATTGTCCAATTTCTACTGTACACTCTTTAACCCTTATCCTTGAGTGGCCTCTTGGCCTTGATAATGTGGTGATGCCTATGTAAAAAAACAAAAAAAAAAAAAACAATCAGAAACCAGAATTGCTTCATAAATATTAAACCTTTTCTGGAGCAATTTCACATGTTCTTTTCCCGGGTTTCGACACGGTAAGAATATTTTGTTCTGTGGAACTGTCTACTACAAACAAGTCACCTTCCAGGACTTGTGTGCAACAGCGAACCATCAGAAACTGTTTTGAAACTTGAAATGGCTTACACTTCTAGAGCTCATCAGGAACTTGTTACATTGGACTTGAAGACGACCATATTGTAGTCAGGTGGAAAGCAGGGATATGGAAGAGAGTTCCACATGTGTGCAGTTCTAAAGAAAAAAACTTTGTTCATGGAATCTACGTTTAGGTTTAGGCACAGTTAAACAGTGTGAGAAAATCATTGGTAGTGGTTTCAGCTAGATGAGTGTTTTTCGTGAAAGTTGGGCAGGGGGGGACCATAAATTGGAGCTCAGATGAGCACTTGCCATGAAATTAACGATAAAGTAGAGACAGACTTGCAACGACTCAAAATATTATTTAAATCTTATGCTGAATCAGACAGTGCTCAATACTCTAGATAGAATATATATGTAATTGCTAAGGGATACATACTGAATTGAAAACTTTTCAATATGTTAGATAGGAAACTAATTATTTATACTACTACTTATACAATAATACAATTATCGTCTGCTTTTGCAATCACAATTCACTAATTACAATGACAAACATTGGATGGAATATTGATTGATTTAAAGAAACCTGTGTTTCAACATGGCCAGAAATATGTTGTTTTAAGCAGAGCCAGATAAAAAGAAAATATCAAAGTTTTTGTAAATGGAAATAAATGTATAAAAATTATTTTATATAAACATGTATTGAACTAATAATTTATACTGCAAACAAAAATATGTTCTGACTTAATATTTCATATTCTTACCGTTAAGAAATTATAAAACAATATAGTCTAAAAATCACGATTTATTTTGAACACTTTTCTTTTAGCCATCAAACATTGATGGGTAGTCTAGTATATATATATATATATAGTAGAAATGGTAATTAATAAAAACTGAAGAAAGTGCTCAATACCTCAATACTGTTGTAGAGCACGTATGCGCATATATTTGCATGCCAGGGCGGAGATGTATGTGTACATGTGAACGTTTCTTTAAGTATATATGTGTGTGCATGCGCATGTGTGTGCTCGCAGCTGCAGCCGCTAACTAACCCTCCCCAAACAATTAACAACAAATAAAAACTAAATAAATAAACCAAATCATAGCCCCCCTCCGCCTCTGAACCTAAACGAACACCCAACAGGTCAAGACATACTTATCAAGAAATCATCTCACCAACGAGACGCCAAAAACTTTAATATTAAGACTCGAATTTTAAAATAACCCCCCTCCTCCTCCTACCCCCACATATTCCCCTTCCCCCTCCATGTATCTCTATGCCCTCAGCCACACCAGAAATGAACTTCCCAGACCCTCCCCCACAAGTTCCTTAAACTCCAAAACTAAAACATTACCGACATACCAAGCACCCCCTCCCACTTTTTCCCCCTTGTTCCCTTCCTCTTTTATCCACTCTTCTCGCCCCCCCCGACCTCATTCACTCTTTCATCCAATAATAACAAACATTTCTGTAAAAGTCTGAGGAAGCTACAGATGGCCAAAAAAACGGCCGGGTAGCTGAAACAATAATGTAACTTAACAGAATATATATATATATATATATATATATATATATATATATATATATATATATATATATATATATATGTATGATTCCGTACTAAATTCCCGATTCTGATTCTTTATAAATCTCTAAATATTTAACTATATAGTTGTATTTTTTCCTGATTACTGTAAAAACACACATGTTAATTGTGCAAATATTTTTCTAAGTGTAAAAATATACTAGTGAGGGACAATTTATTGGTTTTAGCTTAAACCACCAGCTTAAATATTTATTATTTTCTCATTATTACCAGCAATGGAGGATTTAGCTTTAAATAAAATCAAATAAAAAAGATAAAAAATCGTTTTGGCATCGGAAAATCAGTACAATTTTTTGGATTCCAATACTCCAAAATATTCTGATTTTTCCGATTTCTCGTCTCAACACTAATATATATATATATATATATATATATATATATATATATATATATAAAAGTGACTTTGCCTGTGTGTGAGTGGAATGGTCTCTACGAAAATACTCTGTAAATTTTTGGACTACAGACTTGAAACTTAATATATAGGGGATTCAGATGTAGAATAAATTTGATTTGGTTTTTAGCCTATGAAAATAGATTCTAAAAGATCAAAATCCGAACATTGTAACTTGACAGGCATAAGTCGACTTAATTTGTATCCTCCATGCATGCACAAATATACATTTAGACGTCTAAGTGCATTAATTTTTCAAGTTTTGATATCCATCTGCAATTAGCTCATACAGTAGGGAATACCACCAGAGAATTAAATGTTTTAGTTTCGATTGTAGTTGATTGCACTCAGGCCATATTTTTTTTAATTTTTGAAATCACTAATATATTTTGGGTACAATATAATAAGCAATAGCGAATTGGCTCCTTAAAAATAAATAATAAATTTGAATAAATTAAAATATACTTAAGCGTTTTTTTATGTCTGGGCAATGCTGGGCAATGGGTGCAATATAATAATCAATAAAGAATTAGCATTATAATAATGAATACAAAATCTGCATGAATTAAAATATCATATTTAAGCATACTTTATGACCGGGCAATGCCAGGCGGCATACTAGTAAACAATAAAAATTGGCTAGTCAGAAACAAAGTTTAAAATGAGATATTCATATTTTTAGATAATTATTTTCCCTTATGTTTTATATTAGAAGTCGTTTAGACCAAATTAAATAATTGAAAAATAAATTGTAGCTTAGTATATTCCTATATTACCAACTAGCCTGAGAGCCTGGTGTTGCCCGGGAGTTAAAAATTAATTTTTGTTTTTAATTGCTTTTTTGAATGGTGGTGGAAGGAATAAGAATACTGTGTGTGTGTGTGTGTGTGTTTAAAAAATATTAACTGATTGACATGAGCTGTAATGCTGTAAATGTAATATTTGTGAAAATTAAGTTTCTTACACCAATCACTGTCGGATGCACAAGGTCTTCAAGAAAAGAAGCAAATCCTTCAGTCATCCATTCTTCTGTCCAGTCTTTTGGCCCGAGAACAAGGCCAAACCAGGAATGGCTAACTTCATGGGTCAATCGGCTGCAGAAACTCAAATTGCCAACTAAAACCGATTCCGATAAGAATATAAGACAAGGACTGCAAAGAAAAACAAACAAAAAAAAAACACAAATTAGAAAAACATTCTTAAATAAATGTTTACAAGATGTAAAGGTTTTTACAATGTGAAAGGTTTACAAAATGTATTTCGGTTTTGAATACCATGTTTTTTTTTTTTTCATTCTTTTTTTTTACCCAAAATTATGTAAATTGCCAGTTGGACATGAGGATCTACTAATCGGGAACATATCTACAGGAACTGTGGGGAGTTGAGCAGTGAGATGTTTATTCAAATTACATTTAAACTTCTGCATGTCAGTACAGTCAGGAAAGCAAGAAACTGAATTCCAAGTCTAGCTGTCGAAGAAAAGAAACTATTAGAGTAGAAGGTTTTCAGCATCTAGGGCTCTTCACTGTGAAGGGATAGGATTTTGCTGCTTGTAAAGTTGGTCAGAAGTATGTACATCAAAGGGGCACAAGTGCTATGAGTTCATCAGAGCAATTTCCATTAAAGAACTTGTAAAACAGACACAGGGATTCAACATTGTGCCGATGGGAGAGGGGTTGAAGATTGGCAGATAGTGCAAGACCTATTAGATTGGAGACTCTTTTTTGGACATTATCTAAAAGAGAGACCCACACAAAGCCAGGTAGGGCAACAATATTTCATTCATGGGCAAATGTTAATTTGAATATTTGGTCGGGATTAACTTGTAGTCTGATGTATCCTCATGTCAGGTTGTCCTGATAAATCCTTGTATAGAGAAACCGAAGGATACTCAAGGATGGTGTCTGCCAAGATAGGCAGAAATAAGATAATGAATTGCAAATGAATCTCCTAAAACATGCATAAACAAGGATAACACAAAAAGGCTGGTTAAATACTGAAAAATAATCAATAACACCTACAGCCCCTATATTTGCTGAGGGATCATTATTCATGGCCAGTGCTCTTCTTGGATGAACCAGTTTAATGAATGATTAATCAAACGATCAATCATACAACACAAACCAACTTCCATCGCAAAACTGACCAATATCTGATGAACTCCCAGAATTCAATCCTTATGCTGGTACATCAAGACAGAAGATCCAATAAAACAATCTCCATCACAAAACTGGTCAAACATTTTGGATAAGATTGTCTCAGAAAAGAGACAGAAATGATCAGTTCTCCAACGCTCACGAGAGTAAGAATATCAGCTAAAAACTTTATCCTACATATTATGTTTACTATTTTTAAATGGGAAAACAATCTTTTTTTTATCTAATTCATGAATTTATGTCAGCCGGATTTTAAAAGTTGGACCTAAAGCATTTAAGCTGATAAATTAAACTCTGATTCTTACTTTCATTTGTTATTGGTGTACCATGTTATTGACAATAAAATGCATTTCATTAAAATTTAGTTTTGTTGTAATATTTTTTTTTAACTATAATGGGGTATGATCCTATACAGTCAGGAGATTCTATTTAGAAACAATGCTGCTAGGAACTGACGAATCAAATTAATTCACATTTCACTACCAACCAATCAGGAACCAGAATTGCTCCATAAAAATTAAACCTTTTCCGTAGCAACTTCGCATGTTTTTTCTTTGTGTCAACACGGGAAGAATCTTTTCCTTTGTAGCTTCCAACTCAAGAACTGTCTACTGAGACCCAGTCACCTCCAGGGCTTGTGTAGAACAATGAACCATCAGAAACTGTTATGAAACTAAACATGGCTTATAACTCTAGAAGTTTTAAAAAAGTACTTAATTTAGTAAGGCAGTTTAAAAGATATTCTTAAATAATTACTTAAAAAATAAAAAATAGAAAGATTCCAAGAAATAAGCAGAAAACTTACTTGGCCATTCCCAAACTCTCAAAGCATGATGGAACAATAAGGATGTCCAAACGACAAAATGGATGAGGTCCAAGTATGTTATACATTTCTGCTAAACACCTGGGAAGATAATGCTGAAACTCTGCCTCTGCTCGGGACATCAGGCACTTTGGGGCGAAGACCCGACAAGGGAGAGTGTGCTGTTTGCTGAAGTTCACACTGCAGAAATTGTGCAGCTTAGAACAGAATTCGGGGATCCATTTCTCACTAAAAAGTAAACAAAAGGAAACAAATCATAAATGGCTGTGTCGGATGTCAAAATCCTCGTTTTCCTGTCACAACTGAAAAGAACTTTCCTTTTATCTTCCATGTACCTAACATCAAACAGAATTTTCATGAGCAGAGTTTCTTTCCAAGAATTTCATATCTGTTAAAGTTGGAGTTATCAAACTTGGTGTTTTTTTATATACTTAGTTATGTCCCTTGTCTTGAGTGGATATTCAATATGGCATCCAGTCAACAGCAGCATGTATTTATCCTATGTTGTAGAAGTAAACACCTAATACCAAACAGAATTTTCATGAACAGAGCTTCTTTCTAAGAATTTCCTATATGCAAGACACATTACCATAGGAATGCTTCTTAGTAGGCTACAACATAGTTAGTTTCATATACAATGTTAACACGGACTACTGTTCTCATCTTCTGTGTTATTTTCACAATGTTTTGGACAATATAACTCTGATCTTAGGTGTATCTTGTCTGCAAGGACCCATGGCATAATGGATAAAGTACTATGTAAAATTCAGTTCTAAATGAAACTCTTTGGAAGGTTGTTGATTCAATGCTCAGTGCAGACGATACTAAGAATACAATTAAATAAAGGGTTCAATTCAAACTACTCTAAGTGGTGATAAATGTATACACTTATTTGTGGGAGTGTTAAGACTTAACATATAAATTTAATTCTGTCTACACATGTATGCTACAAACACATATAGTTTCCTGATATGTAAATTTTGAAGAGTGAGGTAGTAACTTGAAGTATGCTAGCCTATATGAGGAAATATAAGGAAATATAGAAAATAAATAAAATAATAATAAATAAATAAATAATAAATAAATAAAATAATAATAATAATATAAATAATATAAATAATATTAATATAAAATAATAATATAAATAATATAATATTTCAATATTAATATAATATTTCAATAATATAATAATATATAATAATATAAATAATAATAATAATATAGAAAATAAATAAAATAATAATAAATAAATAAAATAATAATAAATAAATAAATAATAATAATATAAATAATAATATAAAATAATAATATAAATAATATGATATTTCAATAATATAAATAATAATAATATATAATAATATAAATAATAATAATATAGAAATTAAATAAAATAATAATAAATAAATAAATAATAAACAAATAAATAAAATAATAATAAATAAATAAATAATAATAATATAGAAAATAAATAGAATAATAATAAATAAATAAAATAACAATAAATAATAATATAAATAATATAAATAATAATATAAAATAATAATATAAATAATATAATATTTCAATAATATAAATGATAATATATAATAATATAAATAATAATACTATAGAAAATAAATAAAATAATAATAAATAAATAAATAATAATAAATATAGAAAATAAATATAAGGAAATATAGAAAATAAAAATTTTGACATGCTCACAATTTCTCTACTCTAATCTCTGCAGTTAAAACTTAAAAGTTGATAAAATGTGTATGAGCATAGAAACATAAGTTAATTTGCGTAGACTGTTTAAATGATTATATATAACTTTATGATTATTAAAATGGATAAAATTCAACAATATGAAATTTAAAATGGAGGCGGAGAGACCTAGAGGCTCGACATTTTGCCCACGTTATGTGGACTTTCTCAAGAGGGATAGTCAATGATCTAGCTAAAACCCAAATTTAAAGTTTTGCATGGGTTTGAATATTCTATATAGTAAGTTTCATGTCTGTAGACCAAAATCTGACACAGGAATTTGGGATGGCAAAATTCTTTCAACAGATATATATACACATGCATAAATATATATATATATATATATATATATTCTTTTAACTTTTTTGAAGTTTTACATTTGGATTTTACCGTCACTGGATTTTTTATCTTCCACTAGACTATCCATTCGTGTGTAATCACCTTTTTCTTTACCATATTCCCTCTGCTTCACTTTTTTTTTGTTTTCAAATAAGATCTTTGACTTACTTGTTGTTTCATCAAATACTTCTGCATGCAAAATCCAATCCCGCATTTTGCTAATTCCTACCCTCTGATGAGAAGGAAAGTATTTCTTCAAAACTCCGCGGATTAAGGACTATCCATTTATCTAGTGTTTCCTTTTCAGATTAAATATGTTTTTAACTCATTTCAAAGTGTTTTTTAACATATTTTATCAACTGTTTGCTCATATATATATATATATATATATATATATATATATATATATATATATATATATATATATAGTAGAAATGGTAATTGATAAAAACCTGAAGAAAGTGCTCAATACTGTTGTAGAGCAAATATGCGTTTTATTTTTTATTACCGTTTTTTTTTCCTGTTTAGTTACATTATTAACGTTTTTTGGTCGTTATGTAGCCTCCTCAGACTTTACAGAAATGTTTGTTTATATATATATATAGAAAGAGGCTTGTGTTTACTATAACCTTTTTACACAAATATTAGGCAAGTATAAATCATGTAGAATATCTGCATGAATATAATTACACGTAATAGTTAACTAAAGATGATCATCCCATAAGAAAACCGGAAAAACTGATAGGGAATTAATTAAAATGAATGTTAAAAAGAATATGTAAATTAGTTAGATCTTTTACAGATGAATGAAATTCCACGACCCATATATAACAAAGTTGTATTTTCTTTTTAAATAAATAGAAAAAAGGGTATTTAATATGAATATCAATACACAAAATGTATATATATATATATATATATATATATATGAAATTTTTCGGCGGGTTCAGAATTTAATAATGGCTTAATACAGACCAATCAACATAATGATTTTTAAAAAATAAAAAATGAAAATAAAGGTTAGCTAACCAGGTTTCATTCCTTGCTCAACAGAGTTAAATCGAGGAAAATACGATTAAAAAAAAAAAAGTCATGAATATGGCGGGGGGGGGGGACGAAAAATAAACGGGGAAAAAATTACATAGAGACTAAACTAAGTCCTAAAAGATTTTCTTTTTGCTTGCAAAGAGAAGGTCTCAAAGACTTAATAAAAATAGTCTCTAGAATTTTTAAATGAAAGGGAGAGTGCGACTTACTCAAGATCATAAACATGTCAGCACTGAAATTCATGACACAAGCATGGTTATTTATAAGGTGGTCGTAAATATATATATATATATATATATATATATATATATATATATATATAGGTTTCGTGGTTAAATTTTAAATTCTGAAAAAACAACATATAGAAACATATATTCGATTTAAGAATTTATTGCTTGACAAAAGGAATATATAGAAGGGGTTATTTTAATTTTCTTAATCCATGGATTTTCAACAATGGCTCATATCATCAGTATTGAGCTTTTCCTTTTTGGCTAGGATCTCCTTGAAAGTATTACTTTAAGTAATATCTATCAGGATTTTTCATCTGAATTCTATCAGTGTCTTATCTCACTTATATATATGTATATACATATATATATACATATATATATATATATATATATATATATATATATATATATATATATATATATATATATATATATGCAGCACGTGATAAAATAAAAACGCTAAATGCAAAAAGAAAGGAAAAAAAAGAAGCAAATGAATATATATATATATATATATATATATATATATACTCGGGTTTTTTTATTCAAAAGTAATGGACTAATGAATTCAACGAGGTTGTTAGATAGTGCTCAATAAAAAGAGCTGATAATACTTGTTTATTGTTATATAAACATGGTCACATCCTGCTGCTACAAATAGCCACTTGTTTCAATCAAACAACAGATATCATCAGGCAGCGACTTGACTATTCAAAAGTTCAATGAATAATCATTGATTATTCATTGAACTTTTGAATATATATATATATATATATATATATATATATATATATATATATATTGAACTTTTGAATAGTTAAGTCGCTGCCTGATGATATCTGTTGTTTGATTGAAACAAGTGGCTATTTGTAGCAGCAGGATGTGATCATGTTTATATAACAATAAACAAGTATATATATATATATATATATATATATATATATATATATATATATATATATATATATATGATTATATACAATATATTCAAATTTGTAATATATACAAAACTATACACATTAAACATATATATAATATATATATATATATGGTTATATACAATTTAACTACTTGTAATAGTAATAACATATAAATAAATAGCATAGCTCAATAATAAAATACTACAGCTATAAATATTTTATTGCAGATACCATGTTAAAAGGAATAGACGCAAGTATTTACTCATTTTCAAAATTGTTTCAGATTCCAGTATTAGCATACAAGTATCTCACTTTATATATATATATATATATATATATATATATATATATATATATATATATATATATAGCATATTGCCATCAGCTCAAAGTGGTGGCAATACTCTTTCTACCTACACAAAGAGCGTTGCAACATATTAATAACTTTGCTTCTAATAGTTTAATATGATCTGTGCCATACAGAAAAAAAGCACCTCATTATTCTATGTAACAAATATTGCAAAATCATTTAGAGTTGACAGCATAATAATAAAGCTGACTAAAAACACTTATAAGGTCCTGTGAAAGGCAGTCATTTTAATTCTGCTTACCAATATAGTGAAAATAGAAAAAATAGTTTTTGACATGCCAGGAACTGGTCAATGTTGTGAAAATTGTAAGAAGACCCAATGTGACTTTATAGAAGTTAATTGCAGGGAATTATTAGGTTAGTCACTATGCAGAGCACTGACAAAAATAGGTATAGTGGGAGAAACAAGGAATGGTGCTTTAAAAGAAATAATGAATAAATTGTCAGCTGCATTCAAATATATTTGGCTAAAAAGATCAGATCCATGGATAAGAATTTAGTAAGAAATAAAGAAAAGGACAAACTTATAAGTAACTTTGAATTTTTTTTTAATCCTTCACTATTTCACATTTTTTAGTTTCATGGGTTGATACCTGTTGATGTGCCATTAAAACAAAAGACTGAAGATTATCAGGACATATTTGAGGCACCTGAAGAATCCATTTCACAATTGAAAGTTCTCAATAAAGTCCATGCAATCTATTCTTTACAAGTATAATCACAAAATCGATCAACATTATTGTTTAATTATTTATACTACGAGGTATGTTCCAAAAGTAATGACTCCTATTTTTAATTTTTTTTTTATCCTTCACGACTTCATGTTTTGATTGGCTGATCTCTGCTGATGTGTTGTTAAAAAGAAAAAACTGAAAATGGTCAAAATATGATCGTTTTTTTGGTGGCAATGTTGTTATGTTGTAACATAGCTGATAGCTTTCCAGAAGACAATCTGTCGAATCTGGAGTCAGATTGAGGTTTTGCCTGAGCCGATATGATGTGAAACCTGAAATCGGCAATGATGGCTGTGCATCACTGAATATCTCATTTGAGTCATTCATAAGAATGTATTTCACACTTTACATATATATATATATATATATATATATATATATATATATATATATATATATATATATATATATAAATGTGAGGTGTCTTCAATAAGATTCCAGACTTTTTTGTATGGATAGTTTTATTGATAGTACATACATACAATTCTAGTCCCCTTCGAAGTAATCTCTTCCGGCTGCAATGCACTTGCTGTACTATTTCAACAACTTCTAGAAGACCCCATGGAAGTCCTCTTTTATGAGCGTGTCAATGACCTGTGTTACAGCGTCTTTCATCTCCTCAATTGTCTCATAACGACAGCCTCTAAGGTTTTCCTTGAGCTTAGAAAATAACCAAAAGTCACAGGAAGCAAGGTCTGGACTATAGGGAGGTTGAGGAGCTGTTTGGATACTCATCTTGGTCAAATAGTCTGATCTTCTCTGAGTAACCTTGGGACAAACTTCGCACAAATCTTCCACATTTTCAGTTCCTCACGAATAATTGTGTGTATAATTCCTACACTAACATAAACTGTGCCCTTATTGACTCTATAGACACATGATGGTCCTTATTCATGAAATTCTTTATTTGGCCAATCAACTCTGTTGTTCTGATTTCCTTACTCCTCCCATACCTCTCATCATCTCTCACAGACTCCCTGCCTTCCTTGAATCTCTGCTGCTCGTTTCATGCGAGATGGTCCAAAGGCAATCCGAAGCATTCCATACGTTTCTTTAGCATTTTTTTCCAAGTTTAAAATAGAATTTTATTGCATATCTTACTTCTAAAGTGTGCTCACGTCCAAATTGCATTTCTGAAATTCACCAGCTGTGACAATCAGGCTTTAGTAGAATGTATTCCAATTTCTGCTCTAGCTGTTCATTTGGAGCTGTAATCATAAAAATTGGTCAATCTCATAAAATGTATAGCAATAATATACTGAATTTTCAAGAGTCTGTGATTTTAAATGCCTGTACAAAAAAGTCTGGAAACTTATTGTAGGCATCTTATGGAGAGAGAGAGAGAGAGAGAGAGAGAGAGAGAGAGAGAGAGAGAGAGAGAGAGAGAGAGAGAGAGAGAGAGAGAATATAAATAAATAAATAATAAATAAATAAATAATAAATAAAATAATAATAAATAAATAAATAAAAATAATATAGAAAATAAATATAAGGAAATATAGAAAATAAAAGGTTGTGTGAATATTCTTTCTGCCTACACAAAGATTATTGCCACATAATAACTTTGTTTCTAATATTTTAAGGTGATATTTAGACCTTTGTGCCATACAAAAAACACCTTGCCATTTTATATAATAGCTACTGCAAAATCATTTGGCCTTGGCAGCATAATAATAAAGTTCACTCGAAGCACTTACCTTTCATTTGTATTATAAGATTCTGAGTTGATAATAGTCAAGCTTTGCCACTGACCAACGGCCAATGCAACTGTGGAGCTAGGCATAAGCATAGTTGACTGGTAATAAAACTGGACAAGACCTGAAAAAAATTTGAATGTGAAAATTAGAATTAAAAAAAAATTAAGATAGTTGAATAGTAATTAAAGTGGAATGACAACATGTTAATTTAGAACAGGGAGAATACTGGAATAGGCATGAAAGAATAATCAAATATCAGAATAGAAGAATCCAAACAGTGAGAATACTAGATTTGGTTGTTTTTATTTTACTGCATATTAACCCTTTTCAGGTTATTTAATCCCAAGTCCAGTGATTTTGAAGAAAAATTTTTTAATAGAATATATTTGTTTTTTTTTCAAGTTTCAAGTCGGTTTCTATTTAACCCATAGTTGGAACCCTAACAGGTACTACAACTCTGGGTCAGAGTGGACCTGGGAGCAATGGCAATTAAAGGGTGGCTCCACACTCCATAAAGCCAGCAAGCTGGGGGCCTCACCATCGGATATAGTTTAAGGTCATATCCAGGACCGAGAATACTAGAATAGGAATGAAAGAATAAGTCATAGAATATAACAATTAGAAATTATTTATTGGTTTAGTATAGTGACTGAATGAGAATAGCAGAATAGAAAGAATAAAACTAAATTATCAAATTAGAATAGTAGGAACATTAAGAAATGAGTTAAGAATAAGAGAATATTAGAATAGGAGAATTGAAATTTATAATAATAAGAGTTACTAAAAATGACAAAAAAAAAACGAGAATAACGGAATAAAAGAAAAATGTGAATTTAGAACAGGAAATATTAGAATAAGAATGAGGCATTGCTCCATAAGATAAATTATGACTACCCTCAACTAGCCATAATGTCGTATGGTTTCACAGTAGAAGAACAGTCTGCTGTGTATGACAGAACCAGGCAGTAATGATACAGAATGACTCCCCATTGTTTGCTTCAACATCACCAAAGACACACATCACTCTTGTCAGTATATATGCCCCGACACCATCTTTTACAACAGCTGTAAAAAATGTGTTCTATGAGAACCTCACATACATCAGCAGTATCCCTAGTTTTTTTTTTGTTTTTTTTTTTTACAAAGGCATCACCACTTATCAAGGCCGAGAGGCCACTCGAGGATACGGGTTAACTTATATGGAACGGCTCATCAAAAACTTGTTTACGCTGGACTTGAAGACAACCATATTGTAATCAGCTGGAAAGCAGGAAAACGGAAGACAATTCCATAGGTGTGCAGTTCTAAGAAAGAAACTTTGTTCATGGAATCTATGTTTAGGTTTAGGCAAAGATAGAGCGTGGGGGAAATTATTGATAGCGTTTTCTGCTAGACGGGTGTTTCTTACGAAAGTTTGGCAAGGTGAGGAACCATAGATTGGAGCTCAGCTGAGGACTTGCCATGAAAATAACGATAAAGCAGAGACAAACTCGCAACATCTCTTCTGTGAAAACGAGGTAGCAGGGAAGAGAAAAGGAATCCTCTACGAGGCTCCAAAGTCTATTTTGAACTCTATCAAGGCAAGATAAGTCCTTTCTGGCAGCTCCTGCCCAGATGTAAGGAACAACTTTTTCTCTTGGGTGATTTTGATGTCTGGGTGGGTGCGGATTATGATTTGTAGCCCTCTTGCCTGAGGAAGTTTGAGGTGGACAAAATAGAATAAAATAATGAATGTAAAAAAAACAACAACCAAGAAACCACATCTGAAACATGTAGATAATATATATAATGGTCAACACTTACCGTTATCTAGTTGAGTGACCACTGCATCTTTGTCGCCAGTCATCAAAACAAGGTTGGGTTTGGACACAGTAATATAAGCTTGCCAAGTGGACAGAGTTTCTGGGTGATCTTGACTTGGAAAAAGTGATCGATTATTAATGAAGTCTCCCCTTGTGAATGCTGTCATGCTTGAATGAAGAAAAAAAAAAGGAGGATCAGATTTTGTGCATTTTCTTTCTTTTCAGTGGAGATACGAGGTGCCTTCAATAAGTTTCCAGACTTTTTTTGTATGACCACTTTTACTGATAGTACACACATGAAACTCTAGCCCACTTCGAAGTAATCTCCTTTGGTTGCAATTCACTTGTTGTACCATTCCAACAACTTTTAGAAGGCCCCATGGATGTCCTCGTGTGAGCATATCAATGACTCTACTCACAACCTCTTTCATCTTCTCAATTGTCTATCTTTTTTTTAGCTTAGAAAATAACCAAAAGTCACAGGGAGCAAGATCTGGACTATAGGGAGGGTGAGGAACTGTCTTGATGCCCACCTTGGTCAAATAATCTGTCACAAGGATGGAGCACCCTTGGGACAAACTTTGTGCAAATCTTGCGCATCTTCAGTTATTCGCAAATAATTGTATGTACAGTTCCCACACTGACATCAAACTGTGCACTTATTGTCTCTATAGATACATGACGGTCCTTATACATGATATTCTTTATTTAGCCAATCAACTCTGTTGTTCTGACTTCCTTACTCCTCCCACACCTCTTATAATCCCTCCTAGAGTCCCTGCCTTCCTTGAATCTCTTATGCCACTCAAAAACTGATGCATGATTCATGCAAGATGGTCCAAAAGCAGTCTGAAGCATTCTATACCTTTCTGTGGCAGTTTAAAAAACAGAATTTTATTGCATATTGCTCTTCTAAAGTGTCCTCAGGTCCAGATTAAATTTTTGAAATTTACTAGTTGTGACACTCAGGCTTTAGTCGGGTGCATTCTAATTCCTGCTGTAGCTGTTCGTTCATATGTAATCATAAAAATTGGTCAGTCATTTCATAAGATGTATAGCAATAATATACTAAATTTTCAAGCATCGACAACAATTTTAACTGCCTGTACAAAAAATGTCTGTAAACGTATTGAAGGCACCTCGTACATGATGTTCTGGTTTTATATTCTTTTCTATAATCCATATAATGGAAAGCTTGCTCTCCATGTGTAGATTGCATCACCATCTTGTTATCTTCTTCATCAGGGTTTGAATCTACATTGCATAAATAATGATTGCGAACACCTTTTTAGGATATTAATTTATTCACTTAAATCAACAATCTTCTTGATTTTATCACAAACGATTATGTGGATTTGATTCATAATGTAACATATAAAGTAATCTAGTTGGATTTTCAATATTAAGTTGAAAAATCCAACTATGCTTCATACTAGCCAATTTGCATTTGCTATTGTTGTACAGTGTTATTAGCAATATAATAACGTTTTTAGTCACAATTTATTTAAAAAATTACTTTGTCTGGCCCAAACAGATGCTAATACAGAGTGGTTCAAAAGTAGATTTACAGTTATTAAATTATCATTCATATTCTTTTAATTAGACACGCTTCGTGAAGTGGTAGTTCTACAACTCCAAATTAAACCTAATTTTGAACTTTTCTTTCAGCAAGATTGTGTACCACCACATTAAGCATTTAGAGTAAGAGATTACCTTAACCAATTTTTTCAACATCATTTATTCAAAAGAAGGGGCAGAATTCAATGGCCACCATGTTCAACTGATCTGACACCAACAGATTTCTTTTTTGGATTGTTGTAAAGAAAAAGCTCTATGAGAAGAAACCAAAAACAGTAAATGAATCACAGAAATTGATGAAAATTGGAATTTGTCCCGTACTGTGTGTCAGTGAAGAAGGACATTTTGAGCATCTGAGTGATCAAACAATTTACGTTCAAGGCTAATGACTTTGATTTCTCATTGCTCTGATGTTAAATTTTTAAATAAATAGTCTACACTGCATATCAAATTATTAACGAGTTAAAAATTTTTTTAATATTTAGGGAATGAGTGAATAAAAGGCCATGAAACTTTGAGAAAGTACTTACAATACTATTCAGCTACTCCAGTCAGAAAATAAAAGTATTTAAAGCAGTATTAACGAAACTGTGGCAAAAGATAGGAATATCTGTTGATTTCACTGTGTCAAGTTATTAACGAGGTTGAGAAAAAAAACACAATATACTCATAACTTATTTATTGAAATAATTTTCAAACATTAAATGAACTAGGAAAAATGCTTAGAACACAATAACTACATAGCAATTTCTACGTTGGCATAATTAGTAGAGGGTATGCGATCCTTTTTTATGAATGACTTGTAAAAGATGTTGGTCCACAGAATTAGTTAAATTTGTGGTTTCATCAACAGTTATTCCTCGAGATACCTCTTGGAGAGCATCCCACAACTCATCTTTGCTCTTAAATTGGCATCCACTTGCATAGAGGCATCACTTCATGATACTCTAAAGGTTCTGAATTGGGCTTAAATCTGGTAAATTCGCAGGCCACTCCATCTTCAGTAGTCCAGAGAACTCCAGTTGTTGCAAAAACTCTTTGTTTTTGTTTGCTGCATGTGAGGGAGCATTATCCTGCATAAAAATAATGGTTTCTCTGAATGTCAACCTTTGCTTCTTCAGCCATGGTTCAAAGTGCTCCTTCAGAAAAGCTATGTAAGCATTTGACGTCATTTTTATGCCTTCTGGAACTCTACATAGGCCTACTAAAGTACCTCTGATAATCCCAGCCCAAGTGATATCCCACCACCACCTTGTTGGCGCCTTAAACGCTGATGACGATGTCATCCATCTAGGACCCATCCCTTGCTCCAGCCATCTGGGCCATCAAGAGTGACATGCACTTCATCTGTGAACAAAACTTTGGAAAAATCCGTTTTCATGTTGTCCTTTGCCCATTTCAATCGGTTTTGTATGTGATGTTGCTTTAATGGAGGTTTTGTCACAGGCTTAACAGACTTTGCCACTTCTTTCAGAAGGTGACATCGAGTACTTTTTGAGACATTCTTCAATCCAGCTTAATGAAAGACTTCTCGACTTGGCTGCCCAGGGTTTTAGCAACTTCACGTTTAATTTGAAGTAGAGAATGGTGTGAAACAACTCTAGATTTACCTCTATCAGCTCTCTTACGTACCTTTGTAAGGTCCTTGACAATGTTCTTCACAGTTTGATAGTACCTTCCTATCATTTTCGATATTTCCAGGGTAGTTTTACCTTTTGTTAGCTACTCTGTAATATAACTCTTTTCAGAACTACTCAAACCACCTTTATGACCCATTTTATTGACGAAACAAACTGCCTTGGTAATGATTTAACACACCTCAAATACCATGGATTCAGCAATGATGGTAAGTTGTGTATATGATAACTGTAAACCTACTTTTGGGCCACCTTATATAAAATATTTTTAAATAATCACCTAAAAATAAAAATCAATAATCATTTTAAAATTGGAAAATATAAAGTTGTGCAGACAAATAAATACATAAAATATTCCTTTCTGTGGTCTTCCTAGTGACAAGATTGCTCCTCATGTGTGGACTGCGTCACCATCTTTTTACCTTCTTCATCATAGGTAAAATGTACATTGCATAAATAATGTACATTTTACATTTCTTTGGGATATTAATTTATTTGCTCAACACCCACCCATTTGATCCATAATTTAATGCATAAAATTATCTTGTTGGGTTTTCAGAGTTGTAGTATTTAAGTTAAAAAAATTAGACTTTGTTTCTAATTTACATTTGCCATTGTTCTACAGTGTTATCAGACCATCCTTTACCACAATTTATTAAAAAAATTACTTAGTCTGGCCGAAACAACTGCTAATATGAAATATTTTTAAATAATCACCTAAAAATAAAAATCAGCATTTAAATTGAAGAATATAATAGGATTTTTCGACCTTGAGTGTAAAAAATGTGAAAACAAATAAAAATTAAAACTAATATGGCTTCACTGCATTCTGGGCAATGCCGCATATGTACAGCTACAAAGTTATCTTTCCGAATTTTCAAAGTTAGACCAAAGTAGCATTTAAGCTGAGAAATCAAACTGCTTTTAACTAGCCAATTTTCATTTGTCATTGTCATGGCCTCTGTAAAGATTGCTGCACATGTAATTGTAAAGCAACTGTTAGACAATCTTTTTTTTTTTACACTTATCAAGGCCCGAAGGCCACTCAGGGATAAGGGTTATTGCATGTACAGTAATCAATGAGATAGTATTGTAGTAATCATTAGTATTGGGGGTTTTGATAGAGTGTCTTACTTAAGGGGGCGGTTTACCAGGAGTTTGTTTATGTTGGACTTGAAGACGTCCAAGTTGTAGTCAGGTGGGAAACAGGCAAGTGGCAGAGAGTTCCACTGGCGTGCAGTTCTAAGAAAGAAGCTTTGCTCATGGAATCTACGTTTGGATTTAGGCACAGATAAAGAGTGGGGAAAATTATTGACAGTAGTTTCAGCCAGATGGGTGTTTCTCTGCAATCAAATGAGTCCTGAATCGACTTTGCTTGATTTTAATGGCAAGGGAAAATCCGGGAAACAATGCTAGGATAAGCAGAGAGAACATATAGCATGCGGTATTTCTGAATAGTTGCCCATTTTAGTACTGACCAGCCTCAACACTGCTTAAGGTCAGTGATCTAACAGGAACCAGTGTGTCAATGTGATCATTTTTGCATCATGTTATTGGCAATATAAAGTGCTTTGCTACAAATCTGTTTAAAATATCACTTTTTTTTTTAAATAATCACCTAAAAATAAAAATCAATATAAGTAATAACTCTTATCTAAAACTGAAGAATATAACAGGAGTCGTGTAATTTACAACTAGAATTTTATTTCATTTCGTATTTTTTAATTTTCTTATCACTTTGTTCAAACTGGGGATGAAGCATTCTACCGGATGCCAAACATTCACACACTATCTCAGATATTCAAACCGAGAGATCTTTTTAAGATTCTGACCGCCCCTTTAAGTGCAATTCTTTGAATCTCTCTTGCGCTTGGTTCATGGGTATATTTGCTAGATGGTTTTTGAAATTCTTTTTCATGAGTCCAGTTGCTTCTATAATTACTGGAATGATAGAGATCTTCCTAAGATTCCAGTTTCTTTTCATGTCGAACATAAGACTTTGGCATTTTGTTTTCTTTCCCCTCTTAGCTCTGTTTAACCGAGAGTCATTGGGGACATGCTGTATAAGTTTTAAAATGTGTAAAATTATAAAATAAAATAAAAATTAAAAACTAAAACGACATCGTTGCATCCCAGTCAAAACCGGATAGATATGATTAGTATTTAATCAAATATGAAGGTTTGATTTTTTTTTTTATTTTGTGACATATCAACCTTTTTACAAATTCAAAAATTGAAATATTGAATTTCAAGTAAAAGCAATGGTGTTTACTTAATTGTCATGTCACTGTAATGATCATATCCAAAAATTATGAAAACAAAAGGTAGAAAATTAATTGAAAACAGTTTTTGAAGACAATTAGCGAAAATTGAGTTTTGCTAAATTGGCCTCAGATTTCCAAAGTTTCTGTTTCTTAATTTATTAATTTATTTTATTAGTCTCATCTTTTAGTTGTTGTTTCATGACGTTTCAGCCAACTATTCCTCTGACCTTCGTCATTCCAATTAAATAATATATATACAAACTCTTCTGTTTATTTTTTTTTATTAGTTTTTCTCATTTTCTCAACTATTGCTATTTTTTTTTTTTCAGAAACAAAAAATGTTGTTGGAAATTCAAAACATATACACTGTTCCTTGCCAAAATTGCCATCATATATACGTTGGTAAAACTTAACGTAGATTAGAGAAAAGACTCAATGAACATAAAAGAGATATAAGAAATAACAATTCTTCGAATGCACTATTCTCTCATTCATTGCAGCATAATCATACTTTTGACTTCAAACAAGCAAAAATACTTAAAATTTATTTCAAATAAATCATGACGGAGACTTATTTGCTTATTGTAAATTCAAGCACAATTAAACAACATCAAGGTTTTTCTCACCATTAATAGGTAAACTTCTATTAAAATAACATAATTTAATTTTAGACACAGGTTAACTATCTCACACCATAGAAAACATCACCTATAAGTAATACATATAACCAGTCAATAAATTACATAACAAAAATACACTCATTTCATTTCAGGTACACGTCCATATTTGAATTATAACAGATATATTTGTTCCAAAGAGTATATAAATTGCATCATATCTTTTTAAATATGTTAATGGCTTTATGACATTATAAAAAATCTTACTCTCTTTCACAATGCTATGCTCCCTCCTTTTTTTAAATTTCCAACGGCTTTTTTTCGTTTCTAAAATGGAACAAAGTCATGCATTTTGTTACATCCAAAATATATTTTCAAATATATGTACAGGTGTTTGTTTTTTTAATTTCATTTATCCAGATGAAATCTCACTATAAAGACGAAACGTTGACGAACAAATAACTTGGTTTGTTTCTATTTTATCTACCTATCTCGTTGAAATATTATTTCCATTATTCTCATTATATATATATATATATATATATATATATATATATATATATATATATATATATATATGATTAGTGATTTTGAAAAAAGAAATCCAGCAGAGTGCTCAATTAAAAGGAAAATCTGAAATATAAGAGCGTATTTATATTTTGTGTACAGAAAGTTGTTAGATGAGACAAGTCATTGGTACCGTCAGTTTCAAGCCCGATAGTTAGGTCCGTTTAAGATATCCATATTAAACTCTCTTCAGCCAATACTCAAGAGACGAGTATTGGCTGAAGATAGTTTGATATGGATATCTTAAATAGTCTTAACTATCAGGCTTGAAACCGACGGTACCAATGACTTGTCTCATCTAACAACTTTCTGTACACAAAATATATATCTTCTCTTCTTCTATCTATCTATCTTCTTCTATCTTTTTTTCTATCTATCTTCTATCTATATAAATAAAATGAACTCATTTTTCCCCCTCCATCTTTGACCTTAATAGGATTAAAAATCATGACCTTACATGCAAATGTAATGCATACAGACTGTAGCACATTATCTGAGGTTTGCTATAGGTCTATTACCTCTACAGCTCCTCGACAATGGTACATTCCTATATTTTTTCCGGTGAGAGTCCACTGCCAAAATCGCTTAGATTCAATGGAAGTTGCAACATCTTTTCTCTCTATTAGATTCTTCCTTTCCCTCTCCCCATTTACACCGCAGCGGATGCGTTCACAAGGAATACTACGAGGAAACACACCGGTTTGGAATCGTAGACGGTTACTTATGCCGTTTCTTTCCTTTTTTTTTTTTTTATCTTTTTCCCCTGATTTATGCTTTCTGTTTTTTTCCATAATAAAATGAAAATAAAAATTTTTTTTTAAAAAGCCACAAAAACGCGATTACTATTATTGTTTTCTTTTTGCTTTTTTCCGTTAGTGTAAGACGCAATCTTGCAGACTAAATGGATTTTACTTCCGGTTTTAATGACTAACCGTGAAATCTAACTATGACCTTTATTTATTAGTACTTTCAACTCAACATTTATTTTTACACAAAGATTACAACGCAACAATATCGTGAATTCACTTGCATTACACTCAAATTAAAATTTAGAATTCGAGAAAACAAAAACATTTATTTAGAATTCGAGTGTAATGTGACCACTGAAACTAAACCAAAAAAAACTTCACTGCAGAATTGATATTTGACCTAATTCACTTTTTAGTTAATTCATCACTTTTTTTTTGCCTCAAAATGATTCGAGTTCAAACCCCCCCACTTCAAACTTTTTGGAGATTTTTCAAACACACGGGCACCGCCAGACCGTTCGTATTGCATCACGTTCATTTTTTTTAATTGTTTTTGTTTTTTACACAATTTTTTTTTAATACTTTTAACATTGTTTGTTTTTATAATATTTAAACAGGGTTATGACTTCGCTTTGTTTTCATTTTACCCCCCCCCCACCACCACACACGCTTCTAAAAACCTGGTAGTATATATATATATATATATATATATATATATATATATATACTAGCAAAAGTACACGTCGTTGACTGGGTTCGAAAACAGCCTACAGAAAATGGACTCTGATTTATTAAAGTACTAGCGAGGTTTGATTGGAGGTGTGTGAGGGGGGGGGGGTAAAAAACAATTAAGTATGAGGATCGAACCCCAACTGTTGAGGCAAAGTTGTGAAAAAAAAACCGTGCGACGTTAACCATTGCGACATGCTTACGGAAACACGTTTGAATTTATTTAATTACTTGGATTTAGCAGGTGCTCGTTTTAATGAGTTAATGAGGTCAAGTTTGACTGCGGGATTTCATTTAATGCTGAACACTTTTCTTTTCACCCAAGATGTTATGGGAAAAAGACTAACCCACATGCGGCGAGCGACAAATATTGAATATTTATCTTCCCGAAATTAAGCAAATTAAATAGACAGGCGAGCTTCGTTGTTAACTGTGAGATATTACGATTTATATGTGATATAAAAAGTTTTTAAAAGTTGTGAAGTGAGCGACTGCTTCTCTGAAAGAAGCCTTTTGTAGGCACACAGAAAAAGCGAACACACATACATAGATACATTTTTGCTTTTATATTTATAGATGATATGTTATGAAAAGGAAGGGTTGTTAAGAGATAGCTTCGAATTTGGGGGTATCAAAACCAAAGCAAAATATAATGAAAGTAAAAATAAAATAGATAAACCCCATAATTTATTATACCATACCTGTTCACACTGAAACACTTATCACAATATTCTGTGGATCTATATTAAAAAACCTTGTTAAACTTTGTGACATATTTCCATTCTATGGAGGTCAGGTGCGAACAAATACCCCATAATTTTATTATACCATACTTCTTCAAACTGAAACATAATTATCAAAGTATACTTATACAGATAGATATGAAAAGTCTTTATTAAATTTGTGCCTATGTCCATTCTATGGAGGCCAGGCGCGAACGCAGACCCAACAATTTTATTATACCATCCCTATTTAAGTTAAAACATACTTATCAAAGTATTCTTATGTACATCTATATCAAAAACACTTGTAAAAGTTTTTTTTAATTTTTAAATTTTTTATTTTCATACTTTGTGGACCAGGCGTGTACGCAGACCCCACAATTTTAATGAATCATTATTATGCCAGATCAAACATACCCATTCCTGTGTCTCAATACATCTTCTATCATTATATGTGATCAGTTTTCTATAATAGTCAACCATATAGGAGCCTATTCGTGACCAGACATACACACAGACGTTCAGCTTTGTATTATATATATATATATATATAATTTAAAGTTTTTATATTTAAATTTCATTCAGACAAAAATATAATTTTCAAGATAAAAATTTATTGTTTGGACATGGAATACAATATTATATCAATTTCCTTAATCTCAGAGGAAAAGTCATTAGCAAAACATTCATTCTGGTTTGATATAATTTTGCTATTTAGCACATACATAAAAAATATATTTTGAAAATTAAATCCCTTTAAAAGAGACATAGAGAAAGAAAAAAGGATATGATATTTTGGTATCCAGAAAGATTATTAATCCTTGAACAGAATCTTATGAGGTTTCAGATTAGTTGAAGATTAGTACATAGAAGGTATATACAAATATTACCTCAGAAAAGTATTTTGTAAGACTTGAAACCACAAGATTCATTAATCTAATTCATTTCATTATTCTGATATATATATATATATATATATATATATATATATATATATATATATATATATATCGCAATCAAGATGCAAATATATATATTATTCCTTAATTGGAATTAATTTTTGAGATGAGCATTATATATATTAATTTATTTTTATTTCGGACTATTATTCTCATCTTTATTAGTTGTTGTTTTTTTTTCATCTTTCATTGGTTTGTTTATTCAAGTTTCGGCCAACTACCACCTGACAAAGTTACCACCTGACGAAGGCCAGAGGAATAGTTGGCTGAAACGTTGTGAATAAACAAACCAATAAAAGATGAAAAAAAAAACAACTAATAAAGATGAGAATAATAGTCCACAATAAAAATAAATTAATAAAGATGCAAATAGTAGTACAAAATATCCAAATTATCAATCATTATCTCAAAAATTTCCAAACATTTAAATGATGTAAAAACAAAAATTTGTAAAACACAGAATCTTGGCAAAAAAAAAAAAAATTGTATTTAATTGTGGAAATGGGTGTTGGGGTGGGGGTGGGCGAGAATCGTCAAATAAATCAATACTTACTTTTCATCTTGATCCGTAACCCATTTGAGTGACTTTCCCTCTGGCATAGTTGAATATTCAATCCTTATGGCAAAAGGAGACTTTGCATTGAATCCTCCCAACTGTGGATGCTCATCCCAAATACGAAGTGACCATTTTGTTGTGGCAAACCTGAGATTTCTTCCTGACTGTTTAGAACAAAACCGCCAAAATTTCTCCCTTTCAATTAATGTCATTTTCCATGTCTGGCATTTCAAACATGATGTGGAGCTAAGTTCACACTTTGGAACATCTAAAAGTTCAACCTTAGAAACAAAAATATCACATGCATCCAGGATCAAAACAAACTGTTGATCATACTCAGAAATGTCAGAAGAACTTGATGCTGGAATTTCTGCTTCAGCAACTGCAAATTTTGGTACCTCAAATATTTGGTCTTCTTCAAGAATTGGCAGTTTTTGCTTTTTAGATGTTTCATGTGTTAAAGATAAATTCTTAACAATCTTTGGTTGTTTAGAAGTTAATGAAACTTTCTCATCAGAATTTTTCCGTTTTCCTTCAAGAATTTTGTTGCTTTGTTTTTCTTGGGGATTGCTTCCTAGAGTTAACATTGATGTGGACCCAAATAATCCTGTATGATCATTTAATCCGGGATCTTTAGTTTGGGGGTGCATTAGAGGTATACTGTGTATGGCTTCTTTTATGGGCAAACTACTTATAGGTAGATTGCATTCACATTGAGTGAATTGACTCTTATGTGATATTGGAAAATGATGGTCTATTTCATAGTTATCTTTGGGTGGAAGAAATTCTCTTGTCTCCTGGCTAGATGCTGGTAAAAGAGGTGAATTCGTATTTGTTGCCGATGCCGATAAATATATAAAACCTTTATTGGAATCAGGATTATTTAAGCTTTTCTCATCCTCTTTTAAGCTATGATCCGATACCGAAGATATGTCAGTTCTGGGGTTATTTATTTGCTGATTAAATATCTCCTCTTCAGCGTGAATATCAGCTTTATGACTAGTCTTTGGAACAGCTAAGAATGGAGTATGTTCTTGTGGGGAAAGTTCCTGGTTTTGTAATGGATACCAATCTTCAGAGGTTTTAGTGGACTGTGTTAAGAAAGTTGATGATTTTATTGTTTCTGGGCTATGCATTTGCTGATTAAGCATCTCTAGGTTGGTATTAGACGTAGTTTTATCATCAGATTTGAGCCAAGTTAAAGATGAACCAAGTTCCTGAGTTTTTAATGAATACACACCTTCAGAGTTTTTAACGCACTTCATTGAGAAATGTGTGGTATCATTAGTTTTGGGATCAGATAAACATGAGGTATCTCCTGTAGTAGAGAGTTCCAAAGTTTGTGGTGAATCAATATTTTTAGGAATTGCACCACATTGGTGCAAGAAAGTTGCAGATGGTTTCTCAACAGGAAGTGCATTGATTTCTGGATGCAGAGTTCTGCTTTTCCGGTTTGGTTGCATGAACAAAGTTATTGAGCCAATGAAACATTTGCTTTTCAAGTCACATGACAAGTCAATAATGTAATGGTGAACAGATGAAATATCTCGATTGCTCATCATTGGTAAATCCAGAGTTTCTTCCTCTTCAGTTTCCATTTCTACCCTATCAAAATAAAAGGTGCTTCTATATTATAATACCGAAAAAAAAAAATATTGAATTTCAAGTAAAACAAATGGTAACCACATAATTATTATGGTGCCAATAGTAACATATCCAAAGATTACAGAAAATTATAAAGTAGAAAATGAATTAATCATGAAAAAAAGGCATTTGTAAAATCTAGTTTTGGTTTCAAAATCTACCAATTTGTATTGGGAGAGTTTTTTTTTTTTTTTTTTTTTTTACATAGGCATCACCACATTATCAAGGCCAAGAGGCCACTCAAGGATAAGGGTTAAAGAGTGTACAGTAAAAATTGGACAATATAGTAATCATTAGTAATGAAAATTAACAAGGAAGGTAATTAAGTTTTCAATTTCTCACAAATTCAATCAGTAATTGTTTTATAAAAAAAATAAAAAAATTCAAACAATTAAAAAAAATTATTTTTAAAAAAATTCACAAATTACGTATATATGTTATGTTTATTTTTGTTTTCTGAATAAATTCTGTCTGCTTTCGACTGAGTTACTTCCCCTTTTGCTTATGTCATGTGACCCAATATGTCTGACCCAGCATGTAACCTCATCACAACTTTTTACCCTTATCGGAACTGTTTTTCATTATTTTTCTACCTTATCATTTTCTATAATTTTGGGATATGTTACTATTTGTGACATGACAATTATGTAGGTATCATTTATTTCACTTGAAATTCAATATTTTTTCGTTTTTATAATATAGAAACATAAAATAAATGAAGAAAACAAATTTAATCAAAGGTGCATAACTGTAATGCCGCTCTTGGCTTTAAATAGTGTATTTATGATGAGAGTAACACCTTTGAAAAGTGCCAAGAACAGCGTTAACAATAAATATACATGTAGTTAAATTGGCAAATGAAAATGGATAAAAACATGAATGCTATAAACAGGTCATTTGCTAGCAAGTGCTAACTTAACAACGACTGCCTATATAAACTCAGTTGTCAGTTTAAAGGCACCCGGATTGAATTTGGGGATGTTCAAGCAGAAAATCACAGAAAATTAATATTTTAGAAAACTTTTAAAGGTTACTTTTATTGTAACAAATATTTTTCAATATTAATGTTTTCATCAATTTGATCAAAGGTGCATGTTAAGACAATATGAGTATGATCAAGGGGAGAAATATCATTTTCTGTTTCAGGCAGAGTTATCTCCTCCCTTTTTTAACTCTGTCATGTGAGTTCTTGCGTGGAGTCACAAGAACAGGATAGAACAGATGCTGGCGAGCGTCATTATTAAAATGAATAACTCTAAGCATGGGTAAATGAAGATGGAGATATATTACTTATGTCCTTGATAGTCGGTGACACACAATCTCAAGTCATATCAGACTGATAAATGTGATTTGCATTATTCTATGTGTTGCCTCCTTGTAAATAATTGTCTACATAAAGTCAACGGCAAGTATTCTCATTTCTTCTACCATTTTCTGTCAATCATATACTGCACACACACACACACACACACACACACACCATCATCATCATCATCGGCAATCACTCGTGACGAGTATGATTGTTCTTCCATCGTTAATTACAAGAAATCTACTCTACCACCAATAGCAATAACCAATGACTTTATCAAGACTAAACTTGTTTCCTTCAATTATTATCAAGTCAACGGCAAGTATTCTCATTTCTTCCACTATTTTCTGTCAATCATATACTGCACACACACACACACACACACACACACCATCATCATCATCGGCAATCACTCGTGACGAGTATCATTGTTCTTCCATCGGTGAGATTGGGTCTGATCATTTGTGGATCCTCAGATGACTGTGGAGGCTGATCCTTGACCCGCAGACTTTATTGCAGTGGGGGCATGTGTGGATGGTCGACTGGGTAGTGGAAGAGGCGGAAGGAGCTGTGTTTCTCTGCTTCCTCCTGTTTTCTGCGGCACACATATATGTACCTATACACACATATACATGCACACATATACACAAAATCTTCCCCAAAGGCATTAATAATTATGATATGCCAACACCCCCCCTCATTCATCACAGTGCATAGCTAAAACAAGTAAATGATTGCCCATATGAACTCAATAGTCAGTTCAATGGAACTGTGATAATATTTGAAGGTACTTAAGAAAGAAATCACATACAATTAATACTTTATAAAACTTTTAAAGGTTAGATTTATTGAAAAAAAATATTTTTAAAATGTAAATATTTTTCATATACACGTATATTTCGTATCTTGCAGTGTTTTCAACAAATCCTTAAAAATCTTTATAGTTTCCACTGGTTTCTTTTTTAGACAAAAGAAACAAAACTAACAAAAATTGCATAATTCTCGTCAGATTTATTCTTAGTATATACAAACAAAGAAACATATGTAGATTTGTATGCTGTGACATTCAGCTATTGCCTATTTTAGAACTAAAAAGTGTGATTTTCTATCAGGTTGACAAGAAAGTTCTTGCAGTTTTTAACTTTTAAATTCAGATGAACATATATCTCAGCTCAAACAAAAATTTATTAATCAAAATAAGCACCATCTAAATCAACACACTTTTGTCAATGCAACTTGGATGTCTTCAAGTCCAACATAAACAAATTCCTGATGAACCGCCTCTTAAGTAAGACACTTTATCAATTCTCTAAGACTAACGATTACTAGGATACTATCCCATTGATTACTGTACATGCAATAACTCTTACCCCCGAGTGTCTTCCAGGCCTTGATAAGTGGTGACCTCCATGTATAAAAAAAAAAATTTACAAAATTTAGTGTATAAGGCTGGAAGTGATCTTAGTTAAGTTTTGTCTCATAATACCCCCGATAATTACCCATAAACACTAATCTAACCCGTTATTTTAATTTATCTATCATCGGTAAAGCCATTTCTTCCATGTCATCGCTTAGCAACAATGATAGAACAACGGGCCATGAAAATTCTACTGTGGATAAGTTGATAGTGTGGTTTTTTTTTGTTTGTTTTGCATCGGTTCAAACTCCATACGTAAATTTCTTAATTTTTTTTCATTAATTGCAAAGAATTTTATGAGACTTGAAAATTTATATGTTTTTTTTGTTTTTTTTTTTGCATGACATGTCCTGTAGGTTCAAATCCTGCACGTTAATTTTTTAATCGTAAACTAAGCAAAGATGATTTCTTCATCGAAATAAAAAAAATACATTTGAATTTCACTTAAGTCTCTTAAAATAATAACATTTCAAATAAAAATTTTTTTTAAGTAAGTTTTCTTTAAACTAAATGTTTGGTATAAAATGATTATTTTCTTTAATCAAAAATTCACAAGCAGAAATGCCTCAAGCAATTACAGTACAAACACAACTTAAAATGTTTTTATATTAAAAAAAAAAAAAAGTTCTTAAATTTAACACCTTTCTTCCCCACGGGCTGCCTACTGTTGTTTTGACCCCCCCCCGCCCCGCTACTATCACTTTATTTTTTTTAACACCTCTCCCCACCCGGGCTGAACTGTTGCTTTGATCTCCCACCCACCCACTCACCTCGCAATGCCAGCTACCCCCACCCCTGCTAAAAATCTAATTTTCTATTTGGAAGCAGGCTAATTTTCTGTTTATGAGGATGGTTGGTTGGTTGTTTTATGGCATATCAACCCTTTTTGGGTTATTTAATGCCGAATCCAAAGATTCAGAAGAAAAAATTTTTAATAGAATATATTTGTTGTTTTCAAGTCGGTTTCTATTTAACCCATAGTTGGGACCCTAACAGGTACTACCACTCTGGGTCAGAGTGGACCTCGGGGCAATAGCAATTAAAGGGTGGCTCCACACTCCCCAAAGCCCGCATACTGGGGCCTCACCACTGGATATAGTTTAAGGTCATATCCAGGACCCCCATTGAAGGACTTTTACCCTCTGCAGGGAGGCAGTCGGTGTATTCTAATGCCCCACCGACAGGGCCGCTGTTTATGAGAAAAAGGATTAATTTTCTACTAGGGATTAAAAGAGAAAATGTTTTATTAGGATGCAAGAAGGTTAAATTTTTATTTAGTAGTAAAAAAGCTAATTTTCTATGTGAGAGGAAACCAGATGATTTAATTTTCGATTTAGAAGAAGGCTAATTTCCTATTTTGAAGAGAGAGGGCTAATTTTCTATTTGTTAGTAAAAGGGATATTTTTTGATGTAGGAGAAAGAGGGCTAATTTTTATTTTGAATTAGAAGGGAAAATATTTTATTAGAGTGTAGATGAGTTAATTTTGTATTTTGTAGAATAATAGCCAATTTACATAGGATTTCGCAACCCCATGCCATGGGGTCGGCAATTAATTTTCAGCCAAATGTGAATATTATATAAAACACAGTCCAAAGTATACTGATACGCTGCAACTACAAGAATTTGGGACAAAAAGTTCCTCAAAATCCCCATACATCAGAAATCACGATAAGGAATCTATTGCTGTTCCCAACAATTTACTTATGTGAAGCAGCATTCTCCCAACTTCTCATCCTTAAAAACAAGTACCAAAATCATTTAAATCTGGAAGACAACTTGAGGTGTGTTATATAGACAACAGAACCCAGGATAGAATTGCTAGCTAAAAAACTGACTGCAATAGCAGATGTCTCATTAAGATCAGTTCAAAACATACTTTACATAATGGTGGAAATTTGTGTGTTCAAATAATTTTGAATTGATTTGCAATTAGCTAAATTTTTGCAGCAGCTTTTAAATTTTTTATGAGTAAATTTTAAACTAATCATGAATTTACAGAATGTATAGTTACTTCCCAAATAATTTATCTATACTTTAATAGTCGCAATGTATGGCAGATTGTTGTACAAAAAAATGAACGGATATATAAATATTTTAAGGATTAGGGTCACTTCATCATCATTGCTTGTTATAAAATGGGTCGCCATATTTGAATGATTGAAAACCACTACTCTGTCAATGGAAAAATAAAACTCGACACGAGTTTCTTTTTCCTTTATTTTTGACTGTGTGCCTTTCCTTTTTTCCTGAAGTTTTGAGATAAGGATTGATAATGTGTATTATTTGTATTGTTTGGACGACTGTTCTGCACCTTAGATGAGAACAATAGTCCAAATAATACATATTATCAATCCTCATCTAAAAAAAATTAGACACATTACATCAACTGACTTAATACAAAAAAAAAAAAACGAATTAATACAAAAACGGAAACGACTCAACACTCTTTCCATTTTATAAACACTTCAGACATTTTGAATTCTAACGATTCTGGTTTGTCAGAAAAAAAGAACAAAAACATTCTTTTTACTATTAACCAATAACAGTCATTGTCAAAATACACCTAAAGAAGGTCGGAGGATACAGTAGTCCAAACAATTCAAATAATAAGTTTTTTTTTTTAAATTGTAAGACCAATCATTTGTAACATAGTAAATCCTTATTAGTTCGTCAAAGGGACTTGGTTTACAGTTTTGAATTTTTTTAGATAAAGTATGGTTATTTAGGTACTTGTACAGTTTAGTCAAGACATTAAAAAATGAAAATATCGAGAAAAAAAGTTTAAATTGTATGTATCCGTTATGAAACGAAGTTCTCTGAAAAAAAATTTCACTGAATTTCATCAAGTAGTTTTTTTTTTTTTTTTTTTTTTACAGCGAAAAAACAATTTGTTATGATACCGAGAAAAATGTTCGATTTTTAGGAAGAAAAGCTAGTATTAAAGATGAGGAGGCGTATCAGCGCTTTAAATGGAGTTATCTCACTTTGGCATTTCTAAAATTCAAACAAATTTTTTTTTTTTTTTTAAATCCAAGATGGCCGCCTTCAACGCGCTCTCATAAAAACATGTTTTTCCGCTGTAAAAAAAAACTACTCGATGAAATTAAGTGAAATTTTTTTTTCGGAGAACTTCGTTCTATAACGGATACATACAATTTAAACTTTTTTCGGTATTTTCATTTTTTAATGTCTTGACTAAACTGTACAAGTACCGTTATTTATATTATTTTGATTAATCTGACAATTGCTCTCATCTTGAGTGTTATCTGCACAACGTTTCAGTCGATGTAACCTCCGACCTTCTTCAGATATAAAAATCTTAAAAGGGAGTTAGACTCCATAATGTCCTATTTTTGGATCTAGTTAAAAGTGAATTTACAAAAAAAACATAAAGACAATAAATTTGTCAGTCAAAACGTTAGAGTATATTATTTCTACATTATTTATGATTAAAATTTTGATTAAATCCATTAACCAACTGCAAGTTCTTACTCAATCAAGCTCATTTAGCATACTTTAAAATACAAGGGACGTAATTTATTCGCACAGTTGACAAAGGGGGATAATCTATGTTAGAAAAAACAAAAGGGAAGTAACACCGTTTCGCCAGACGAGGATGATCCTCTTTAGCCAAATACTGCAGTCAATTCATTTTGCCCCCCCAGCTTCGCTTATTTTATGCTGCTGAATGTCATATGAAAGTAGTAGGTACGTGCAAAATGAATGGCCGATCCCCTAAATGCATAAACATTTTGATCCCTCACTTCACTTAAAAATTCACCAAAATTCAGGCAATAATGAAATGTTCAGTATTTATTAATTAACTATCACAGAATATAATGAACTCGTTATTTGTTTTTAATTTTAGTATGACTAACCACACTATCTTTTACAAGAACTGGTGTGCCTTCTCTAAGCGATGTTACGTCAAATATCAACACGAAGCTCTGGGTACTAAAGCTAAAATACAAGCATTAATTTAGTGCACTAAGATAAACAAATTATAAACAATAAACAAATTTTCAGAATCATATAAACCTACGAGAATAATTAAAAAAAAAAAGGATACCTAATTTTTAATAAAGAAAATTCACGTCGTTAAATGTAGGAAGAATCGGCAGTCAGCTTTCTTTCTTTCGCTGATTTTGTTTACTTCTTTTGTGAAAACATATGGACTTCTTATTACACCGGTTTTGAATACAACCG
Source organism: Euprymna scolopes (assembly GCF_053919585.1). Classification (NCBI taxonomy): domain Eukaryota; kingdom Metazoa; phylum Mollusca; class Cephalopoda; order Sepiida; family Sepiolidae; genus Euprymna; species Euprymna scolopes. The sequence goes on from NC_136483.1 coordinate 166,836,831, forward strand.
GTGTTTTGTATTTACAGTAGCCGTATAAAAATTATTCCAATAACAATTTTGGCAATGAAGAAAGACATGTTTTTTTCTCTAAGGGACGTAACTCTACTTTTACTAAGAACATTTAAGTGAATGTAAGAAGAAAAAAAAAACAATAAAATTATTATATTTATTTTTTTTTTTACTTGTGAGTCACCACTTATCAAGGCCTAAAGGCCACTCCTCGAGGATAAGGGTTAATGGATGTACTATGGTTGTGTAGTTATCGTTAATGGTGTAAACTGCGTAGAATTTGATTATTTATGGGGACGACTCAACAAAAACTTGTTTACATTGGATTTGAAATTGTATTCAAGCAGGCCAGCGGAACAATGTTCCACAGACGGGCAGTTTTGGGAAAGAAGCTTTGTTCATGGAATCTGTGTTTAGATTTAGGCACAGATAGAGAGTAAGGGAAATCATATATAGTTTTAGAGAGTTGAGTCAGTGCTTTTCGGGCACTCCCTAATAAAATAAATAATTCGACACAAGCTACTGAATAAACAAACAAACAAACTTCGTAAAACTTAACAAGAAAAAGGTTTATTGAAGCGAGTCAAGGTAAGATGCCCAAAAGATATAACTCGGATAAAACTTGTCTGCCTTTGCCCGGTAGTTATTTCGAAGTGGGAATCGTCGATACATGTGTAGGTAGAAAGGGAGAGTGAGGAAACAGGTCCACTCTCTTTGGCGTCTGGCTGGAAAAAGGAGGAGTTTTTCTCCTCCGGAACGGAAGCAGTTAGAGTTCCTTAGGGGGTAAGGAAGGTCCCTGTGATATGCCTCTGATTGTTCAGTATATGCCATATCGCACAGTCAGGGGAGACACTGAAGCACAAGAAAAAGAGTTCTATTTGTTTCTGCTACATAGTGGTTGTAGCTAGCTGAGTGTTTTTTGATGAAAGTTTGACAAGGAAGACCATAGATTCGAATTCAGTCCAGCACCGGCCATGAAAATAGTGATAGAGCAGAGACAGGCATGCAACATTTCTTCTGTGGGAAAGAGGGGCAAGGAAGAGAAAAGGGCATAATCTACTATGTTTCGAAGCCGGTTTTAAACTCTATCAAAGCAGGATAGGCCACGCTGAGCAGTTCCTGCCCGGACGGATATGGCAGCAGTAAGATTTACAACTTTTATACAGATAGAGGATTGGATCAGCAGTCAAATACCTACTGGAGTGGTAGAGTGATCTAACCATTTTTCCAGCGATCTTGGCAACAGATTTGATGTATGCATTCCATTTCAGATCAGGAGTGAAGGTCAGTCCCAGAAGCTTGTCAGGACATGGAGCTTCCCCAAGACTAGAGCCATTCATTTCAATTGGGGTCTGATGGAGGTCAGAGCGATTATGATGAAAGGAGAGAAGATTGGTTTTTGAAGCATTAAAATTAACCAACCATCTTTTTCCCAATTGCACCATGGTTATCATGGTTATTTTGATTTTGATTATCAGTGGAGATTTGATTCGACTACCCATAAGTAGTTGGGCAGGACTTGATATGACTCTTGAAATTGGAGTGCAGCACTAGTGCACCAGCGCAATTTCAGGTGTTGTTCCAGACTGTTTGGCTTTCTTGATAATGGTCTTGATAGTCCTTATCTGACGTTCTATGAAGCCATTTCCTTGTGGTCTCCTGGGGGAAATGGGCTCATGATGAAAACCCCATTCTTTGGTGAATTTGCGGAAGAGATGACTTGAAAAGTGTGGTCTATTATCGCTGCCTTCCTTTTATGATATGCCAAACTCTGCAAAGACTTGATACATGATGTTCACTATGACACTACTTGGTAAATAAGTAGGTAGGCGTTTCACTATAGGATACTTTGAGTAATAGTTAGCTATGATCAACCATTGATAACTATGAAGATCAAACAGGCCTGTGCCAACTATATCCCTTGTCTTTGTTGGGATGTCGTGTTGCATAAGGGACTGTATTTAGAATGGCTAATGCTGTTGGTAGATGCTGCATGACTTTGTGAAGTGTTCAATGTCTCTGTTTATATTTACCCAGTAGACAGTGTCCTTGGTAAGGAGTTTTGTTTTCTCATGTCCTAAATGAGCAGCATGAAGTTGTTTTAATATGTCTTTTTAAAGTGTGTGGGGGATGACAATTTGTTGTCCTTTGAAGATAAGACCATCATCAATTGAGAGCTAGTCTGATGTCAGTGGGCAGCTGCTTGATTTTGCCTGGCCATCCCGTGATGATGGTCTCTCTCAGCTGGTTAAGCAGAGGATCCACTGTTGTACAATTTCTCAGTTGTTCAATGTGATCAGCGAAGAAATGAGCCGTATCAACCCAGACATCAAGCTCAATAGAGTCCATATTACAAGGTGGCGGTAGGTGTGATAGTCCATCAGCCAAAATGTTGCCAAATCCCTTGTTATAGGTGAGCTTGAAGTTGTATCCCTGGAGTTGTATTAGCATTCATTGCAGACATGCTGAGGCCGAGGTGAGCTGTTTGTCAATAATCATAGTAAGGGGTTTGCTGTCGGTGACAACTTGGAAATTATGGCTATAGAGGGAAGTGTGAAATACGATGGCCAGTAGCTCATTGCATAATACATGCGTATCTTTGTCCCATTTGTGTCAGGTTCTTGTTAGTATACGTGACAGGCGATAGATTGCCATCTGTATCCGGTTGTAGCAGAGCTGTACCTATTCGTCGTATACTCGCATCACAGTACATATAGATTGGAAGTTTAGGGTCAAAATAGTGAAGCAGAGACATTCTAGATACTTCACTCTTTATTTTTTTTATTTTTTAACTTTCTGGTGATGTGGTTCCCACTGGAATCAGTCCTTATGAAACAGATCATGCAACACAGCAGTTTTGGAGCTGAAATTCTTGATAAAGCAAGATAGGTATAACATCACACCCCAAAATTGTTGTAATTTTGTTTTGTAATGTTGTTTTGTTTTGTATTCTGTGGTTCTGACATTTCCTGTAGGTCACATACTTTTGCTTGGTCTTGTTTTAATCCGGTATGCATATACAGGTTTTCAAAGAAGATTTCCTGGCATTTGATCTTGTATGGTCTTCTTCAGTAGTGATCTTCATAAAACTTCTTAGGATTTTGTCATGTTCATGTTCTGTCGATCCATGTATGGTGATATTGTCAGTTATACCACAGTCTCCAGTGCACTTCTCAAGACAATGCCTTCCAAATGGTGTTTGGAAAGTTGTTAGTGGCTAGCTTATCCAGTATCCAGACTTAGCATCCCAGTTTGAAAAGAATTTTGCTCCTGCAAATCGATGGTGGAGCTCTTTGACAGTCAAAATTTGGTGGTATGGCCATATGAGAGCTTTGTTTAGTGCTCGTGGGTCTAGGCAAACTCTTATTGTGTTGTCACGTTTGGTAACATAAGTGAGAGAGATTAGCCAGTTTTTAAGTTCTTCAATGCGGCAAATGACTCCTTGCGATTCCACCTCATCAAGTCTTGCTTTGATTTTTTCATGCATGGCTATGGGTATCCTTCTCAGTGAATCTGTGTGGCATGGTACATTGGGGTTATCAACAAGCTCGTGAGTCCCGCGAAATTCACCAATACACTCGAATCTGTTAGGGTAGAGGTGCATTAAGTCAGCTACACTGTTGATGAGTTGGTGCTGGACTGAGATAGCACAGTTTATTGTCATTACTCTAAACGCTACTGATATTGGCAGACCCAATATGGCGGCTCCTGGTACATCGACCACATAGAATTGGGTATCCAGCTATGGAGAGTTTTTGTATTGGCACCTAATATTTGTGGTGCCATAACAGTTTATCTTGGTGTTGTTGTAGGCTGTTAGTAGGCATTGTGTTGAGGTGAGTGATCCTGGTGTTGGGTTTCCAGCTTTGTCTATACTGGTGGGATATATCTTGCAGAATATGCAGATAGGTAGTGTTTCTGCTTGTGACCCTGTATCTACCTACAGGTTAAAGGTATGAGTGCCTGAGTAGTTCATCAACTTGATGCTTAAATCAACAAATGCCTCATTAAGAGTGCCTTTCGTATTTGGTGATTTTCCGCTGTGGATTTTGCTGGAGCTAAAAGTGAGGTTTTCCATTGCCTTTGGTGACATTGTTGACTTTCCTGCAAAGCTCCCATTGTGGGTGTCTCAATTGGTTACGACTGTTAGGCCAGAGTTTTCTTTGTTGTCTCTTGGTTTTGTGCTTCCCTGCACAATGGCCTATTTTGCCACATGTGTTGCATGTGGCATTCTTGGCAGGGCAGTGTTCTTTGCCAAAACAGTGGCTGCATCCACAATTTTTGCAAGCCTGTCCATGTTTTCTATCACTCCCTAGCCGTTGGTATATACCACAGTTTATTATGGCTATCTGTAGTGATCCCTGGAACTGGTTGACATATACTGTCGATGCCTCACGTGAATAGGCCAATTTAACAGTCTCTTTGATTTTGTAACCCTTTGGTTTGTTCAATTGTTCAAAAGTGCTTTTGTAGTTAGGGTTAAAAATTAATAACTCAACGAGGCGTTCATTTACTTCATTGGCAGTGAAGTCGCATTTCTTAGCTAGTAGTCAACATCTGCTAATGAAGATGTATGTTGTTTCAGTTGGTTTTTGTTGATATTTGCTGAATTCAAGTCTACAGATGCAGTGGTTGGTTGCCGGTTCGAGCTGCTCCATGAAAGAAGTGAATATTATTTGTAGGTCTTTGCGGTCATTGTCTGTCACCAACCAACTGTTGTATCGGTGTAGGTTTTCTTTGCTGGCTGTGAGGAGACTTAGCAGCACCTTGTCTTTGTGTTTTGTTGCTTTGACAGAGAAGTAAAGCTCCATATGTTGTTGAAATACTTTGAACAACTCAGCAATGTTTGGTGATCCCCAGTCAAGACTAGGTATTGACCCTGTAGCCATGATATCTGTCTGTTAGTAGAGGTTATGTTGTGAACGTCGTGCAAGCAAGCGAGAATTTGTGTAGAGTAAAAGGTTAAGAAAAAATGAACTCCTGTTTTATTTGTGTACTGGAATGTCGTAGGCTTATTTATGCAAGTGGTGCATGAATATGTATTAATAAATAAAGCCAACCTGTGTTGATTACAACTGAGAGGCTATCATTGTATATGTTTTATTGATAATGTGCATGTTTGTTTATACATAGAAAAACATATTGACGTTCTGGGAATCCGGAACGAAAGAGCAGGCAATATCATTACAAACGACAGTCAGCGAGTCTAATTTGGTCTATAAAGTTAGCTGTCTCTGGGCTGTTTATAGTGTGAGAGCCTAGTTGTATACAGCACATGAATCAAGTGCTCTATTTTCAAGGAGCCTCTGTTGGATGTGGGACGAGGAAATACCACATATTAACAGCATTTGATTTCATGGTGTTCAAATCCAGTCGATCAGATCTTAAGTATTCCTCCATTGTTTTCAATTAAATAAATTGTAAAGAAAAATTCATAAAGCTTTATTCAATCAAGAACATTGCAGGGACTTTATGCGCGCTGGTAATAATTAAGAAGGAGGGAAAGCTTGGAATAATGTTCAAGGGAAGTAATTCATTTTTGGAGAGCACTAATAGATAGAGAAGAGGGTTTTTTTTTGTTTTCAGCACATTTTATTTACACAAAAATAATACATTTTCACGAAGATTATAAAAAGAATAACGGGTTTATTATATTTTGTGATCTTTAATTAATAAATACTGAAAGTTTCATTACAATTGGTTGATTTTCTGAATTTTGCTGAATTTTTAAGTGAAGGGAGGGATCAAAATGCTTTTACATTTTGGAGATTGGTCATTCATTTTGCACATAACTAAATGAAGAACATTCTGTATGGGACACAAATAAAAATTGCTACAACCAAGAGGAATATTTCCTCCTCTGACAGATACTACATTTTGATCTGAGACTAAACACTAGAAGGTTCTTTGGCTGAGTTCTTTCACTGTAAACCTTAAAAATACAAAAATTAAGTGTTTGTCTAGAATTTCCCTATATTAAAAAACAAAAATTTAAAAAAAAATCTGTATGTTATATGTATCCATATTTGAAAGAAAATATCATATTCCAAAAATCACGTAAGCTTCTCAGGCAGTTTAATTTTATAAAGGAAATCATTTTTAAGTGAATTTCAGTTTTTCCAATGCCCCTCATCCCATGTTCAGAATCGCTTTTAAAATCTCACAAGTTTGAATTATATAGAATTATCTCCCTTGTTCCTTTAGTCTGTTTTCAAAATGGTGTTGTGAGATAGTCACTGCTGGCTGAGCCATAAAATTTGATTTTCTTATTTAAAAATAAAACTACTTGATCAAGTTACATGATTTTTGGGATATGATATTTTCTTTTTTCACAGATACGTACATCATATAAATTTGTTGGTTCTTATCCAGAATTTCTCTTATATTAAAAAATTTAAATAAATAAAAATCTGTATTATGTACATATTTATGATGAAACAAAGATATCCTATTCTAAAAATCATGTAAATTAATCAAGTAGTTTTATTTTTATAAATAGAATAATTTTTAAGTGATTAATGGGAATTTTTATGCATTGCAGCATAAATCTTGCAAGTTTGAATTATTGTTAAGACATCTCCTTTTGTTTCTTTACTTTGTTTTGAAAATGGCAAACAAGAGAGTCTCTCTTTGGTTACTCATAAAAGTTGATTCTCTTTTTTAAAAATAAAACTACTTGATCAGTTTACGTGATTTTTGGAATGTGGTATTTTCCTTCCATCATGGGTACATACAACATAAAGACTTTTCTTTCTTTCTTTCTTTTTAATATAGGAGGAATTCTGCAGATCGATTGGTATCAGATCTACAGAATTCCCCCTATATCAAACCATATACTCTCAGATCTAAATCAAGATTGTATAAAAGCAACATCTTGTCCACGTTGCTATGGAGAGAACTTGAATACCTACAAAGAGAATTTGAATGCCTACTAGACACTATCCTCAATTGTCTAAGGTGTCTCTGTACAGGGATTTCCCAGAACAACCTGGCATAAGGATACTTTTCCCTAGAAGTAAACCTTGACCAAATATTAAAAATCACGTAGTATTCGCTGCCCAAATAAGATCTCCTCACTATGGCTAGCCCACATTAGCTTTTATGATGAATGGTGCACCTTCTCCAAGTGATGTTACCTCAAGTAATAGCACGGAGCTGGATACTCCACAATCTAGATAAATTCTTGTCCTAGAATCCAGTAAGACCAAGAGACCAAAATGAAAGCGATACTACAACGTATGAAAATGGTTAATTGGAGAGAGAAAAATTATGTTCTCAATTTCTTTACTAACTTAGTGTTTGAGAGATAAAGAACTTTAATAAAATATTCGAATATCTATGTATCTCATATACAGTTCAAGTGTTAGCCCCAGGTTGTGGGCCCCTTGACTTCTGAGAACTTCGACTGAAGTAAAATAAAACTATATGAAAGTGAAACTTGGCATTTCCAAATCAACTAAGAGAGGAAGTTAGATGCGATGATTCCAACCCCTAGAATCCTCCTAAGACACATGCCAAGTATTTTAGAACGGTTCTAGGAATCGAATGGAGTGATTGAATTATCAACCAAGAAAGTGAAAGATTGCAGCAAGTAGTATGATTAATAATCTGCAAATGATTACAAGGTTGGTTCGGATATACACTAAGATTAATTAACAATTTCAATTAACCCCTGATGGCAAAAAGAAGGAGAAGAAGACCAAAAATGATCTGGAAACAGATGAGATAACAGATGAGATAATAGTGGGGGAAGAGGTGGCTGGTTACTTTTAATGCATCTAAAACCAAGCTCCTATCTTTACATCATCAACGCTCTGATCCCCATCTGGCATCAATTGAAATGGGTTGCTCTCATCTAGGGGAAGCTCCATGTTTTGATAAGCTTCTGGGCTTGACCTTTACTCCTGACCTGAAATGGAACACGTACATCAAGTCAGTTGCCAAGGTCGTTGGAAAAATGGTAGGACCCTTCTACCACTCCAGAAGATATCTCACCCCTGATGCAATTCTCTATCTATGTAAAAGCCAAGATCAGATAATAAATAAACGTGGATTTATGAGATCAAAAAATCCAACCTTGATCACCCTTCGGGGCCCATGGCACAGTTGATAGAGACGTTGAATCTCTATGGTTCCAGATGAGCATTGTCTGAAGATAGCGGTTTCAATCCTACCCAAAGCCAGCCAGAGGCTTACTTGGCCAAAAACGTGGTGAGACGACAACAACTATGGATGGCAGTGATAGCTGAAAATACAGTTAGGAGATTCGAAGTTCCTATCCATCACGGTTACCACCTGACGAAGGCTAGAGAGTAGTTGGCCAAAACGTTGTGAAACAACAACTAATAAGGATGAGAATAATAATTGTCCGCAATAAATAAAAATTAAAAGCCAAGTACTTCCAAGGATAGAGTACTGCTGCCACATCTGGGAAGGAGCTGCCAAAAACAGCATAACCTGCCTTGACAGAGTACAAAATAGGCTTTGTGGCTTAGTGGTTGATGCCTTTTTCTCTTCCCTGCAACCTCTCTCTCACAGGAGAGTCATTGCAAGCCTGTCTTTGTTTTATCGTTACTACCATGGGAAGTGCTCGTCTGAGCTCCAATCTCTGGTCCCCTCTCGCCAATCTTTCACGATAAAGACCCGTTTAGCTGAAACCACGGTCAAAAGTTTTCCCCACTCTTTATCTGTGCCAAAACCAAAACGTAGATTCTATGAACAAAGCTTCTTTCTTAGAAGTGCACGCCTGTGGAACTCTGTTCCGTTTGCCTGTTTCCCACCTGACTACAACCTGGATGTCTTCAAGTCCAACATAAACAAATTCCTGATGAACCGCCCCCTTAAGTAAGACACTCTATCAAATCTCTAGTACTAATGTACTGTACACGCAATAACCCCTATCCTCGAGTGGCTTCCGAGCCTTGATAAGTGGTAACTACCTTGTAAAAAAAAAAAAAAAGATAATCGAGAGAGATTTGATCACAACGGGAAAAAATTGGAGAGATGTTGTGGATCTCACTTCAGATCGAATTGTTCTGATGTTACACTTAAGTTAATTTGTCCTTAGTCAATAGAGGGGAAACCCTTCTTTACTAAGGCAATTTTTATTTTTGCCTACTTCCACAGTGCCCCTCTTGGGGGAGCTGGTTTTCCTCCACATTAAAAATGACCTTGTGTCACATTTTGCTTTCATGGGGAAATAAATAAATATTTTTGACTGCTTCATGCGTCGCAGGATGCAGGGGTTCCCAAGAATTATATATAAGAATCGATTTTTCTTCTTTTTTTTTTTTAAATATAGGAGGAATTATGTACTGGCAGCGAGAATTACTTCCCTTTACAGATAAAAAAAAAATGAGGGTATCACCACCACCACCCTGTCCTAGCCCTACAAAAATCTGTTCACACAAGTTGCGAATAACAGCAGCAGCTGTTATCGCCATTACTTTGTTATTGTTTTTTTTTAGTTAAAAAAAAAAAACGATTTCAGTGTTTACTTTGTATTTCAGTTGTAACAGATGACAACGTCATTCCGAATCCAATGAAAAGAAAATCTTCCAAGGAATACAACGAACAAAAGTAAAATAGTTTTTATACTTTTTAAAAATTTCTTCTAAAGACCCCTCCCCCTAAAAAAAAAAAAAGAAACAGTACTTATTTGGAATTAAACCTATTTTCGAAACAAAAATGCAGAAAAATCTAAAAAAGACAGAAAGAAAAAATCTTTTACTCATCACGAAACGAAGATGTCATATTCCAAAAATTAGATACAAATATTTTTTTTTAACTAAGAAAATCAAATTTTATGAGCAAGGAGACTTTTTGATCCGCCATATTTAATAAATAAGGGGAGACAATTCAATTCAAACTATCGAGATCAACATCAATCTTGTAATGACTACGAGTCATTTCACTATTAAAACCGCTAAAAATTGTAAAAAGTGATTATATATATATATATATATATATATATATATATATATATATATATATATATATAGTAGTGTTATAAAAATACATATGGCAATTAAGCTACACAGAATATTCGGCGTTTCATTCTCATGAGAATTTGTCAGGCTTATGTTATGTTGTCATATGTGTGTGTGTGTGTGTGTGTGTGTGTGTGTGTGTGTGTGTGTGTGTGTGTGTGTAAACTACTTGAACAATTTACGTAATTTTTGGAATATGACATCTTCGTCCCCCGACAGGTACGTGCATGATAAAGCTCTTTTTTCAATTTATTTTTTCTTCTTTTTAATAGATGTCACGCATCAATGAAACTTTAAGATAAACCGGAAAAGTTTCGTAATGGAGGCCGCATCCTTTTTTTTTTTTTGTGTCATTAAAAAAAAAAAAAATTACCAGGCATTTTTTTATAATAGTCAACAAAATAAAAAAAAAGCACGAAAATAAACAAATAAATGTTACCAAAGCCAAGATAATTTACACTTCTGCCTACATAAATAAGTTATTATTATTGTGTGTGTGTGTGTGTGTGTGTGTGTGTTTAACTTATTTTAATGTGTTTACTTACTTTGAAACAAAAGTATTGCCCAGTCTGTTGTGTTAGAACACAAAAAAAAAAACAAAAAAAAAACATGTCGGTTTTGTTATAGCTATTTGAACCTCGATAATCGCTCAAAAATAAAACATTAAACAAAATACTGGTTGCACGATTAGGGACATTAATTAGAATTAATTAGAAGGGTAATATCTTGCCTTTAGTAACATTTTTTTGTATATTTATCTTTTCACCCCTTTTTGTTATGCTGACTATTGCAAAAAAAAATAAATAAATAAAATAAAAACCCTAATTTTTCCAAAGAAACTGCAGATTATTGTCAATTGCCATATTTAGAGCATTTTTAGTGCTTGTTAAGATATAATCGACAAATCGATTTTTTAAAAATATATTGTTTTTAAGCAAAAACAATATTACATACTAAATTGTCATGTCGAAAATAATGATAAATCCAAAAATTACGAAAATTCATTGAGTACAACAACTGCTTTTGTTGTTTTTAGTAAAATAATGTCTATCACTATAGATGTTTTGACTTGGCAATGCCGGGTACGTAGAACTAGTTGTTATATAAAAGTCTCATCCTGCAACATTATTTTTACATATTTTACTATCTCCAGTTAAATCAGTCTGTGTACTGGCATGACCATTCTCATGACAGTTTTCTGAGCCTTACTACTTCCCTGCTGGCTCATGACAAATTGGAAATGGACGTTTTGTTTGGTGCTTCTTAAGCTATAGTCGACAAATCTATTTTTTTAAAAATATATTGTGTTTATCAAAAACAATATTACATACTTAATTGTCGTGTCGAAAATAGTAATTTATCCAAAAATTACAAAAAATTTATTGAGTATAACAACTACTATTGTATTTTTAGTAAAAAAAAAAAGTCTATCGCTATAGACAACAAATATTGCAGCCATGACACAAGTAATCTAAAATATTCTTTTCGGAGTTATGTCCCTTTTGTATAACCTCCTACTGCCTACTTTACAACATCTAAAAAAAAATGCGATTTTACCTAATTTTCTGTAAAAATTACTTTTAACTAGAAATAAATTTATACTTGATAATTTTTCGTAATTGTTGGATATACTACTATTTGCGGCATCATAGTTAAGTATGTAACGTTTTTGCTTAAAATGACATATTTAAAAAAAAAATTTGAGCTGTCGACTATCTTAACAAGCACCCACTTTTTAAAAAATGATTTTAATGCGTTGTTCACTTTGTTCTTATATCTTTGTAAAATGGATATGTACTTTTATCGCTAGTGGAATAGATAAATAGATGTTACCCACTTCCTCATTCCAAATTAAATTCAAACTAACATACAGCCAAATCATAACAAGTTCTAAGGCGGGTGTGTAAAAGAAAATAGGATTAGCGTGAAAATTTTTCACATACGGTTAAAAATTAGGTAGAGTATAATTTTCGAATTACTGAAATCAAGTAGAGGTTTCCTCAGTCATGTCAAACCCCTAACAACATCCCAGGAAGAGACCATACTACAGCTATAGACCAGATGGTGAGAGAATGCCTCTCCTCCTACTAACATGAATACCTCCTCTATTGATCCCTTTTATACTCAGAAGCACCTGGCTCTAGTGAAAAACATTCAACCACCTAAGAACAGGAATGGGGCGATAAAAAGTTGATATGTGGAGACAAGGACCATACTATGCAACAGTTCCCACACCTTCACCCTCTATTGGCTAACCAGTGCAACTTTAAAGAGCTTGCAGAATATAACATTAATGCAAAGGACTGTATACAAAATGGGAAACTTACTTGAACTGAACAGAAGACAATGATGAAGAGAAAAGAAGATGGACACTTTGATTGGCACATCACTACAGATTGGTATTCAGGTATTTCTGAAGATCATCATGAAGACCATGTGCTTCAGATTCAGATCCTTCTTGGAGGCTGTGATGCAGGTTCAATCAGGGAAACAGGAAGCAGGGAGGGAATTCCATAATCTAGCAGTTCAATGATAGAAACTGTTAGAATAAAAGGATTTCTGGCATCTAGAGACCTCTACAGTAAAGGGGTGGAATTTTGCTACTTGTCAGATTAGTCATGGCTATTTACATTGAGGGGACACAAGCACAAGTGTTACGAATTCATCAGAGCACACTAGATCAAAGTGCTTGTAAAGCAGGCACAGGAACATAACATTTCAATAATAGGACAGGAGTTGAAGCTTGGTTGATAGTGCAGGACCTATTGGATTGGATACTCTTTTTTTTGTACCCAGAGGTAGAGATTAGTGATAAATGCACCAGTTTAGATGTTGCAACAATATTTAATGTATGTACGAATTGTGGCTTTGTAGTGATACAAGATACTTTAGGAGTGAACCTAAGTGACCTCAGGCCACATACTACTACCATGAAGAAAAGACATTGTTTCTTTAATCCTCTCTTTCTCTAAAAGAACTCAACTAACCAAGATACCCAAAAATCTATTCCATTTTCTCTTCTGCTGTTGCTGCTCACACACACACACACACACACACACACACACACACACACACACACACACACACACACACACACACACACACACACACACACTCTCTCTTTCTCTCTCTCTCTCTCTCTCTCTTTGACCGATGATTGACCTAAAAAGGATTGGACAGTCAGTCTCCAGGCTTCTATGTTGTCACACGTGTCCTGCGAAGAGCAGACACAGAATTCTAAAAGTATGTAAAAACTAAGAAAATAAAATATTCCTCTCAAGCTATTGTTTGTATCCACTTTGTCAGTTATAACACCCAATAAGCAAATATTACAATACTATCAGGTGGAAGTAGTTTTCTAGCATGGTAGAGGGACACCACCTTCTTTGCATCAGCCTTTGTAATGTTGCCCAGAAGCCAACACGTTGTAGCTTCAGTCGCAAAGGAGACCAAGAATAGAAAGAACTTCAACTTTTTTTGTTGTACAACAACATTTATTTCCTCATACTCACGTCACCATTGTGACGTCCCTTGAATGTGTTCATCTTCTCAAACATGCTCTCGAATGTCATCCATGTCTCTAACATGATCCTGAATGTGCTCTATGTCTCTGAAGTGATTATATTGTTTAATGATGTGCTCTCTCCTTTTTATAGTCTTTTTTTTCCTTATTGTGACATCATTTCGCTCACGGCTTGGTATTTGTATATAGCCGTCTGTGCTATGTTATATCTTGGCAATGTCGTCAATAGTTTGCTTTTGTTTGATTTAGCTATCTAACCTTTTTTATCTAAGTTATTTCTAGAGCAATACATATGAAGAAATGAACTACTGCACTTTTATACTTTGAAAATCTTTGTGATAAAAAAAAACGCTATTATCTCGATGGCAGATTTTGAAATGAAGATTACATTATACGCTTGGAAAAGAAAAAAAATCTGACTAAAGTTGACTTTGTTAAAAGTCGGATTAAAAAACGGTTTCATTAATGATGATTTTGTTAAACTTTAATTGGTCAGAGTTGATTCCATGAACTGAGCTTTTTTCCTAGAACTGCCCACCTGTGAAACTCTGTTCCGTTGACCTGGTGTTTCATAGGCCAATTTCCATCTTTACCTAGTTTCTACCGATATATAGCAAGTATGGAGAAAAAAATATTTGTAAAAATTTGTGGAAGAAATACAGCAATCTCCACATCATTTTTTTCTCATCTCATTTCTGATACCTTTGATCTGCTAATGAATTATTTCCTCTCATTGTCGGGGGAGGGGGGCGGGGGTCTGGTCAATTCAAAGGCTGTAAATGACAAAGTTCTCTCTGATTCTCTCTCCTCTGATCTCGAGCGCGTAGTTTAGTCAGGGAAGACGTGGCTGGTTACCTTTAATGCATCTAAAACCAAACTCCTATCTTTACATCATCAACACTCTGATCCCCATCTGGCATCAATTTAAATAGATGGCTCTCGTCTAGGAGAAGCCCCATGTTTTGACAAGCTTTTGGGTTTGTCCTTTGCTCCTGATCTGAAATGGAACACGTACATCAAGTCTGTTGCCAAGGTCGCTGGAAAGATGGTGGGATCCTTCTACCGCTCCAGAAGATATCTCACTACTGATGCAATTCTCTATCTATATAAAAGCCAAGTACATCCAATCATTTCCTCTCATTGTCGGGGAAACGGGCCGGGAGTGGGGGCAGGGGTCTGGTCCATTCATAGTTTTCCAATACTATATGTTACAATTTTTTGATATAATTAGAAGGTACGATTAAAGAAAATTGGAAGGTTCTACTTATAGGCACTGGCAGTAGGAACTGACCAATCAAATAGAGCCAAATTCTGCTAATGACCAATCAGGAACCGGAATTGCTCCATAAAAATATTGGATCTTTTAGAATTCTCACACATAATTTTTTCAGGTTCACACAACAAAGATCTTTGCTCTTTGTCTGCAAAATTTTAAAGTTCCAAATTAAGTTTTAAAAAAAAATAACGAAAAAAAAAATTAATTAAATGGTTTTTTAAATTGTAAATTAAGCAAACATTTTTCTGATTCCGATACTCCAAAATATTCTAATTTCAATTAATCGTCTCAATGTAACAGAGTATGCCGGCTATATACAAATACTGAGCCCTGTGCGAAATGACGTTGTGGTAGGGAGGGGAAAAAAAGGACCATAAAGAAGCATGTGTGCACAGACAGAGAAGCACATTCGAAAGCAGGTCGAAAAAAAAAAAGGTCAGAGAGAAGGAGTACTATCACGTTTTTATTCATGAAAGTATTCGAAAATAAATGTTGTTGTTAAAAAAAAATGAGTCAATTTATTACTTGTCCTATGTTCCTTACAACGTACCCTGCTACAACATGTTTAGTTTATGTGTGTAAAATTACATCAACGCTAGTTTGGAGTTGAAATAATTGTCTAGATGTTTATTTTCAAACGAAATTCCTCTAAAATGAAAAGAAATTTTTATTTCAAACCCAGACGACAGGCGAACAGACAGAGTCTCTTACAGAGATTTTTGGGCGCATTTTCAATTCATTTATAGAATTGGGTATTTGGTTGTTTTCTTTTATGGCATATCAACCCTTTTTGGGTTATTTAATGCCGAATACAATAGTTTTGTAAAAGGCTTTTCTGCTTCAAGTTCTTTATATATCCAAATATTTATTCATGTATTGGAGTTTGTTGTTTTATGAAAAAAAAATAATAACATCAATGCTTGGTGCATTTAAATTAGGAAGCCGATATCTTCAGGCAGCCCAATCTGGTAGCACCAGTTATCTGTTGAAAGATATAAGTGTAAAATCATGAGTTTGTGTGTCAAGGTCTTAGCATATTTATCTAATTTCTGACTCATTTGAACAACACCTTCTTCTAAATAAAAAAAAAGTTGTTTTTCTTTCAGTCAAATCTGACAATATTTGCTTAGTTTATTCAACTCAGAAAAAATATCGCGATGATGTTAGGGATGGAAACGTGACACTATTTTATTTACTTCATAAATATTGAGTACAAAAATAAAAAAAACCTTTCTGAATTTTTAGATGAGGACTGATAATTTATATTATTTGCCCATGATATTAATATCCTAGGCATTGCCTCCTCCTTTGAGAAGTGTAGTGTAGTATATGTTTGTTCGTCATGATATTATCCTTTAAGGTTAGCAAAAATAAGGATGCTTAAGGTAGCATATATAAGGTGCCTTAAACAAGTTTCCAGACTGTTTTCGTATGGACACTTCTATTGATAAAACGCTAGTCCCCTTCAAAGTAATCTCCTCCGGCTGCAATGCACTTGTTCTACTGTTCCAACAACTTCTAGAAGACTCTATGGAAGTCATCTTGTGTGAGCATGCCATCTATCATCTTCTATCATCTCCTCAATTGTCTCATAACTACAGCCTCTAAGGTTTTCCTTAAGCTTAGGGAATAACCAAAAGTCACAGGGAGCAAGGTCTGGACTATAGGGAGGATGAGGAACTGTCTTCATGCCTATCTTAGTCAAATAGTCTGTGACAAGGATCGAGTTGTGGACTGGTGCATTGTCCTCGTGGAAATGCCACTGATCTGATTTAAAGAGTGCTGGCCTCTTCCGGCGGAATCTCTTCCTGAACTCTAACTCTGTCTAACTCGGAAATCTTTTTTTAACTTGAAAATCTTTGTCTAACTCGGAAATCTTTGTCTAACTTGAAAATCTTTGTCTAACTCGGAAATCTTTCTGTCTAACTCGGAAATCATTCTGTCTAACTCGGAAATCATTCTGTCTAACTCGGAAATCTTCATTTATTCCATTCATGAGAATAGCATACTCCAGTTTTATGAACTATGACCAGAAAGAAGTTTTAAGTAATTTGAAAATTGTAGAAGCGTATTACTTAGAACTGAATTTCTGAATTTTACTCGTTATTTTATCTGTCACGGGTCCTTGCAAGCAATTCTACTATGAATTTTGTAGCATTAAATGTATTCTTGTTTTATTATTATTATTATTATTATTGGAATAGATTCCATTCAAAGTTCCATGCAGATTCCTGAATTCGATAGGAGTATTCCAAAGTTAGACAAGATACATCTGAAAAAGGCCAGATGTTATGTCGTCTGAAAAAATCTCATTTTACAAACATGTTCTTTTTTTTTTTCATCCAATAAAAACGTGCAAAAACAAAAACTTTATATAAACTGATATTATAAGACCCATGTAGATGTTTATATGTAGAAACATGGCAGTATCCATGTTTGAGTAAAAGTCCAGTAGTTAACAATTGGGAATTAATTAAAAAAATAAATAAAAACATGTATAATTTATGTAAACCATATAAAAATAAAATTTTCTAACAAGCCTGTCTAAATTTAGCACAAAGAAAGACTTTTTACATTTTTTACATGGTAAAATTACAAAACAGCTAAAATCTTAGAAGTACTAAAGTAAAAAATAAAAATAAAAAAACACATAATTTATGTAAAACGCATAAAAATAAAATTCTCGACTAAAACCTTGCTAATTTTAATGTGAAAGATTTTTTTATATGGTAACATTACAAAAAAGATAAAACCTTATGTAAAAACATTTTTATGAATTATTTCCAAATGTTAAAACTAGCCTGGTTTAGTAGAGAATTTCATTATAATGCATTTTATATAAATTATGTTTCGCTGTTTCCTTTTTTGTTGTTGTTGTTGTATTCTGGTTTGCAAGTTCTTGAGTGTTAACTATTCTGTACTTTTTCTCCTGTTTAGTGATTTATTCCTCTTCTTAATGTTCTACAGAAATGGAGAGCCATTCAAATCAACACAAAACTGAAGACACAAAAGTACCATCGTTGCATTACGTCACACCATGTTTTTTAAGTGAAGCTCTCAGCAGGTCTACAGGATTCCAGACTTACATGAAACTTGAGAATCTGCAACCATGTGGTTCTTTTAAAATCCGTGGAATTGGATATTTTTGTCAGAAGGTAAATTTATCATTCCCCCACTTCTGTTCTTTCTTTTGCATTGGATTGTTTAAAGGATTTTTTATTGGCTTTTTTTTTCCCCAGTTTTCATTGGATTTAAATGTAAGTAGACTTATACAATGGAATGTAAAAAAACGAAATGTTCCTGAAACTGTAAAAGTAGAAAATATCAAATTTAAATTTAATTCTTACCAAATGAAAGAAAAATTTGAATTATTAGCAAATAACAAGATTCAGTTAGAATAATTGAAAAGATATGTCAAAAATAAAATTGACAAAAACGTTTTGATGATAGGAGTTTTTTTTTTTGCATAAGTATATTTTGGAGATTTTTTAGAAACACGTGTTAGCTTTCCTATGCTGTGAAACAGACAATAAAATTTATATATATATATATATATATATAAAATAAAAATTACAATTAAATTTACCAAAATGATCCAAGATGGTAAAATTAAAGCATATTATAAATATTAAAGAATTAATATTTATAAAATTATCTCAGCCAGATTCTTTTAACTTTCTTGAAGTTTTACATTTGGATTTTACTGTCACTGGATTTTTTATCTTCCACCAGACTATCCATTCATGTGTAATCACCTTTTTTTTCATCATATTCCCTCTGTTTCACTTTTTTTGTTTACAAGTAAGATCTTTGACTTACTTGTTGTTTCATCAAATACTTCTGCATGCAAAATCCGATCCTGCATTTTGCTAATTCCTACCCTCTGATGAGAAGGAAAGTATTTCTTCGAAACTCCGCAGATTAAGGACTATCCAGTTTATCTAGTGTTTCCTTTTCAGATTAAATGTTTTTAACTTATTTCAAAGTGTTTTTTAACATATTTTATTAACTGTTTGTTCATATATATATATATATATATATATATATATATATATATATATATATATATATATATATATATATATGTATAGCTTAATGTGTAAGAGGAAAAAAGAAGGTTCAATTCCAAGAGAGGAGACTTATCCGGATAATACCAAGCTCAACAATAATTATTGGAGCTTATACAATAGAACACCAAGAGTATGAAATGAAGACACAAAACTATATATTGGTAGATATAGAAGGATCATTTATTGAATAATATCTTTATTATTATCATTATTATTAGTCTTGTTTTTACCGCTATTACTATTAATGTTTTTTTTTATTAATATTATTATAATCATCATTATAATTTGCTGTTATTATTATTATTATTATTTCCGTTATTAACCCCGTCATTGCTACCATTATTTTCATTTTCACTGTTATTAACATTAACTTGGAATTTACTTTTATCACAACTATTGGTAATATTACCTTTAATATTTATTTTTAATGCTTGCCTTTAATTTTTTCTTTATTTCATCTTTATTTTTATCTTCAATTTTACTTCTATTTTATTTTCATCTTTATTATTACTACTATTTTTATAATTTTCATTATTATTATCTTTCGTACTATTATACCTATTTACTATGCCTCCCCACGGGACAGAGTTAGACACCAGGGTCGCTTTTTTAACGTGGAGAAAAGGTACAAAAATAAAAATTGTCTCAGTCGTGAAGGATTTCTCCTCCACCGAAAGAGAACAAGAAATAGAAGTGCAGCATCTGAAGAACAGATGGTATTTATTTGCTCCCCCACCGAGCAAATTAGGCACAAAGCCAATTTTTAATGTGAGGAGTGAAGGGAGGGGGAAGGGAAAAAGGGGACCAGCTCCCTAGAGGTGGGAAATGGGAGCTGGTTAAAGGTCAGGCATGTGGGGTTGCCCCCACATCTGGTCTTTGCTAGTCATAGCTGGTCTTTGCTAGTCATAGCTTGCAGCATCTGCCGGAACAGATGGTATTTATTTGCTCCCCCACTGAGCAAATTAGGTACAAGGCCGTTTTTAATGTGAGGTAAAAACCAGCTCCCCTAAAAGGGGTCACTCTGGTTACCAAAAATAATAATTGTCCCAGTATAGAGGGTTTCCCCTCCATTGACTGGTACAAATTATCTTAAGTGCAGTATCTGTCGGAACAGATACTACACTTTGATCTTGTCCCGGGTATATTTTTACCACTCTCATAAGTAATAATGGTTTCCTTACTCCTCCACTGTGACATCTATATGTATCCTTAACCTTTTGCATCAAGTTAAACGCACTCATAGTCATTGCCATCCTAATCTCCGACCGCACCCTTATAATCATACTCCATATATCATAACAGAAGAAACTTATAATTATATTGCCGCATATTACCTTTCAATTTTACAACCTTGCGTAACACCCCCCCCCAATTATAAGCGATTTTATAGCCGCCATTTGCCGTTTAGGTTGCACAAATCAAAATTACCACTCCAAAGAAAATAGACACCTCACAAATCGTTAAAATAAATTACCACGCAGCAACAATACACCCTCAATTTAACCCTAATACATATACCCCTTAATCTCAACACTATGTTAAAGACCATATACAATCTTATATATCATACTATATATAACAAGGTTCTCCTTATTTATTTAGAATTCAATAAAGCTTCCCCCAACATTCTATAATTCCTCTTAATTCTTTTTGATCCCTAATGAACCTTACGCTAGATGCCGCATCTTTCCCATGCTACCTAGCACCTTCTCTACTCTTCTGATGAGAAGCATTAGGCTTCGAAATTCCCTGGCATAAAGAGTCCCTTCTATCCCCCAAATTTTTCCTGTATTCCATTATTAAATAAATGATCCATTCTATATCTACCAATATATAGTTTTGTGTCTTCATTTCATACTCTTGTTGTCCTATTATATATATATATATATATATATATATATATATATATATATATATATATATATATATATGAATGATTGACTCTCCTGCCGATTTCAACGTATGAACTTCTACCACAACAACTAAGTTGAAACTAAGTTACTCGGAAATTCACAAAGATGATTTTCTCATCTCAAAGTGATGTCCTTGGCCTGACGAAGCGATTCCCTTGCTGGGTTTTCGCTGAAACATGTATGCTTATGTGTAGCCATTTGTTTGTAAACTAAATTCACTTATTTTGGCTCTGTCTAAACATTGAGCACTCTTTTGGGTGACACACTTATGTGTTTTGTTTTGAACAAACAAATAATTACTACCAATACAATATATATATATATATATATATATATATATATATATATATATATATATATATATAGTAAGTTATAAAATGTATATGGCGATTAAGCGCAGAATATTCAGTGTAGCTTAATCGCCATATTCATTTTATAACTTACTAACTAGCTCTACCTATGTATTGAGCACTTTTGAAGTAAATACTTAAAGTTTACGCATAAATCTATACTTTCGTATATTAATTTTATGTGAGTAAATTAAGTATATATATATATATATATATATATATATATATATATATATATATATTAACTAATAGCCAATATAATCCAATTACCATTACTAATTAGTCTAGATAATATATTATATACTTCATTTATATTTTAATATTTGATGGCAGCTTATAGAGTTTTTTCTCTCTTATAGTGGCCTATATTCTATCAGGTTGACAAAAAAGTTCTTGTGGTTTTTAACTTTTAAATTCAGATAAACATATCTCATTCTGATGGCGATGAAGTTGCTGAAGGCGTTTTTGATATCGCTTTAGTTTTTGAAGCATTTCTCATGCAGAAAATTGTCAAGATCTTTGAAAACTGGTAGTTGGTAGGTGAGAGGTCTGGAAAGTATGGCGGATGAGACAGAGTTTCATAGTCCAATTCATTCAATTTCTGCAGGGTCGGTTAAGCAATGTGCAGTCAGGCATTGTTGTGGAGGAGAATCAGGCCTTTTCTATTGACTAATGCTGGGTGTTGTTGTCGAAGTTTCTGATGCATTTCATCCATTTATTGACAGTACTTTTCCACCGTAATGGTTTTGTCTGCATTCAAAAAACTGTAATAGATGAGATTTGTCGCATACCACCAAACAGTCAATATGACCTTCTTTTGGTGCAACTCTGGCTTCAGGAAATGTCATAAAGCTTTGTTGGCGTCTAACCACTGAGCTGAGCATTTGTGGTTGTTGTAAAGAACCGACTTTTCATCACAAGTCACAACCCAGTGAATAAACGGGCTATTCTTGTTGCATAAAAGAAGGGAATATGACATCTCATAGCAGCATTTTTTTTTTACGTTGTTATCCAATGTGTGAGGCATCCATTTATCAAGTTTTTTGTTTTTTCAATCTCTCTCAAGTGTATTAATTTATTTGTATTTCGGACTATTATTCTCATCTTTATTAGTTGTTGTTTTTCATCTTTTATTGGTTTTGTTTATTCACAACGTTTCGGCCAACTATTCCTCTGGCCTTCGTCAGGTGGTAACCGCGACGGATAGGAACTTCAAATCTTCTAACTGCATTCTCAGCCATCACTGCCATCCGTAGTTGTTGTTGTCTCACCACATTTTGGCCAATTAAACCTCTGGCACGCTTTGGGTGGGATTGAAACCGCTATCTTCAGACAATGTTCATCCAGAGGTTTAATTGGCCAAAATGTGGTGAGAGGACAACAACTACGGATGGCAGTGATGGCTGAGAATGCAGTTAGGAGATTCAAAGTTCCTATCCATCACAGTTACCACCTGACGAAGGCCAGAGGAATAGTTGGCCGAAACGTTGTGAATAAACAAAACCAATAAAAGATCAAAAACAACAACTAATAAAGATGAGAATAATAGTCCGAAATAGAAATAAATTAATATATAACGCTCATCTCAAAAATGAATTCCAATTAATGAATAATATATATACTCTCTCAAGTGGTTGAAAATCATTGTATATGTTATGTCTAATTCAGAAGCAAAGTTCCTATCCATCACAGTTACCACCTGACGAAGGCCAGAGGAATAGTTGGCCGAAACGTTGTGAATAAACAAAACCAATAAAAGATCAAAAACAACAACTAATAAAGATGAGAATAATAGTCCGAAATAGAAATAAATTAATATATAACGCTCATCTCAAAAATGAATTCCAATTAATGAATAATATATATACTCTCTCAAGTGGTTGAAAATCATTGTATATGTTATGTCTAATTCAGAAGCAAGTTCTTGAACAATTGTACAGGGATTGGCTTCGATTAAGGCTCTTAATTGATCATTGTCAGCATCAGATGGTGAATCATTATGCTCATCATCTTCAAGACTCTCATCGTCGCCATGAAATTTCTTATACCACCATTGTGCTGAGCGTTGAGTAGTAGTTCCTGGGCCAAATGCTTTGTTGATATCACAAGCTGTTTCGGCAGCTTTTTGGCCTAGCTTGAATTGAAATAGGAAAATTGGGTAAATTTGCTTTCTTTCCATCTTGTATTCAACGTTCTGAAAAAGAGGACATAAATATTTTAGAACGATTGTAATTTAAACGATTAGCTAGAGCGAAAAACGATCCTTAAAATGATATATAAAGTAAAGGTATTATGAAAACTTATTTGAAAATACATCATTTGAAATTAAAATTCAAAATTCCACAAGAACTTTCTTCTTAACCTAATATATGTACATTAACTGAAATTTTGAAATACTTTCAGATTACAGCTTGTATACTACTGTAAAATTAAAGTCCATATAAAAGCTTTTCATACAAGATTTTAGTTTTTTAATCTTTGTGCTATGTAGCAAGATTCATGACTGCCTAAAAACATTATTTTGCTAAAAACATTTCCTCTGATGAGATAAACCATTTATTGAAAATCCATGGATTTGGGGGAAAACTTTTAGTTTTTTTTTTATTGCTTGTTGAAAAATAAATTTGTTGTAAATTTTTTACTTGACTGAATTTAATTTTAATTTTAATTTACATGTGATGAGCCTAATTAATCTACAGCAAAAGACTAGATCCAATATTCAGAATATTTTTTATTCTTTTGTTTAAGGGAGGTGGTGCTTAATCAATATTGCTGGGGAGGGATGATTTAATTATACTGTTTTGTTTTTAAATCTCTGAAACAGTGTTTCAGGTAAACAACTGATGATCCCTGAAAACTTAGGACTATTGTGAATTTGAGAAAGCAATTTGATTCAGTGATTGCAGGAGATTAAATGACTTACTGACAAAATAATTTTTTAATGAAGAACTAAAAATTAAAAAATTATTTTTTTTATAGTTTTCAAGGCTAAAAAACTTCCAAGATTATATATATATAAATTTGGATATATAAATTTTCAAAACCATTTTCATTCCTTTAAAACTCTGAAAATCTAAATTTGCAGCAAACAAAGTAGAGTTTTTTTTCCATTTTTATTTGCAGGCCAAAGAAAATGGTGCCAAGAAGTTTGTTTGTTCTTCAGGAGGCAATGCAGGAATGGCAGCTGCATATGCAGCACGCAAACTCAATATGCCGATTTTAATCCTACTGCCAAAAACATCTCCATCTTTTGTGGCTGACATTTTAAAAAGAGAGGTCTGTGTTTGATTTGAATTGATTTTTACAAGATATTAGACAGTTCGGTGCATCTTTGGGAATATTAAGCACAGTCAAAATGAAAAAAATGAATTTCCATTAAAAACCAATATTATTTACTTAATTGTCATATCATAATTAATCAAATATTACTGCATCATTACATAAAACATGTACTTTGCAGATTTCACGATATATTGATCCATCATTATTACTTCTGAAATGTAATGAGGCAGACTACAGTTACTTCCCCTGCTATCATACAGACTCGTCTGTTTATTATTTGAGTAAAACTTGCAATTTTTCTTTGAAAACTATTTTCATTAATAATTGATTTTCTATGGTATCATTTTTCGTAAATTTTAGATATTTTACTACTTTCGATATGGCAATTAAGTAGATACCTTTAATTTTAATTGAAATTTAATATTTCAATTTTCATTTTTATTCCAAACAACCATTGACGATTTTAATATTTATGTACAACAAATTAATACATGACAAATGAACAAGCAAGGATGACAACGGTTTCTGTTGCTTCTCCCTCCGTGCAACTTATGATAACGGACAACCTTCTAAGAAGGGATTAGTTTATTGTTAGTCTCTTGCGACGCCCCTTGCTGGAAAATATTGTGTTTGGTCGTGCATTTGTCATGCCTTAATTTATCATGCACTAATAAGGCTCCTTCAGTCTTTGACAGACTATGGTTACCCACAAAGTGGTGCCTGCACATAAAAGTCTTATTGGCAGGAGGTGAACAATCTCCAACCACACCTCTCCTGAGTCGACATTGTTAAATACCAGTGGCAAGTGAAGTATACAAGACGACTAGAAAAAAATGCTGAGATAAGCGGAGAGCACATACAGCGCCTAGAAGTCCCAAATGGTCACCCATCTTGTACTAACCAGGATCACCATTGCTTAACTTTGGTGATCTGACGAGAACTGGTGTGTCAACACAATTAAATAGTATTAATAGTAGAACCTACACATTCAAAGAGTTGGGTCACACACAGACATGCATTCAAAAATGTAAATGGATTGATTGAAGGCCTCATTTTCATTGACTGCTACATTGAGATCAAAGGGAATGTGTCATTCCTTTTTCTAAATATCATTCATTAAAAAAATTGTTTACATCATTTCAATTTTGTTTTACAATAGACCGAGGTACAAAACAAATATAAAATGGAAGAAGTTAAACATGCACAGTGAACGAGGCATAAAAAAAATGACTAAGTTCAGCATTTGCCCCTCCCCCTCAATTTAGCCCCAAAAGTCCCCAGGGGACGTCAAATTCTGGTGAAAATGAACAAACGGTGCAGTTTTAGGCCTTAACATATGTAAATTTGAGTTCTGCACCATGTGAATAAGAAATAACTAAGTCCATCACCCCCCGCCCCCCATTTAGCCCCAAAAGTCCCCAAGGCCTTAACATATTTGAATTTAGCATCATGCAAAACTGCTAAATAGACATGCACAGAAAATTTTGGACAAATATTGTAAAATAGTCCCAAAAATGGAGTGTTTTTATTAGCTCTAAAAGAGACCCTGGGACACACCCGAAAGTTATCGCGAAGTATAGACAAACAAAATTATATAGAAATCAGCTAGTTATAAAAATCTAAGGCATTAATTTTTTTTAATGAGCACAAAAGTGTCAATTTTAGTCATTTTAACCCAAAAGGCAAAAAGGTACCCCTAGGAGGGGGGGGGGACCAGAGTTCTGTTACTTTTTTACTCATATCATGTTTAATGTTTGTGCAAAATTTCAAAAAATTCCAAGGCATAGTTATTGAGAAAAGACAGATGGACTGACAAACGGACAAGGTTGATTTTACAGGTCCACCCTCCTTTTGTCGGGGGACCAACTAATATATAACAAATAAATGTTACCAAAGGCAAGATCAGTTACTCTTGTACCTACCGGGTTTAGTAATCGGTGTTTTAACTGATTTTTAAGTGTGAAACACAAATAGTGAAGAACGCTTAAGTTAAAATGAAAACGAATATGGCGTCATGATGCTTTTGCCTTTGGAGTTCTGAGAAGCAGTAAAAAATTTGAAAAGAATTAAAACACCGACAGAAATACATCATATAAATATCATTGTGACATTCTTCACTACTTGAGTTTCACACTTAAAAAACACTATAAAATTAGTTAAGATAGAAAACTTATCCATGTAGGTAGAACAGTAATTTATCTTGCCTTTGGTAACATTTATCTGTTATAAATTTATTCCTTTACCACTTTTTCGTACGTTAGTCTATTGCAACCCCGCCTAAAAAAAAACAACTTCTCAGATACTTTCCATGAAAAAAGAAATTTAAAAAAAACTTGATTTTCGTTCATAGTTGTTTCTATGTTTTCATCTTAAAAAAAAAAAATATTTATTTGAATCATTTGTTGAAAAAAAAAGTTTTTTTTATATATTTGTCTTGAAAAAAAAAATGATAATGTTTCTTTCATATAATTAAACTTACAGTAAATGTTATCTTAGACTTATTGCAATGGCAAAGACAGCAATGATTGTACTAACCAATATCTGGAAAGACAGATCCATTTCACAATGCACAAAGAAACGACTCCTGCAAACGTTGCTATCCTCAATAGCAACATACGGAGCAAAATGTTGGGTTTTGAAGAAAGTAGACAAGAGGAAAATTGCTGCTTTTGAATTGTTGTGCTACTATAGACTTCTACGTGTAAGATGAGTGGGCAAAAATACAAGCGAATGGGTTCTGGAGAAGATTGGACTGCTGGTCAACATCAATGACAGAAAATTGCGATTTTTGGGACATATGGCCAGAACAGATGGCTTAACAAAAGATTTACTCTTTGGTACAACCCCTAGTAAAAGAGGACGTGGAAGACCATAAAAAGGAATGTTAGACAACGCAAAGATTAGGTTGAGTTGCTCAGAATGGCGCAGAACTAGAGTCAATGGCGATGATTCGTGAAGAATGCCTCGGTTGGTCAGCAATGACCGTTCTGTTAAAGAGAAAGAAGTTTTATCTAACGGTGTAAATTTTGTTTTTAATGTTTTGAATTTATCGTCTGGCAGTGCTTTTTCCAGCAAATTTTCTGGCTGCTTACTGTAAACTGCCGGAAAATGCCTTCGGTCATTTCTTGATGATTACTAAAGATTCAAGATGAATGTTATTTTATTTAAACATCAACTTTTCAAATCTAGACAACATTTATTTGTTGTTTTTATTTTTATGCAAATCTCAACATCATAAACGAATCCTCGTTAGGCTAGACGTTCCAATTAATCCATGGCCAACTAGATATATTTATTTGATCCGTCGATTCTTCATAAAATTACATGCCATCTGAAAAAAAAAGATATTACTTTGTTTTGAAGCATATAATGTAACGTTACAAGACTTCTCGCCTGTGGAACACATCGTGGGACTACTTCCCTAATGATTACAACTTAGTATGCTTCAAATAGAATGTCAATAAACTTTTTCATAGCTCAGCTCATAATTAACAGAATGCGGTTCATTATTTATCAATGATCAATGTGTGTATTCCATAGTGTTCCTCATCTTTCGATTGATAATCATTTCGTCTCATTAACTATTGCTCTTGAGTGGCTCTTGGCTATGATAAGCGGTGAACCAATAGAAAAAAAAAAAAAAAAGGTGAATTAGTACCCCGGAAAAATAAGGTGGGAAAAGGGAGAAAACTTGGGCTAAATATAAATTTTGTCAAAATAATAAAGGGAAATAACTCGTTGAATACTAAGTATTCAACGAGTTATTTCCCTTTATTATTTTTCTCCGTTATCCGATTTCGAATTAAAAACTGATTTAATTTATTATTATTATTATTATTATTATTATTATTATTATTATTATTATTATTATTATTATTATTTTTTTTTTTTTTTAAAGTTGTATAAAAATAATATTCTTCTTTTATTTACATTCGGTATTATTGAACTTTTCTCCTTTGATTACTACATATTTCTTGTCCTTTTGGCCAAGATCAAAGTGTATTCTTCAGATGCAGCAGTGCAGCAGTCAGCACTGCAGCAGCACTTCCATTTTTCGTTCTCTTTCAGTGGAGGAGAAATCCTTCACGACTGAGGCAATTTTTATTTTTATACCTTTTCTTCACGTTAAAAAAACGACCCTGGTGTCTAACTCTGTCCCGTGGGAAGGCATTGTAAATAAGTACAACAACATAATCTGTGGATTTTGCATGTCTTTGGACGTGTCACAAGGTGCCGGAGGGGGGGGGCTACATTTTGTATTGTGAATGTTATCCATTTTGTTACATTAAAAAAAAATAGTCGGAACTTTTTTTTTAATGTTTTGATTTAATAAAAAAATATCATGTCTTAAATTATGAGATGAAAAAAAACTGAATGAATCTTTCAGTAAACGGGAGTTGTCGCCCTCTGCACAATAACAAACTGTAAAACAGCGCCGATAATTTTTCTTTACGTTAGTAATTCCCAAAAAATCAGAAAATAAAAAAAGAGTTATTTCCCATTAACGACTTTTTTTTTTCCGGGGCACTAATTTACTTCTTTTATGCTAATAGTGTATTTGTTTTGCTTTTATGAAAAAGTTACGCAACTCTAAAATTATCAGAGAAATTCTTAAAAAAAGAAAAGACTTTAAGATTTTCTCGGATTATCTTCCCCAAGTTAGAGTAGCGTTCATAAAAATGAAAACATCAATAAAAAATATCCACATTAATTAAAGTGCAAAAAACAAAAAAGAAAAAAAAAAGAAAATAAAAGAAAAATAAAAGAAAAAAGAAAAATTGTTTAGTGTTGAGACATTATGTTGAACAAAGATGGCGGTGAAGAAGTTATATTCTTATCTGTTGGTTTTGCCACTATTTCGTATGTGTAATTTTCAGATAAAGCTTTCAATTCAGATATCATAGCTTTTTTTCTATTCTTGATGATTTTCTGAATTAATCGTCTCATCATAACTTTCCGGTGTGCTTTTCAACGAGTAACAGTAATCCACTGCGTAGTCTTGTATCTTTTCATTTTATAAGAAGTCTGGCCTTTTTCGCTCCCTTATTGAGCATGGACGTGTCTGGTTAATATTTTCGTCAGTAGTTCTGCTGCAATATTTTCATTGTGATCGATTTAGATGCTAGCTAATATTTCCTCACGTTTTTCATTCACTGGATCGCCATTTTTTAAATTTAATGTATCATTGAATTTTACACATCTAACCCTTTTTATGGCATTTTGGGCTGGTAAGTAGATTAAATATGTTAGACTGTTTTTATCGTAACCTACACAAATACCTTTTTCGCTTTTAGTATTTAGTTTACTGGTGTTTTCTATAAATGCAAACAATCTGAACCAAATATATGCATTCGGTTCATTTTGGATTTTACACCGCAAAACGCTTCATACGGCGTTTTGCCTAATCTTCTATTGAATGATCTATTTCTAATATATGCTGCTGCCATTAAAGTGTACTTCCATAAACTATGCATTAATTTTGATTCGATAAGTAGACATCTTGCCATCTCAAAAAGGGTTCGCCATGCCCTTTCAGCGGTGCCATTTTGGAAGGGGGAATATGGCACAGATTTCTCGTGTTTAATACTGTGGTTAATTAATAGAAGTTCAAAGTCTTTACTAGTAAATTCAGTCCCATTGTCTGAGCGAATACATTTTACCGAGCCGTAAGAGGCAATATCAGCTAAATATTTCTTATTGGCGAGGATAGTGTCGGATTTGTTTTTTAGAAAATAAACTATAATTAAACCGGAAAAATCATCAATAAAGTTCAGAATGTACCTTAGATTATTTCTCCCCATCGGACTGATCAGACCTGCCAAGTCACAGTGCACAAGTGAGAGAATTTTGTGGTCTTTTAGTCTGGGGTTGTGCTTATATATTTTGTCATTTTCCCCTGTGCACACACATCACAATTTGGGAGATCGTCTGAAGGTATTATTTTCATGCCTTCGACTACATTTGGTAATTTTTTAAAATATTAGCTGTATTGCAGTGTCCTAGAATTTTATGCCAGGTTTCCAAGTCATGACAGGCAGTTTTTGAGGGAACCATACTTTTTAAATAATATAGTCGGTCATTTTCTTTAATGTCAAATACAGTTCCATTGGGATATATCAATTTTGACTTGTTTTGGCCAAACTTTATATTCATGCCTTGTTTAATTGCAGCCTGCACGGAAAATATGTCTTGCTTAAATGTAGGTATGCACAGAGCATTTTTTAGAATACAGTTACAAATTTCGCCTTTATTATTTTTTAGGGATATTTTAGCATCACCTCTTTTCAAGACTATATCATTTATTTGACTACCATCGGCAAGTTCAACAAAATGACTTTGTGGATTAAAGTTTGAATCAAAATTAATAAAATCAGATTCCTTGGTTATAACGTGTGCTGTAGCACCACAGTCTACAAGGAGGTTTTTACCGTTTGTGGTATTGTCAAAGAAATGTATGTTTTTCATCAAAGTTCTCAACGTTTTTTATGGAGTCCATTTTTGAGGTTTTATATCGACATTGGAAACTTTTGTGGTTGGGTCGTCCACAATTATAGCAGATAATTTGATTCTTTTTCTTGGGAAAATTACTTTTGGGGAAAACATTATGGTGAGGTGCATAATTTGGTGGTGTCTGTTTTCGAGAAGCATTTTTGAACTTCATAATATTGCTGGAGTTATTATTGTCTACAAGCATCCAATTCGTCTCTTCATAACTGCGCAATGCCACTTTAAATTCACTGAAATTTATGGGTTTGTCTTTTTGTGTTATAACAGTTGTAAATGGTTTAGAATCAGCTGGAAGTCCTTTAAGGGTCATTGATATCAACAAGCTATCGCTTATTATTTCACCTGAGAGTTTTAAGGCATTGGCGGTTGTTTCTGCCCTTATAACATAGTCGGTGATAGTTTCATCCTCGTTACATTTCAGAGACGTTAGTTCTGTATATAGTGATATAATTTTCGGTTCAGTTCAGATCAGATTCTGAGTGTAATTGTCAGTTACAAAGATGGTGGCGAACTGATTGAATCCAAACTTCGACAATTTTTATAGTAACTTTGGAAGCTTTTCGTTGGTTGCTCACCATGACTTGTGGTTATAAAAACAACCATCGAAATCATTGGTGTCATACTCCCCTGTCAGAAAACAAAAACATTTTACAAAAATAATTTTTTTTTAAGTATTTATTCAGAAAATAATTTGCCATTAAATTGACTGCAATGATAGTTAGCAGTATAGTATATATTGACTGGAAATTATAAACAATATTTTTATCGATTATTTTTTATTATTGTTTGGGACATGTCAATATTAATGTTGTTGTTAAAATTTATCCAATAAATTTGAAAAGAAATCTGATTTGATTGAGATTTTTTATTTCTTTCAGGGAGCAGAAGTTGAAATATTTGGGGAGAGTTTTGATGAAGCAAATTTCAGATCATTAGAAATTGCAAAAGAAAAAGGTAAAGTAAGAAAAACATCTTCTCAGTTCACCAAAAATTAATCTTTGCAATATTCTTTTTTTTTTGTGGACAATTTTTCTTTTCTGGTTTTTGGTAATTATCAGTAAAAGAAAATAATGAAACATCAGCAACCTCATTTCTTTCTGTCTGTCTCTCTGTCTATCTCTCCCTCTCTCTCTGTCTCTCTATATCTCTCTCTGTCTTTTTCTATCACTCTTTCTTTGTATCTCACTTTCTTTCTCTTCATGTGTGTCTGTTTGTCTGTCTGTCTGTCTTTTATCTATCTATCTATCTATCTATCTATCTATCTATCTATCAATCTATCTATCTATTCATCTATATAAACGTCTCTTTTTCTATATATGTATATATAGAGAGAATTAATATTTATTTTTTAAAATATTACAGTTATAGAAATCCTTTAAAAAATTAAATTTAAGCTCTCTTTAGGGAATTAAGAAAGAGTTGTTTGCTAGCGCAAATGCATATTCCAACTTCCAGTGGTTTATTACTGTCTCTTACTATGAATGATTGTTGACACGGTATTTATAGGTACTTAATTTCCTCCAATGCCTGTGTTGATTGCCGGTGGCCTTGAGGTAAGATGCTAATCTATGGAGTTAACAGTGATATTGTGATTAGGTTCAAATCTCCTGATCAGCAGTAATCACTTCTTACACTGACGAGTGTGTATGAATGAAACACTAAAAATGTAAAAATGATTGTTAATATTTATTTGAAAAATATTATATATATATAGTCTTTGAAGTTTTTAACATTTGAAACCATACAAAAATTTACTTTTTATCATTCGTTAAAAAAAAAAAAGAAAAAAAAAACATCTAGTCAGTAAGTCATTTAATCACCTGCAATCACTGCATCAACTGTCTCGAATTTACTATAATACCATTTTTTTTATTTTTTAAGGGATCATCAGTTGTTTACCATGAAACACTGTTTCGGGGATTTAAAAACAGTATATTACAGCATGGCTCCCCAGCAGTGTTGATCAAACACCACCACCCTTAATCTTAGGAAGAAGACATGTTACAAAAATTTGATCCAATTTCCTATTCTTAATTGCAATTACTAACCTTATCATAGTATAAAAATGAATTTCTTACCTGTGCGATTCATCAATTTATTTATATTTATAGAAATATATATATATATATATATATATATATATATATATATATATATATATATATATATATATATATTTCTGATCGACGGGCACCAAATCGTGTTTGTTATATTTTTTTTTCTATTTTGTTACTCTGTTTCTTTTTGTTGTTGTTATTCGTTGTTATTGTTCTTTGTTAAAAGTGAGTCTTAGAGTCTTAGAGTCTTAGAGAGAGATGTTGTTGTAAGAGAGAGATTGTTCGTGTTATAAAGAATGTTGTTGTTTCTGTTATGATGAGATTCATATATATTAAATGTTCATACTTAGAAGTGTTGCTATGAGATGTAGAGTTCACATTGTAGATATGAGATGAAGAGACGTGTATGTAAAGACATTTTGAAACACATGATATACAAGACATATTAGAACAATTTTCACTTTACCTTTTGGTAGAATTACAACACAAAGACGACGTTTATAAATAATGGTTTTATTTCTTCTCACGACCGGCTGTGGTTTTCTTCATCAAGGATTCAAAGCTTCACATTCTAAGTTTCAAAAGTGACCGTCTCGCTTCTAGACGTTCGAATCCCAAACTGCAGACTATCGTCTGTCGTCCTCAAACTCTCTCTCCGTCTCTCCCCCTGCTTCTGTCTCCTTAACTCTCAAGTTTTTTTTATCTATATCTAGAACTTCCCATTTTCCATGATGTCATACACATGTTAAAACATGTGTCTTCTTTCACGTGTTCTGGACATGCGTGTCCAAAACTTTTTCCTTTGTTTACAAAAGGAATTTTAACCTATATTCCCAATAACCTATTTTTCCAATATGTTAAAAACATGTTTATTAAATTATCTTGTATAGTTGCATTCCTCAATTGAATTTTTCATAACAGACTTGTCAACGCACATTCTTTTCTTGAAACTATTTTATCTCTAAGC
Source organism: Euprymna scolopes (assembly GCF_053919585.1). Lineage (NCBI taxonomy): Eukaryota > Metazoa > Mollusca > Cephalopoda > Sepiida > Sepiolidae > Euprymna > Euprymna scolopes. The sequence goes on from NC_136483.1 coordinate 166,870,765, forward strand.
TAAACAATGGTTTGTTTTACATTCCATTTTCTAATTCTCTCTCGTAATCTATTTCTAAACCTAATTTACGAGGTTTGAATTTCGTCTATTCTATTTCATTTTCATTTTAACTAAATCTCTCTATTTTTATACTTACATGAAAAGGGGACAGCCCTTATCATGTAACACATACGCAATCTGTATACATTAAAATATCATGTTTAAGCATATTGTACAACCGGTCAATGCCAGCTAATATATATATATATATATATATATATATATATATATATATATATATATATAAGTAGGTTGTAGTTTGCTTGAAGCATTGTTGAAGAAAATTATAAGGTAAAATTATCACCTTATTAAAACCCACAAAAATAGCACACACACACAGATCAGACCCATTGTTTCAAGCGTTAACGGCCCCCTTTATAAAATCTCTTGGTTAATATCCCGCCTACTTAAACCTCTACTCTCTACCTTCCCAGCCCATGTTAGTAGTTCCAACCAAGTAATTAACAGACTCAACGATCTACCACACCATCTACTCAAACTATACAGATACCCATTTAGCCTAGACGTCGTTTCTTTATACACCTCCATTCCTGCACATCCAGCCATTAATCTCATGGCAGACATTATAGCATCTAAAAACCCACAATGCTTCGGAATTACTCCAGAAGATCTCTTACAACTCCTCCGTATTATAGTAGACAACACTTACTTTACTTTCCTACAAAACACGTTCAAACAAGTATCTGGACTACCCATGGGCTCCAGTCTATCCGGTATTCTTGCCATTGCTTATATGGACAAACTCGAAAGACACACCCTTAGTACCTGCTATTCTTATCTCCTTTTTACTAGATATATCGATGACATTTTAATTATCACATACTCCCGCGAAGAAGCTATTAACATTTTCCACAAATTCAATAACGCCGACCCAAACTTAAAATTTACTATAGAACACCCAGACTCTTCGGAATCCCTTTCTCTGCTTGATTTTAAAATACAAATAAAAAAAAATGGTGCCATATGCACTGAATTCTACAGAAAACCCGCCAGCAAACGCCTCTTCATACATTTCAAATCTGCGCTACCTCTCAAGGACAAACTAAACTACGCACATGCCGAAATCTCACGCATACAAGACAAATGCACTAACATCTCCGACAAACATACACACACTAACAATTTCCTACAGACCCTCTCACTAAACGGCTACCCTAATACGATCCTATCCTCACTTAAAAAGAAAAAAACGCAACACCCGACCCTTCTCTAACAATTGTTTTCTAAAACTACCCTTCCTCAGTGACAAAATCTCATCTTCAATCCGAAAAGCCATCCGCAGCGAGGGGCTCAACATTCAACTCATCCACACTGGATCTACTTTAAGACAACAGCTCAACCGAAAACATCCATTGCATACACCTTCCCCTTGTTCACTCTCTAATTGCCCAATATCACACACAGGTTTATGCTTTAAGAACCACGTTGTTTACGACCTACAATGCGCTAAATGCAGTGCATCTTACATCGGAAGCACTACCAGATTGCTTCATCACCGCATTAAAGAGCACTTAAACACTACTGCTTCGTCGTTCTATAAACATATTCGCACTTGCATTAATTCAGAACCAGATTTTCACATCAACATTCTTGCTTCTTCAAGAAACGTAGGTCAACTTCGTATCCTCGAATCTTTAATTATTTCAAAAAATACTCCCACACTAAACAATAGACTGGAATTGAGCTCCGCTTTTATAATATAAGTTTAAAACATAAGAAAAACAATAATTAAAAAAAAAAAAAAAACCTTGCTTGAATAGTCATCTCCCTTGATTCACAAACGCAACAAGTATTTCAAACATCAACTGATTTATTTTAACGTTCTCCTAACGTCATTTTTTGTTCTATATTTCGCGGTATCACGTGGCAAACTCTGCGGCTACTTTTCCAATTTTGAACACTCTTCCGCTGTCTTCTCTTGAAAATGGACCAATAAGTCTGAAATATATTGAGATTTATATCACCATTGAATACAACAGAAAAAAAATTACTGTTGTTTAGAGTTAAAATTTGTGTGAAAAAGAAAAAACAAACAACAAAAAAAAGAACTTTATTTCTTTTGTTTGCATTTAATTTTACTCTATATAAAAAAAAATCTCGCATTGTTCTTGGCTTTTAATTTTACCTTATAATATATATATATATATATAAAGGAAATAATTGTCTGAAGCCAGAACAAGAATGGATCGATACGTAACTATATAGCTAACTCTTATAATAGTGGGGAAGTGGGGAAAATACTGCAGGTACATAATCGTCTCAAGAGAAGAGGAGTTAGATCTTCTAGAGCTAAAATAGATTAAATACGAGGTTAACGTAAATAAATACAATACCATTTACATATGTTCCAAGAATTCCAAACATTAACAACTTCGATTTGTGTATGATCATTTCAGAGGCGATATTAACTTTCTTCATATGCTAGCTGAACACCTGGCATTGCCCGGGCGTACAATACGCTTAAACATGATATTTTAATTTATGTAATTTGCATATGTATTATTATAGAATCAATCCTCTATTGAATATTATATATTACAAGAAATAATTTGCCCAGTGGACTAATTCACAAAAAAAATAATTAACAAAAAATAATAATGATAATTTCATTCATCAAATACCTTCTGTGTTTGTTTACAATATCATGTCAGCTGATATTTGGGCTTGACGATGAATCCCCCTGGGAAAGTCATTTCTGATTAATGTTAGTTTTAAAATATGCAAAAGAAGAAATAATTTGCGGCGATTTTAAATGGTACCTCTTCTTTTTTCGTAAATTGAACTCATTAATAAGAAAAAAAAAAAAAATAAAATAAAATGGTGAGGTACACCTGGACTTGAACAGAGGGACCATTCGATATGTAGTCGAATATTCTACCCTTGACCTATATAATCAAATTGACAATAGTTCTGTTTTTTTTTTTTTTGAAGAGGAAATGATTTGTTGAGTATTGAACTCCGTTGATTTGCTAAGAATTATCTCCCTTGTCGATGTAACGTAAAATATTGACCTGTAAAAATTCTTTTTTTTATCTATAAGAAAGACTATTTTTAAAATTGGATTTTTTCGATTTTCGATACTTATCTGATGAATTTCTGTACAAAAAATATCTAAGAACACTGCCAGAAATATTAATTACCTTTGTGTGAAATTTGCAAAATATAGGTTCAGCCGTTTTGGAACCTATGAGGAACTCTCTCTCTCTCTCTCTCTCTCTCTCTCTCTCTCTCTCTCTCTATATATATATATATATATATATATATATATATATATATATATATATATATATATATATATATATCTATATCTCTCTCTCTCTCTCTCTCACACACACACACACATACATACACACACAAAGTGACTTTTATATGATAGTAAAGATAGAGATAGAGATAAGGGGCATAGGGAAGGATTGACATCAAACTAATGTTTTTATATGGTAATCAGCACTTAGCAAGGCCCGGAAGCCACTCGGGGATAAGGGTTATTGCATGTACAGTAATCAATGGGATAATATCATAGTAAACGTTAGTAATGGAGATTTGATAAATCATCTTACTTAAGGGTCCGGTTTATCAGGAATTTGTTCATGTTGGACTTCATGGTAATTAAAAGTATACATGGATAAGTCATTCTTTTGATCACGAACATGCTGTGGAATTACATTTAGCCAAGAAAATTCTAGAAGAATTTACATATCTTTAAAAAATACTGAAAAAGGAATATACATATATTATTGTCCAATTTCTACTGTGCACTCGTTAACCCTTATCCTCGAGTGGCCTCTTGGCCTTGATAAATGGTGATGCCTATGTAAATAAATATATATATATATATATATATATAGTGTAAAAAAATATACAGCGTTGAATACAAAGATGTTGATATCGTCTGCTTTTGATCACGGGTCTTCTTTTCGATTCGGATAACTTCATATTTCTGAAGCATTTAAGGTTACCTCCCACACCGAGGTCATTGTGGTGGTTATGGTGGATATGGTGGTGATGATGGTGGTGGTGGTGGTGGTGGTGGTGGCTGTGGTTGTTGTTTTTGCTGCTACTGTTGTGCATCATCATTTCGTATTGATGATTATTGTTGGCATTTGTTTCCCTGATTTCTAGTTTGAATTCTTTTTAGAAAAATATCAGCTACTAAGGAGAGGGACCACATGAAGATCCTTAATTGAAAGCGTTTCTGGATTCGAACCGAGTCCATGTCGTTAGTCACTTGATCGTCCCCGGCCCTTGTGGCCCTCGGGACAAGATCCAAATTTAGTATCTGTCCAGCAGATGCTGCAATCAAAGACCATTGCCCTTGTGGCAATCTCCTGGTCCATGTAGGGGCAACCCCACATACCAGCAGGCTCTCACTATCCAGCTCCCATTTCATACCAATTGTCACTATCCAACTCCCCTACTCCCTGGGGAGCTGGTTCCCATTTCCCCAATCTCTCCACATTAAAAAACGGCCTTGTGCCTAATTTGCTCAGTGGGGAAGCAAATAAATACACCATGTCGTTAGTCACTTAGCCTTTTGGAAGCTGATGATCATCATCATCATGATCATCATGATGATCCTTCTACTCCACAACTTCAAAATCTTTTTTGGAATATCTTGTCTTAATCTCATGTCAATCTAAAACAAAAAACAAACATCACAAAATATGTAATACGAGTAGATGAATCAAACTTTTCTAAATATTTCCTCAAATTGTGCCCCCCCCCCCGCCTCAAATTTTTTGTGAAAGTAAAGGAACACCAGGCAATTATCATTGATATAACAGTTGATGTGAAGGTGGAGGAAACAGAAAGTACGAAGATTTGAAAAGGGAGATAAAAAGATGATAAACGTTGAAGAACGTAGAAGTTGCACATATTGTGATCGGAGACCTGGGTAGTGTAACAACATTTTTGGGGGAAGTGGATTGAAAAAATTAGTATCCATTGCAATGTTGGAGTACTTCCAAACACTGCCTTGTTGGGAACCACCCGAATCTTGCAGAAAGTACTGGAGGTCTGACAAAAGATGTTGATATCCTATGGTCTTTTGTTATGATCTGCCTATCAGCATAGCATTGTCAATAACAGTAGCCAGACATAAAATGTGACAACAGAAATAATAATAATAATGATTATTATTATTATTGTTGTTGTTGTTGTTGTTGTTGTTGCTGCTGCTGCTGCTGCTGCTGCTGCTGCTGCTCTCTGGAGTCTGTGTTACAACAAGTCTCCCCAATTTTTTTTTTGCAAATGATTTGTGTTATTGCAACAGCTACTTGACATTGAATGACAATGAATAATGGTTTTCACTGAAATTTGGATGGTTCCAATCCCCTTCACCCTCATTCAGTGGAGGACTAGTAGGTGCTTTCTCTTCTCAGTCTTGCCATTCTTCTTAACTCTTCAAGACAGTTTGATGTGGTGCCAGTCTATGCTGACACTAACATTTTTTGGGGTTAGGAACCTAGTTAATTTACAATTTTTCAGTTTCAGTTTTCTTGGTTTCATGTGGTGTTCCTCTTTTTTTTGTTTTACTTCTGTTGCAGTTTACATCTGGTCGGTTAGCATTTTTAGCTTACGCGGGTTAGTTTCTGCATTCAAGGGTTTCCTTTAGATTTCAGCTGTTTTCAGCATTACAGTCTGTTGTATAGTCTCAGTCTTCCTCTTTCTTTCTTATTTCTCTTGGTTTTCTTCTTCTTCTTCTTATTATTATTACTATTATTATTATTATTTTGTTATTATTATTATTATTATTATTATTATTATTCTTATTATTATTATTATTATTATTACTATTATTATTATTGTTCTTCTTCTTTTTCTTCTTCTTATTATTATTACTATTATTATCATTATTATTGTTCTTGTTGTTGTTGTTGTTGTTGTTGTTCTTCTTCTTCTTCTTCTTCTTCTTCTTCTTATTATTATCTAAATATTAATTTACTTGTCCATACGTCCAGTGTCACAAAAAAAATCATCATTATTGCAAGCATTAATTAATGAGAAACAAATTACCTTTCTTTATAGTCACTCTTTATCAGTTAAAAATCATTAAAATAATTTCCTCTCCAAAAATTAAAGACAAAAAAAAAGTATGGCTGTTTGTTTACGGTTTCAAATTGGCTATTTTATTTTATAATTAAAAAAAAATGGCATGTTGAGAGGAGACTGTAAGCTTTTTTTTATTATGGTTTCTTTTTAAAATCAAAAAAAATGTGTAAGTGAATTGACATCAATACAATTATATATTTTAAAATTTATATAAAAAAATATTCAGTAAAAAAAAATGCGTTTTGTGTTAGATTTTCATTGATTAAACATCTAAACTTTTTTAATCAATTCTTTTTAGCTTTAAAAGGTTAAAAAGAATTTGCTAAAAAATTGTTTTGAATTCATTGTTATTTTTATTTTTTATTTTTTTAATTCATGTGTTTTTAAAAATTTTCTCCAAGGGAGGTTGAGCAACTCCGGAAGTTGAGTCGATATTATCACCATAATTAAAAACTTTACTTTAAACAAATCTAGCATAATTTACCTTCATGAGAATCGCCATTTTAGTAAAGTTGCAGTATTTTTCTACCCACAAAACATCCTTTACAATTACAACTATTATAGGCTTTCAGGGGTGCTGAAAACGAAAATAATGTTTAAAATTCCAGGAAACAAGTAGTTTCAAAGATATGAAGAAATTATAGTTTAAAAAAATGAGGAATCAGTTTTCTATATTAGTTTAACTTAAAATGAGCACTCACTTCATGGCCATCTTTCTTGGGGACGAGGTTCTGGTAATTTTTTAAGGTGGGTGTTTATTTAGTAATCGTGGTCTGGTAGACTAACACAAAACCTATCATTTAAAAATTTGTTTTCTAGAGTACGTGCATATTTTTGCAGCATATGCTACCAAACATGTGCGCGCTTGCGCATACAACAATGGCTACTGCTTATAACATAAATAATTACATTGCTTAATATCTGGAAAACTACATATTTGTGGAAAATTTAAATGCGGTATTCACACACCCGAAAACCTCTTGAAAACACCCCACCTCCCAAAAAAGGGTGGCGGGCATAAAATGGGTGCTTATTTTATGTTTGAATGTGTTCATTTTACGTTGACCAACCCTCCAAACATACATAGGTGGCCATAAAGTGGTTGCTCATTTTACGTTAAAGTAATACCAAAAAGTGAGGAATCACTTTTTGAAACTATAATTTCTTCAAATCTTGGAAAGTACTTGTTTCCTGGAATTTTAATTCGTTTGCAGCGCCTCCCCCCCCCCAAAAAAAAAAAACCCCTGTAATAGTGATAATGTTAAAGGATTTTTTTTCAGGGTGGAAAGACGCTGCAGCTGCACCTTTACCGCCATTTACCCCCCCCCTCTCTCTCTCTCTCTCTCTCTCTCTCTCTCTCTCTCTCTCTCTCTCTTAATTATCAAGTATGATAAAAAGTAATTTTTTAACGATGTAGGCGTGACGATTGGCCTAAGGGAAATAAACCAATTATCAAATTTAGAGTTGTCTCCCTTGCTATTTTTCGGTTTCAATCTTCTTTAAACACTTTCCTTCATTTTTATTTTCAAAACGCATGTTAATCAATGAACTAGTAGGGCTACCTGACGTTGCCTGAAAAAATTTATCAAAATTTTTCACCCCTCTGCTTGTTTTATGCATGTTTTAATGGTAGGTGCTTTGACAAACTACAAGCCTCTTTACCCCTTTGTCGTAAATACTCTCAACAAACCCGACAAGCAGCAAAATCCCACCCCAACACAGTAGAGATCCCCAGATACCAGAAAGTCTTCTACTCTAATAGTTTATTATCGAGAATAGCTAAACTTTGGAATTCCATTCCGGGTTTTTGCTTCCTCGACTGTACTGATATGCAGTAGTTTAGCAGTGTCAGAATTTTGGCAGAATTTTTTACACCCCCCCCCCCAACAAAAAACTGCGAATAAAATATAAAAATCTCGTAATTTCTGTTTTTAAAGTGGGTTGTTTATTTTCTTTATGGAATATACTTCCAAAATAAACTATTAAAGTTATTTAAAACATAATAAAAATATTATTTCTTATTTGTTAAAAGACCGTGTAGACAAAATGTCCGCGTATTCAATCACCGCGAGCGGATATTTTGTCAACACGGTTTTTTAACAAATAAGAAATAATATTTTTATTATGTTTGAAACAACTTTAATAGTTTATTTTGGAAGTATATTCCATAACGAAAATAAACAACCCACTTTAAAAACAGAAATTAACAGTTTTTTATATTTTATTCGCAGTTTTGTCTTAGGGGTGTCAAATTTGCAATGGCGATTTTCCCAAAGATTCTGACACTGCTAGCAGTAGTTTGAGTGTAATCTAAACAGACATTTTGCCGCTCAACTCCCTACATAGTACCCCTACAAATTATGTCCCAGATAGTTGCCCCTTACATCAAAGTGGCACTGTGCCTTGTCTGGAATTAAAATGCAATTTAAAAAAAAAAAATGGCGTTTAACAGGTTTTGCCTTAGAACTTTTCATATAGATATTGAATTTTTGCATGATTTTTTTCTGAAATTTACTGAGGAGAAAATGATTTGTTAAAATAGGAAGATGCTTTTTTATTTGTTTTAAAATCTCTGCCATGTTTTTTGTTTTTATTTAGGCTTCACCCACATTCATGCATTTGACCACCCTGATGTTTGGTGAGTAACTTCCGAGTATTCAATTTCTTTGAAAATGTGACGTGGTCCCTGACTTTGGTAGAGGCCATGTTGGACAGCGATAGCGTCTTTGGGTATAGGCAAGAACCGCATTTAATATGAATTGAGATATGAAAGTTATGTTTCAATAAAGGAAGAAAATGAATGATACACCACACACACACACACACACACACACACACACACACACACACACATTATATACGGGCGTGCATATAAAACTGGAAATAAATGAAACATAAGAAAATAGAATGATCACCAGGTGTTGTATTTTTATCATAAAAGGGGACATTTGTATGATCGTCTAAATGTTGTTGTCTATTTGTGATATATTCATATCTAATTGTTCATATGCAGTTGTGTGTGTGTGTGTGTGTGTGTGTGTGTGTGTGTGTGTGTGTGTGTGTGTGTGTGTGTGTGTGTGGTACATGTATTTTGGCCATACCTTAACTTCATGCGTCGTTGATCTTGTCCACCTGGAATTCATCTTGTTCTTGGAGGGGAGACTGGAAACCTGTTTTGGACGAATATTCATTCACTCCAAGATGATGAATGGTTTTTTATAGTTTTTATTCACCTTCGAGATGTCGATCGCAGAAGAATGTCTTTGCTTGCATAGGTCTTATTTTCACTCACGTCAGCGTCCCTCCCCCTACTGAAGTGAAAGGGACGACCTGTTAAGCCGTCTGCCTGTCTCTACGTCCAAACCCAAACTCTCTGACTCCAGCTAACCTGATCACGTGACTCACACACAGATCCGATCAGCTAACCCTCACTTCCGGTAAAACGTGTCTACAATATGATTTACCATATTTCTTTATTATGTTCGACCTATTTCCTAACACAGGTAGCAAGTGCTATCTAAAACATAAACAGAATTAACATTTGATATTACGTTTTTTTTTTAGACAAGGATCGGTTATTCTTATTATTTGGATTCGTCAAACTACTGTTCTCATCTTCAACATTGTTTTTCACAACATTTCGGTTGATGTAACCTTAATTTATAATTTATATTTATGATTGATTTATTAAATTTATACTAGGCTTTCTCGTCCAAGAATATACTCATTTTATCTGGCAAGTCGATTTTAAATATAGCATAAATAGATCAGACAATTCTATTCTCTTTACCCCTACCTTGCACCATGCGTCCCTTAAAATGATACACTAGTCAAACAGCCAAACCATCGCATGTTTTGATGTTTTTTTTAAGTTGTTAATGCAGAGCTGTAGTTCAAGCTAACATGATCCTTAATAGTTATGTATTGAAGATATATGCTTTTAGCAGATAAGTTGTGAATTTGCGATATTTATTTTCTTTTATATTAGATGCAAATGTTAATGTTAATTATATTTATTTCAGTTTTTAATTTATATTTTTTATTTGATTGTTTTATGAAATCCATAATAGGTTTTCTCGTCCAAAAATGTACTCATTTTATCTGGCAAATTGATTTTAAATATAGCATAAATAAAGCAGACAGTTCTTTTCTCTCCGACCTTCTTCAGGTGTATCTTGTCGAACTTAGGAATGTTTCTTGTTGAACTCAGGAATTTGGACAGAATTTCAAACGGAACTCTTTATTTACTTCACGGAAGTAGCATGCTCTTGTTCTGTCAGTCATGACTGGATAGAGCTCCTAAGTAATTCGCAATTGTATTTTTTTCTGTCGCCCAGAGGATTTAACCTTTAACCTTCAGGAGAATATCACTTTTACAATTGATTTTTCTAAGTACTCTAACCACTGCATCTGAAGAAAAATCGAGAAAAACAAAATGTTATAAAAAAATATTTTTATACAAGAGAAAACAATATATAATTTATTTTCAATCAGTAAATGCTCATAGTACAAGCATGTGTTTGAGTAAAAAACGTTGAGTAAATATTCGCAAGTCAAAATGGTCATAGTATGAATAATAAGTAATATATATGTGAGTATTTGGCAGCGTGGCACAGTGTATGTGCGTTTTTTACCTTGTTTTTGTTATTCTGTGTGAGTAGTAATTTGCTTCTGTTCACCTGACCGCCGCAAGTATGTGTTCGCAAGGTAAAGAAAGCTGGTGAGTGAGTCATCGAGTTCTTTCTAATTTGCCACTTGCGAGTTATTGAAACAAAACCATGCAATATGTAGTTAAAGCAAAATTATTTTTAACTATTAAAATAATTTCCAATGCTGTTAATAGTTTTATTTATTTATTTGCGGACTGTTATCCTCATCTTTATAGTTGTTTCACAAAGTTTCAGTCAACTATTCCTCCGGCCTTCATCAGGTGATTAACTGTGACAGGATAGGAATGCTGAGTCTCTTAACTGTATCCTCAGTCATTACTGCCTTCCATAGTTGTCGTCTCATCACGTTTTGACCAACTAATCCTTTGGACAGCTTTGGGTAGGATTGAAACTGCTATCTTCAGTCAATGCTCACTTGAAACCGTAGAGATTCAACGCCTCTATCCACTGCGCCACTGGCCCAAAGGAGGAATAGTTGGCCAAAACGTCGTGAAACAACACTTATGAAGATGTGGAGAACAGTTTGCAAATAAATAAATATGATATACAAATTACTCATCTTAAAAAAAAAAAAAGGATTCCAATAATAAAATAAGGTTCATCCATTTATTTATTTATTGTTTATTGTATATTTGTTTTTATTTCTATATTTATTGTATATTTATTTTTATTTTTATTGTATATTTGTTTTTATTTCTATATTTATTGTATATTTGTTTTTATTTCTATATTTATTGTATATTTGTTTTTATTTCTATATTTATTGGAAATTTATTTTTATTTTTATTGTATATTTATTTTTATTTTTATTTTTATGTTTGAATTCATGCTTTGAAGCATGACTTAAATCATAAATCTATGACGTCACGGCAAAACTATAATTATTTTTTTTTATAAAGATGCTGAAAATGCATAGATGAGAAAGTGGTTGAACAAAAAGGTAAAATTTATTAGATATTTTTTTTGTTCAATTTAAAGTTAATTTTCCAAAAGACATAATTTAAATTAATCCTTTTATGTACGATGTTTTTTTATACACATTCCATTTACTTGATCTAACTTGTTCTTGAACCAGGTGCAGTCAAGTTGAGCTGAATTTTGAAAAGGCCCAAAATAACTAAAAATGGAGGCAAAATGTATGACTTGATCTATCTGTCTCTCACAACAAACAAATATTATTCAAATCAAAATTTTGGATAATTTATGAAAACTTTTCTATTTGTTATTGCAGAACAACAGTATGCATAAACGAGTAGAAACCTTTTTGGTTTTTAAATATCAAATTGAATTCTGTGTTTTGAACAAATTCTGTAGTTTTAGAAAGCCAGAATAGCATTCACGTCATGTGACTAAGTTCCTCCTGATTGAACATTTGAAAATCTCACTGTTAAAACGACATACGGACCTTACTTTTCTAGTAACAAGGAATGATGAAAATAAATGTATTCTATTCCTGAAGAAGATGTCATATCACTGGAAATTTGATTGCAACAAATATTTTTTAAAAACCTGCATTGTACTGACTTTTAAAAATTAAAGATGTTATCATAATTTGAACAACGCTTACATAGAGGTAACATTAACAAATAAATAATGCTGTAAAACTGTTTCTGTATCTCTGTTCGTTTTCCCTTTTTCTCTCAATATCTTTCTAATGACACAATCACGTTGACACACTGGTTCTCGCCAGATCACTGAAGTTAAGCAACGTTGAGCCTTGCCAGTACCAGATGGATGACCATTTGGGAAGGTTAGGCGCTGTATGAACCATGCCGAGTCATAGAAATTTCCAGGTTGGTATCTGGAGGCACGTTTAAAATGTTTTACGGCGTTTTATTTACGTCTGATTGATAGACGGTAATTTTAAGTTGCAAGGGAGGTCACTGCTTTTTAAATCTTTTTAAATAATCTAAGGGAGATAACTGTTTACATTTTAGAGTTATATTTTTACATTAGTCAATTATTATTTTCTATATTTGTAATTATTTTGACAAATTATTTATTGTGATAATAATGATGATAATTATTTTGACAAATTATTTATTGTGATAATAATAATAATAATAATAATAATAATAATAATAATATATGTAAAATATTATTATTGATAATAATAATAATATATGTAAAATATTATTATTATTATTAATAATAATAATAATAATAATAATAATAATAATAATAATAATAATAATAATTCATATATAAAAGATCATATTAATATAATTGGGTTACTGTTCTATTTTTTGTCTAATTATTTTGTCATTTTTTTTTTATAGGAGTTATATTTTGTCCATCCTCTATGTATGCATCTTGATAATATTTCTTCTTTTTGGTTTAAAATGTTGACTTATTGTCATTGAACTTTATTATAGTCAGAGATTCAAATCTACAAAAGGTGCATAATTTGTCACCAGGTTTATTAAAATACTCCATAACCAATTCAAATTAGAGGGAGGCCTTTATAGAGACGATGCACTCTTCATAACCAACTCAACAAACAAAAATTACAAAAAAGCAATTAACTCCCTACACAAACTCTTTAAAAATTATGGACTTACTATAAAAATCGACCCTAATAAAAACATAGTTAATTTCTCAGACGTAACACTTTATCTGACAAGCGCTACTTTTGAACCTTATCATAAACCTAACCAATCTGTACTATATGTCCGTAATGAATCAAAGCACCCTAAGTTAATATTAAAATCGATAGTTCCTAATGTCTCTTCAAGAATATTTAAATTATCTTCTAACAAATTTATATTTAACAAAAACACAAAATACTACAATGATGCCCTTAAAAAGTCAGGTTGGTTGGTTGGTTGGTTGGTTGGTTGTTTTACGGCATATCAACCCTTTTCAGGTTATTTAATGCCGAATCCAGTGATTTTGAAGAAAATTTTTGTAATAGAATATATTTGTTTTTTGCAAGTCAGTTTCTATTCAACCCATAGTTGGAACCCTAACAGGTACTACCACTCCGGGTCAGAGGGGATCTGGGAGCAATGGCAATTAAAGGGTGGCTCCACACTCCCCAGAGCCCGCAAGGTGGGGATGTAGTTTAAGGTCATATCCAGGACCTTAAAAACTCAGGATATAAATCACAAATAAAATACCGAAACAAAAAGGATAAAAATACAAATTATACAAACAACTACAATAATTATCATAAACCTAGCAAAAACGTAATAACCTATAATATGGCTATATCAACCCACAAAAGTATTACAAAAAATAATCTAATTACAATACAAAACCAAATTCAATCACACACATCAGTCATTAACACCAATAATCCCAAACACCATGTCAGAAAATGTAAAAACAGATATAGGCATACTCTGTTGTTTAATTCTCCATGCTCGAAGAATGTTAAAAGAAATGTAGCCAGAGAATTTAAAAAAAATATTAGAAAAGAACTTCAAACTTCCCCATAAAATAGTTAATAAAAACATTATCAAAATATCTTATTCAACAATGCCGAATTTACACCAACAAATAATTAGCAACAACAAAAATACAAAATATAAATAGAAAACCTATAAAAAGCGGTAACTGTAGAAACAAAAACACAAGGCACCTGCAAAAGAAGAAGCATAATTTACAGTAACAAAAAAATCCAAATTCAAATTCTAATAATCCTGTGACACGTAATAGCACTAACACACAATTAATCCATATATATATATATATATATATATATATATATATATATATATATATAAAATGGACTCATTTTTTCCCCTATGATTTTGATCTTAATAGGATTAAAAATTAAGACATTTCATGCAAATGTAATATGCATAAACTGCAGCACAATATCTGAGGTGTGTTATAGGCATATTAGCTCTCCACTTCCTCGATAATCGTAGATTCCTATATTTTTCTGTTGAGATTTCAATGCCACAATCGGTTAATATCAATGGAAGTAGTAAAATCTTTTCTCTCTAATAAATTCCTCCTTCCTCCGCCATCACTTACACCATTTCCAGGATCGTTCACGCCGGCTTGGATTTTCTTTACTTCGTAGTTGCTTAAAAAAACTGGAATGGAATTTTAACGTTCCTTTTTGTTCTATGCTTTCTACTGGATGAAACGCACCATGGACTTAACCGATTCGAAGGCTTATTTATGCCATTTTTGTTTTGCTTTTCGCTGTGTTTTTTTTTTGTTTTTGTTTTTCCGAACATGTTCATCATTTTTTCCCCTTATTTTTGGTTTTTGTTTTTCCAATTTCTTTTTTAAAAAAAGTTTTACGTTTGTTTGCTGTTTTTTCCCCCCCGATTTTTTAAAGTTTAACATCGATTTTTTTGTTTAATATTTAAACAGGGTAATTACTTCGTTTATTCTTGACTTTACCCCCCCCCTACACACACACACCTCCAAACACCCGGGCAACGCCGGGTACCCCCGCTAGTGAATAATAATGTTGGGCATTAATTTTTAATTCATAAAACACAATGTAAGAATAATATTTAATAATATTTAAAAATACACCTACATTTGGCAAATTGTCAGTCTTTCATGTGGGTCTAGTCAGTGAAACATTTCTGAAACAAATAAACTACCCAAAGGTTTCAAATAAACCAAGAATCATTTTTTTTTATTAGTAGTCTTGATTTTATGCCTTTCTATATCCACCTCAAACAATCTTAATTAATTTTACTTTACAATCTGTATACAGACATGCGAAGGAGAGGTGGATCTTCCTTCAGGCTGAAAATGGTGAATTATTTTGACAAAATCAAAGAATTGATGCCAAACGTTATTTCACACTTTCATGTGAAAATTCACAAATTGATTTATACCTCATTCAATTCAAAGCCAACCTTTTTTTATATGGTTAACCCCCCCCCCCTCCACTTGTAATATTTGCAAATGCTAGATGAGGGACTGGACAAAAGTCTACCGGACAAAACCCAACTGGACAAAAGCTGAGAGCATAAAATAAATAGTTAAAAAGATTTAAAAAACACTTTTTATATTTTACTTTTGATTTAATTATCAATAATGTTTGCTATTTTTCTTGACAAAAATATTTTCTTGGATTTTTAAATTATTTTTTTTTTTGAACATTGTAAATAAACTGCATTCTTCTAAAATGTACCTAACTAAAATGTAACCTAAATTTCAAGTTTTGTTTTGTTTATTTTACGAATGTTGTATTTTTATGTTGTTATGAACTATAGATTTTAGTCTTGTGAATTGTTTATCAGTAGAACCAGCAATGGAAACTTAAGTTTTCAAAAAATGCAAAGAATTGTTTTCTGAATCCGAAATTAGGCTTATTTTTTTCCGATTCCAATACTGATTCTGATTTTTCCGATTCCAATCAATCATCCCAACACTAACAAAATTAGCAAAATCCTAATACCTTCTTCTACTGTAACCAAATGCAACCGAGCTTTAAATTAGAAGAAAAGGCCATAAAAACATTGATTCCCCCATCGACAACAATAAGATTAGACTTATCATAGATGAAAAATTTAAAAACCAAAATCCAGTAGTAAAATCGGTGCCTTCTCTACCCTCAAACCACTAGGACGAACCAACGTCATCTATAAGTTCAAATGCCATTTAAGAAAGTGCAGCTCCTATAAGAACAACAAAACTAATAGTTACCTTGGTTACGATGGTTATACACTTACCATGCATAATACAGAATCAAGTGTAATATCACAATATTTACAAAAAACAAAACAAAACAGAACTGCTCCTCTACTGAAGTTAGAGAAATTCTTGTTAGCAACACAAAAATAATGCACCATGAAACCAACATCAAGAAGTTAAAAGTACTTGAAGCAAAAACCTGCCCTAAATCAAATCACATTCCAATCCAACGAAAACACACTCAAATGCCTATCGTACCACCCCCGTCCCCTATCTGACCCAGCCCTGACCACAAAACAAGGTACCCCTCTCTCCCACATTGGGTACTCTCAGTTCACACGCATTCACCACTGCTACTATATAAAAAAATATGTCTAGCCCTCCTCGCAATAATATTCATGCAGACCTCCTGACTATGTTTTCTTTGAAAGATGAAAAGCAACAAACTACACGTGGAACTTATATTAATTTTATTAATTCTTTCGATCTACACACTAAAAATCATCAGAAAAATAAAAAAGGTCTAATCAAACGTAAGCTCTCTGTTGTCGTTAAGAACGTTTGTTTAAATGAAAGAATGCTGCCTAAATACACAATATATATATATATTTTTATATATGACTACTTCATTTAATCACATAAATTAATATACAAAAGTATAAATTTATGCGTAAACTTTAAGTATTTACTTCAACAGTGCTCAATACGTAGGTAGAGCTAGGTTGTAAGTTATAAAATATATATGGCAATTAAGCTACACATAATATTCCGTGTTTCATCCACGTTAGGATTCATCAGGCTTATGCATGAGCCTGATGAATCCTAGCGTGGATGAAATGCGGAATATTATGTGTAGCTTAATTGCCATATATATTTTATAACTTATTATTATATATATATATATATATATATATATATATATATATATATATATATGAGGTGTGCAACATACTTATTTATGTTCAATAAAGCTGCATTTAATAAAGCTGGTCTGTGTTTGCCTTCCATTAACTTTTCTTATTCGTTTTTGTTTTTTTTTCTGATAAAGGGAGGGACACAGTTCCTTAATCACAGAGGCCGCAGAACAACTCAACAAAAAACCTGACGTGATAGTCACTTGCGTTGGTGGAGGAGGTCTCTTGATCGGCATTACTGAAGGCATGAAGAAAGTCGGCTGGGAAGACGTACCTGTTGTGGCCATGGAAACCAAAGGAGCTGACTGCTACAACAAAGCCATTGAGAAAGGCCAGCTCGTGACCCTCCCAGCCATTACGAGGTCAGGCGGTCTCTTTTCTTTTTCTCTTTCCAGTTCTTATATTTTAATTAACAAATGAAGTTTACTACACATTTTTTTTCTTTCTTTGTAAACCATGTCTTCACTAATTTTCACTTATCTAAAACATAGTGTTAATTTAAACGTTTTTAAAAGTTGGACATTAATAGCAATTAAGTTAACATATCATAGTGAAAAAACAAATCAGAAAGGATAACTCATATTTTTCTTTTCCTTTCTGTATGGTCATTTTTTTTTCTCTCAGGGAAGTCACCATTTATCAGAGCCCGAAGGCCACTCGAGGATAAGGATTAATAAGTGTAAGGTGGGCAGTCAGTTTAGTGATTGTTTGTGGTGGGAATTGGGCAGAATTGGATTATTTAAGGGGACAGAATAGCAAAAATTTGTTCATATTGGACTTGAAGACGACCATGTTGTAGTTAGCTTGAAAGCAGGCCAGTGTAACAGAGTTTCACAGGTGGGCAATTCTAGGAAAGAAGCTTTGTTCATAGAATTTGCATTTAGATTTGGGCATCGATAGAGAGTAGGGGAATTTGATGGTAGTAGTTGTAGCTTGACGAGTACTTATTGTGAAATTTGGCAGAAGTGGGCCATTGAATGAAGCTCAGTCGAGCACTTGTTATATAAATAACAATAGAGCAGAGACAGACTCACAATGTCTCTTCTGTGGGAAAGAAGTTGCAGGGAAGAGAAAAGGACACTGGCTATTAGGTTTCAAAGCAAGGTTTGAACTCTGTCAAGGCAGCATAGGTACTCCGGCAGGTCCACCCCAGATGTGACAACAGTACTCTATTTTAGAATGTATTTTAGAATGTGAATTTGAAGATCAATAAATTTGTACAGTAATCGATGTAAAGAAGTAGCTGCAGGTTCTCTATCTCAAAGTAATAACCAATGAAAAGGAAACTTTAGAGTCGCCCTTAACTAAAGTTGATCCATTTATTTTGTTTTATAGAAGACAACTCGAAGTTGCTCGGGATGTAATAAGAATCACTATTCTCATAACATCACATTGCCATTTTTTTTTGTGTGCAGTGCACACCGTTTCCTCTCACTCCCAATAATTAAAAAAAAAAAACACCTTTTCACCCCAAATAAGACATATTTTTTTTTATTTTTTTTTTTTATTACATTTTCACCCCAAACAAGGCACATTGCCACTTTAATGTAGGGGGCTACTATCAGGGGAAACATCTACTGGGGTACTATGTAGGGATTAGGGCAGCGAGATGTTGGTTCACGTTGCACTTGAACTTATGCATGTCAGTACAGTTGGGGAAGCAGTGACCTGGAATGGAATTCCAAAGACTAGCAGTTCTGGGGAAGAAACTACTGGAGTAGAAAGATCTTTTACATCTAGGGATCTCTAGTGTGGGGGTGGGATTTTGTAGCTTGTCGGGTCTGTCGAGGGTGTTCACGTCATGGGGGCACAAGTGCTTGCAGTTCTTCAGAGCATTCACCATTATAATACTTGTAGAACAGGCAGAGGGATGCAACGTTTCGACGATGGGACAGAGGCTGAAGTTTTGATGCCAGTTTAGGGCCTATCAGATTTGCGACTCTCTTTTGAACCCTGTCAAGGAGCGAGAGACTAGTAGCCGATGCACCGGCCCAAATATGACAGCAATACTCCATACATGGGCGAATAGTGGCCTTATAGAGGTACAGGATACTTTCGGGTGTTAGAAGTTTTCTAGCACGGTAGAGAGAGCCCACCTTCCTCGCAGCGGCCCTGGCAATGCCCTCGATGTAATTGTTCCAGCTCATGTTTCCTGTGAACGTTAGGCCAAGGAGCTTGAAAGACGTACTCTCAGCTAAAGAGTTGTTGGCCATTGCTATAGGTGGTAGAGAAGGTTTCTTGTAATTATTGAATGAAACCAGTTTTGTCTTGGTGGCATTGAACGTTACCATCCATTTTTGTCCCCATTCCACTACTGATTTGAGGTCATCCTCTAGTGTTTCTGCCATTACTTTAGATATATGTTCATTTGTTTTCCTGTCGTGCCTGCTATAGAGTGTGGTGTCATCAGCATATATACCCATCTCAGAGGCAATTTTGTCGGGGAGATCATTTATGAATATCAGGAACAGCAGAGGACCAAGGATAGATCCCTGGGGCACTCCCGCATTTATATTATATTGTTTAGACGTATGACCGTCGAGGACAACCTGGATTTTTCTCTTATCTAAGAAGGATTTAATTATGTTAAGTATTCTACCAGTGATACCGTAAGATCTAATCTTCCTGAGGAGACCCTCATGCCATACCCTGTCAAAAGCCTTAGATATATCTAGAGCTACCGCTCTGCCCTCTCTCGCTTTGTCCAGTGAATGGTATATGCGTTCAGAGATTACAGTGAGGATGTCTGCCGTGGAAGGGCTTGTCTAAATCCATATTGATGGTCGGTCAGAAGTTTAGCATCTGTAAGGTGCTGGAGACTAGAGCATGGTTAATTAAGGTCTCAAATATTTTGGCAAAAAGTGGGAGGAGGCTAATAGGGCGATAATTTAATGGGTCAGTTCTTTCGCCAGAATTCTTGAATACTGGTACCACAGAAGCAGTTTTCCAACAGCTCGGAAAGCAAGCTTCATTAAGGCATTTGTTGTAGAGTTTGGAGAGAACTGGAGCTACTTCGGCTGAGCACTTTTTTAATAGCACAGCTGGGATGAGGTCAGGTCCACATGCTTTGGAAGTGTCAAGGTTTTTTATGATAGCATGCACCTGAGCAGGGGTGATTTCCAGATCGTCTAGCGTGGCGTCTGTCCGCATAGGAAAGTCAGGTAGGGGGTGGTTTAGAGGGTCCAGTGTAGAGTTGGAGGCAAACCGACTGGCAAGCATGTTAGCCTTCTCGGTTGCTGAGCAAAGAACCTCGTGATTGTTGGTTAGTGGGGGAATTGTTGATTGCCCATTATTTACTACACTGTTGTAGATTTTCCAGAAGTCACGAGTTCCTAATTTTTGTGCTTCGATGCGTTTTTTAGTGGTTTCCGTAAATTCCCTCTTAGCTGTCGCTATTTCTTTCTTAACGTTACTTCTAGCTTCTATGTACTTTTGTCTGTTTGAACTGGACTTATGTCGGTTAAACCTGCGGAATGCATGCTGCCTTTGAGCAATGGCAGTTGCGCAAGTCGAAGTAAACCATTGGGGAGAGTGGGGCTTGCTATAGAATTTCCGCATGGGAACATGCGCTTCGATTGCAGTTTTGAACCATTCAGTGGTCTCAGTTGCACACTGTTCAGCAGGAAGAGAAAAAATATTTCCCCATGGGGCGTCTCTGATAAGATCTCTGATAGCTTCCCAGTCAGCCTTTTTATAATATCTCGTTGTTTTGAGCACTGGCTCTTCAGTTTTGGGTCTGGAGTTTAGGGCGATTTCAACCATTATTACCGCATGATCAGCGTTCCCAAGTGGGCTGTCGGCTTTCGTTACACAATCATCAGGAACTGTGGTCAAAAACAGATCTAATAGTGATGCGTGTTGCTCTTCCTGATCAGGGAAGCGGGTTGGGAAAGTAACAATTTGCGATAGGGAGTGAGATACAGAGAAGCTATGAGTTGCGCTGCCTGCTGCATCTGTATAAGTAGAGAATCCAAGCCAGTTTTTGTGATGGACATTAAAGTCACCAAATACATGTACTTGGGCGCTAGTGTCGAAGGAGAGTGCTGTGTCTATGCTGTCAGATACTTTGTTTATTATGGTGCAGTCTTGGGTCGAGGGAGAGCGGTAGAGAAAGTAAAAGTAGCTAATGTTGTGTTGCATGATTAGTCTAAAGCACATAAAGGCTTGATCATCCGTTTCTAGGTTTGTTTCTCTAATCAAGGGAAGGGTATTACGAATGTAAACTCCAAGTCCGTGCATATGTCTGTCAGAGTCCTTACGGCAGAGTGGGAGATATCCAGGCATGTTAAAGTAGTTAGAGGGGATGGAGGAGTGTAGGTTAGTCTCACTTAGTGCTAAGATATCCGGGGTATTTGTTAGGAGAAATGCTTCAACATCAGCTAAATTAGTTCTAAGCCCACGGATATTTGTGAATGCAAGCCTCAAGGGAGGAGGCAAGTTGGATTTGTTTGTCCCTAAGCCTGGTTTAAGCTTATTTTTAGATTGTACTGTCATCATGTTTTTTAACGAGTTTCAGTTGGGTTAGGGGAAGCCTGCCACTTGAATGTAGAAGGCTGCTATTTGAGATCGTGTCTAACAGTGAACTACGAGGATTTGACCAATGAGATGATTGCTTACATTAAATTTGAATTTCTCCAGGTTACTACAGCCAGAAAAGCAGGAAACAGGGGGAATTCCAAAGTTTAGCTGGGGAAGAGACTATTAGACTAGAAGGCTTTCCGGCATCTAAGGACCTCAACAGTGAAGAGGTGGGATGTACCTGCTTGTTAAAACAGTTATTTTTATTAATTGACTAGCATTTCAGCCCGGCGTTGCCCGGGTGTTTGTATGTTGAGCAAAAAAAAAAAAAAAAGAAAGAAAAAAAAAGCAGTCAATTCTTTTAACTTTGACCCCAATTATGACCCTTAAAATTTATTGTTTGGGGCTCAAATCAAGTTATTAAGTTAGATCCATGTCTAGGAAATCTATATCTAAAATTTCAAGTTTTTAGACACAAAATTGTCGGAGGAGTTTAGTAGAGTTCTCAAAAGTCAAATCGTTGAACTTTGACCCCTTAACAGGCAAATTTCTGGCCGAAAACGGATCACAAAGATTTTCCCAAATCTCAGTACCCTGTATATCAAATTTCGAGTCTGTAGACTTAAAATTGACAGAGTTATTGTATAGGGAAATGTACACGCACACACAGACACGTTTACTTTTATAGATATACTAGCATGGGTGCCCGACGTTGCCCGGGTGTTTAGAGGTGTATGCTGAGCAAAAAAAAAAAAAATGCAATTTTTTAAACTTTGACTCCTATTATAACATTTATTGTTTGGGGCTCAACTCGAGTTATTAAGTTAGATCCATGTCCAAGGAACTTATATCTAAAATTTCAAGTGTTTAGATCTCAAATTGTCGGAGGAGTTTGGTAGAGTTCTCAAAGGTCAAATCGTTGAACTTTGACCCCTTAACAGGCAAATTTCTGGCTGAAAATCGATCACAAAGATTTTCCCAAATCTCAGTACCCTACATATCAAATTTTGAGTCTGTAGACTTAAAATTAACAGAGTTATTGCGAAGGAAAATGTACACAGACACACACACAGACAGACATACAGACATGTTCACTTTTATAGATATATAGATAGATAGATAGATTATAATTAACTAACACATCACTCAATAAATTGCAAACCAGACATAAAGATGTTGCTACTAAAAAAGAATTCATATGATTTTTTTTTTATAAAGTACTATTCTTCAAATGAACGTTTCAAAATTTGACCTTAATCATATTATTAGTTTATGAATTTATTGAGAGTAGATCTTGATTTTACTTTTGGCAGCTCCATAAATCTCACTTCCATGAGCGATGTTTCTGACAAAGAGGGAAAAATTGCTGTTTTCTTGACTGGTATTTATTGATATAAAATTTATCGCTGGCTAGCTTTTGACCATGAAGTGGTATTTTTTGTTTTCTGCTCATTACACTGAGTGGCTTTGTGTCATGTCTGGAGCGATTTCCATTAAAAAAATACACTTACTATTGTAAATTTTAAAAACATTATAAAAATCTGAATTTAGTGTAGATAAAGTATCGATTTCTGATGTGGAAAATACTATTCAAGCAAAGCAATGGCATTATAAGTAATAATATTCAGACTTTGCTCTGTTGAAACAATGGACAACAGGTGGAATACTGACACAAATGATATAGAAAAGCTCAGGTCACTGAAATCCGGTAGTTGTCTCGGAAAACATAAAAAATATCCATAAACTCACTTTTGATTATTGTGACGTTGTGTGAGATAGCAGAAGAGATGAAGATATCAAAAGAAAGCGTAGTTACTATTTTTTCATGAATATTTGTTAAAGAGAAAGCTATGTTCAAAGTAAGTCGTGTGTTTGCTCATAATCAAAATCCAAAACACGTTAATGATTCATTGCGTTGTTTGCAACCGTTTCAATACAATAAGCAGGATTTTTGTATCAATATCTGACAATGGATGAAACATGGATGCATCAATGGGCAGTCAGTTGATTTGAGCATAGTATGTGAAAGTTGTCCAAAATGACTTAAAATGTAAACACCAGAAGGCAAGATTTTGGTATTATTTGAATTCATCAGACTACAGTTCTCATCTTGAGTGTCATTTTCACAACATTTCGGTCGATGTAACCTCCGACCTTCTTCAGGTGTATGTTGTCAAAATCAGGAATGTTTCTGTCGAACTTGAGAATTTGGGCAAAATGTCAAATGAAACCCTTTATTTACTTCACGGGAGTAGCATACTCTTGTTTTGTCAGCCATGACTGGATAGAGGTCCTTAATAATTGTAATTGCAGTTTTTGGTCACCCGCACTGAGAATTGAACCTTCAACCTTCAGGATAATATCACTTTTATAATTGATTTTTCCAAGTACTCTAAGTAAATAAAGAGTTCGAAATTTTGTCCTGAGTTCGAAAGAAACATTCCTGAGTTCGACAAGATATACCTGAAGAAGGTCGGAGGTTATATCGATCAAAACGTTGTGAAAATGACACTCAAGATGAGAACAGTAGTCCAATGAATCCAAATAAAATAAGTAACCAATCCTCATCTCAAAAATTCAAAAACACAAGATTTTAGCTTCCAATTTTTGAAATGTGCAAAATATTTGGTAATCAACCATCAATAGTGTGTAGCATTATTTGTGTGTTTGAGGAAATAAACTGCCAAAACAAAATCTGAAACGAGAAAAGAAAACTGGGAAGAAAAACAACTACATGGAAAATTTACAAGGATGACAAAAGATGAGAATAACGAAAACACTTGGACATGGATTTGAAAAGGACACATAAGCCGAGAAACTGAATCCCTAATCATGGCAGCACAAGATAATTCGATAAGAACCAACCACATCGAAGCAAAGATTGACAAAACACAAAAAACAGAAAATGCAGACTCTGTGGACAAAGAGACGAAACGATAAACCATATAGTAAGTGAATGCAGCAAACAGGCTTAAAAGAAATACAAGAACAAACACGACTAAGTGGGAAGGGCAGTACACTGGGAATTATGCAAACAACTGCATTTCAAACGCACAGACAAGTGATACAAACATAAGCAGGCAACAGTAACTGAAAACAAGAATCACAAAATCTTATGGGACATAAACATACAAACTGATGAATCCATCCAAGCAAGATGACCTGACATCATAATAATTAACAAGAAAGAAAAGTCCTGTCAAATTGTAGACTTTGTTGTTCTAGCTGACCCCAGGGTGAATATCAAAGAAAAGGAGAAACGGAGCAAATACACAGAGCTAGCCAGAGAGCTGAAAGGGATATGGAAGATGAAGAATATCAAAATAATACCTATGATAGTAGGAGCACTAGGAACAATTTCGAAAAACTTTGAAAAAAGAATGGGAGAAATTGGAATCAGAGGAATGACTGGAAAGATGCAACGAACAACAATAATGAAAACAACTGAAATATTAAGGATGACCCTTGAATGTGAAGACTAACACACATGAGCCACAAGCGCGAACAAGACAAACCGCTGCAGAGGCAAAACATGAAACACTACATGGAACCAAGAACATTGAAACCGCATATCTATGTTCTCTACCCCCCACCCCCACCCATTACCACATCACTGCCCCCCCCCTAAAAAAGAGTGAGACCGAATAGACAAGTAGAGTCAAAGAGAAAGGAAAGACTGAAGAGAGAGCACTGACCAGACCTCTGCTTGATAATTGCGAAGAGAATGTGCGCCCTTGGGGAGGCTTATTGCCACTCAAATTCTAGTGAAGACCAATAGCCGCTGCCAACAAGAAATCAATGGCAAGCAGCTGTTGTGATAATGCAAATTTATTTGCAAATGTTATCGAAAAAGGTGGAGAGTACTGGAAACTTGGGGAGACTTGTTGTCACTCAGCTTTCAGGAAACAGCACAGGCTGTTTTCAATGAGATCTTTGATAACCTGTGTGAAAGCTCCTTGCGAGCCAATAATAATATTAATATGAACTATAATAATAATAATAATGATAATAATAATAATAACAACAACAATAATAATAATAATAATAATAATAACTTCTGGAAACTAAATTATACAGCAGAAACCTAATAAAAGGTATAAATACATGGGAAGTATCACTAGTAAGATACTCTGGACCATTCATAGGGAGAACCAAAGAAGAACTGAGACAGCTCAATCAGAAGACCAGGAAACTCATGACCATACACAATGCACTACACCTGAAGGACGATGTTGACCGACTTTATGTGAATAACACCAACATAGAACTAGAAAATTACATAACGTAAAACACTGAAAGGATAATTTTGGCAGCAAGAGACACTGAAAAAACCCAACAAAACAAAAAAACAGAAAGACAAAGGATAAGACAAGAAAAGAAAATGGGAAGAGAAACAACTATACGGAAGATTTGTAAGGATGACAAAAGATGAGAATAATGAAAACACTTAGACATGAATGAGAAAAGGACATGTAAACAGAGAAACTGAATCCCTAATAATAGCAGCACAAGGTAACTTGATGAGAATCAACCACATCGAAGCAAAGATCAACAAAACACAAGAAAACAGCAAATGCAGACTCTGTGGACAAAGAGATGAAATGATAAACCATATAGTAAGTGAATTTAGCAAACTAGCCCAAAAGGAATAAAAGAACAGGCACGACCAAGTGTGAAGGGCAGTACACTGGGAATTGTGCAAATAACTACATCTTGAATGCACAGACAAATGGTACAAACATAAGCCAGCAACAGTAACTGAAAACTCTGTTCCGTCTGCCTGCTTATCACCTGACTTCAACTTGGATGTCTTTAAGTCCAACTTTAACAAATTCCTAATGAACCGCCCTCTTAAGTAAACACTTCATTAAATCTCCACACTAATGTACTGTACTTGCAATAACCCTTATCCCTGAGTGGCTTCTGGGCCTTGATAAGTGGTGACCACCGTGTAAAAAAAAACAAAAAAAAACAAAACAAGAATCACAAAATCCTATGGGACATGGACAAACAAACAGATAAACCCATCCAAGCAAGAAGACTGGATGTCATAATAATTAACAAGAAAGAAAAGTCTGGTCAAATCGTAGAGTTTGCTGTTCCAGCTGACCATAGGACAAATATCAAAGAAAAGGAGAAACGGAACAAATACACAGAACTAGCCAGAGAACTGAAAGGGATATGGATGATAAAAAAAATCAAAATAGTACCTATAATAGTAGGAGCACTAGGAATAATTCTGAAAAATTTTGAAAAAAAGAATGGGAGAAATTGGAATCAGAGGAATGATTGGAAATATACAACAAATAACAATAATGAAAACAGCTGAAATATTGAGGAAAACCCTTGAAAGCGGGGACTAATACATGAACCTCATGCACGGACCAGACAAACTGCCGCAGAAGACCAGACAAACTGAACATGAAGAAGCGTTATATGGAACCAAGAAAATTGAAGATACATATCTATAAAGTCTCTATCCCTCCCCTATCCCCTTCCCATCCCCTCTCATTGCCCAATCACCCCCCCCCTCCATAAAAGAATGATGCCAAATAGCTGAGAAGGGTCAAGGATGGTGGAAAGACTGAGGAGAGAGCACTGACTAGACCTCTGCTGGACGTGCGAAGAGGACTGGGACTTTGGGGAGGCTTATTGCTACTCAAATTCCAATGGAGACCAATCGATGGTGGGCGGCTGTTGCGATAATGCAAATTCATTTGCTAATGTTATCAGAAGAGGTGAAGAATACTGGAAAACTGGGGAGACTTGTTGTCACTCAGCTTCCAGAGGACACCACAAGCTATTTTCAAGGAGAGTGAAAGCTCCTTGTGAGCCAATAATAATAATACTCTTGAACGTGGAGACTAACACAGATAAGCTACAGGACATACAGAAACTGCTACGGATGTAAAACAGAAA
>NC_136483.1:166901009-166913509 GCF_053919585.1 Euprymna scolopes
TAATAATTATTATAGCAAATAATTATGTCAGCCCCTTTAAGAAACACATTTCTTATCGTTGAGTACTTTACAATTGAAATAAAGTCGATCAATTTAGCTCATATATGCAAATCATCATACAATGATTAGATCACTTTGACAGACGTTAAAAAAACTTAAAAAAAAATAAATAAATGTTGAAATTTTAACAATATTTATTGCAGTTAACAATGGCCGAATGGATTTGGTCCTTGCTAATGGAGTCAGAAATGGCTTCATTGTCGGGTTCAAATCGGTCGACCGGTGTTAATCCTGACACACTGCACTGATGATTCCCGAAAGGATGAAACACTAATGTCTGTAGGTATTTAATTAATACATATATATATATATATATATATATATGATTTGTCATTCCTATTTTTGAAATAGCATTTCTATAACTAATATTCATTATAACACACGTTAAGAACATCTATTGTTGTTTTATTAACCTGTTGGTGTTGCAACTCATCTTTTAAAATGAACAAAGAAGAGGCATTCGGGGAAAGATTTTACAGTTGATAATATTTAATATTTTCATTTCTCTTTAAAGCTGATGAGCGAATGATGGTGGAGGCGTCTTGTGGTGCTACTTTGGCTGCCATTTACAGCAACGTCATCCGGAAACTTCAGGAAGGGGGAAAACTTGGAGGCATCAGATCGGCACTGGTGATCGTTTGTGGCGGAAAACTTGTAACATTGGATTTGCTGCAAACATGGAAAGAACAATTCAGTCTTTAGATCGCATGTGTACACACGCACATAAGCAACCATTACAAACGCTAGCACTCAGTATGTTCATCTCTATAAACGTTTATTAAATATTCAACGTATCAGTTTATAAAAACTTATCTGTATGATTTCGAAATTTGTTTTTTACATTTTGTTTATTTTATGAATTCAAAATTTTTATTGTTTATTTTTATGAATTTAACATTTTTATTGTTTATTTTTATGAATTTAACATTTTTATTGTTTATTTTTATGAGTCCAAAATTTTTATTGTTTATTTTTATGAATTCAAAATTTTTATTGTTTATTTTTATGAATTCAAAATTTTTATTGTTTATTTTTATGAATTCAAAATTTTTATTGTTTATTTTTATGAATGCAAAATTTTTATTGTTTATTTTTATGAATTCAAAATTTTTTATTGTTTATTTTTATGAATTCAAAATTTTTATTGTTTATTTTTATGAGTTCAAATTTTTATTGTTTATTTTTATGAATTCAAAATTTTTATTGTTTATTTTTATGAATGCAAAATTTTTATTGTTTATTTTTATGAGTTCAAAATTTTTATTGTTTATTTTTATGAATTCACCCCATCCCTGTTCCCTTTTTTCTTTCTCTTTTGATTTTATTGTGGATCAATAAGAGTTCAGAATGAAGGCAAAGTTTCATAATTAATGAAAACAAAATATATTGAACAGAAAAGTAAATACAACAAATAAAGAGAAGTGGTTATACGTCAGTCTGACTGCCAAGTATTCATAACTTGGGCATAATGCCAACAAACATATTCTCCCAGTTTTTATAGTGAGCAGAAGAGTTTATTATTATCCGTAAGGTGGACAACAGTTTTCTTCTTTCTCTTTTCATGCCTATTTGACACAATGATAATAGTGTTTGCTAATTGGTTGAAAAACTAGGGTTCAATCTTCACTCGAGTCATACCAAAGATTAAAAGATGGTATTTGATGCATCTTTATTAAACACGCAGCATTCTAAAGAGAGGATCAAGTGCAAGCGGACTAATCCTTCAAACTCCTCTGCCTAACATTAACGTGCAATATGAACTGGAACAAATACATTGAGGACATTGCGAAGGCTACTGCAAAGAAGGTGGCTTCCCTCTATCGAGCTAGAAGCCTACTTACACCTGAGAGTATGTTGTACCTCTACAAGGCCACCATTCGCACATGCATGGAATATTGTTGCCACATCTGGGCTGGTGCATCTACCACTAGCCTCTCCCTCTTGGATAGGGTCCAAAAAAGAGTTTTCAATCTAACAGGTCCCACTTTGTCAACTAACCTCCAGCTTCTGTCCCATCGCCACAGTGTTGCATATATGTGCCTGTTTTACAGATATTTTAGCAAAATGCACTCTGATGAACTCGTTGCACTTGTTCCCCCTCTACGTAGATATCCTTGACAAACCCGCTTAGCAACAAAATTTCACCCCTTCACTGTTAAGGTCCCGAAATGCCAGAAAGCTTTCTATTCTAATAGTTTCTTCCCTCAAACAGCTAGATGTTGGAATTCCCTTCCTGATACCTGTTTCCCTGACTGTACTGATATGCAAAAATTTAAATGTAACGTAAACCAACATCTTGTTAATCTTCCTAGGTCCTAAATAATAGCCCCTTACATTTAACTGGCGATATGCCTTGTTAGGGGTGAACGTGAGTAAAAAAAAAAAAAAAAAAGAATGTGTAGCAGCTAATGAAAAAGAAGCCTTTAGGTTGCTCTCGACTATAGTCAGTCATTTAATTTTTTTAGCTTTTCCTTCTATTTTTATCTTTTCTTCCCTTCTTCCAAAATGTTTATCGCATTTTTGAACGAAGGATCCTGATTTTTATTTTATCCTTTGTTTTTTCTTTTTCATGTTTTTGTTTGCTCCTCATTTCTTTTGAGGTCATTTTTTATTTCTGAAAAAGGTTGTTTTTTTTTTTTTTTAAAATAAAGATGAATTATAAAGTCCCACCAGACGAGCTGATTTACATTTTATATATTTTTTCTCAATTATTTTCTTCAAAGCACTCTACTATTGTTTTTTATTTAATAGAAATGAGTATTTTGTATTTTCCCCGGGCAATGCTGAAACACAGGTCCTGCTAGTTAATAAAGATGGATTTTAAAATCTTACCACACGATCTGATTTTATCGTTTTATTTGGCTTATTGATTCAAACTGATTACTATGAAATGTGAGATTTCAAAAGCCCCCCCCCCCCCACCGCTTTGTTTCTTGTTTTTTTTTTTTTTACCATAATTTTCGCTTTTGGACATATTCATTTCACTCCCCACTTCATTTTTTCATTTTATTTTGTCTTTCCTTTATCTTCTTCTCTCTCTCCTTTTCTTTCTTTGTTTTCGTTTCCTCCCCCTTTTCTTCCTCCTTCTCACTCCCAAAATGTCTGTCACTTGTTTTTATTTTTTCTCGTTCTTTTCTTTTTTTCTTTTTTCCTGTTTTCCATCCATTCTTCTCAGTCTAGGTCACTTTTGTAAAAATTGGAAAATATTTTTTGTATCTCGTTTCTGATTCAGTATTTTGCTAATAAAAATGAAATATAAAATTTCACCATATAATTTTTTTTTTTTTACATGGCAATAACCACTTATCAAATCCCAGAAGCCACTCGGGGATAAGGGTTATTGTATGTACAGTAAAAGTGTCCTTGCATTGCTTTAGTCTATCCGTTTTTCTTTCTCCCTCCATCCCTCTCTGTGTGTTTGTCTGTCTGTCTGTCTTTCTGTCTGTCTGTCTCTCTCTCTCCTTCTCTCTCTCTCTCTCTATATATATATATATGTATTTCTTGGCCTTTTGGTCAAGATCAAAGTGTAGTATCTGTTCTTCAGATGCTGCACTTCATTTTCTTGTTCTCTTTCGGTGGAGGAGAAATCCTTCACGACTGAGACAATTTTTATTTTTGTACCTTTTCTCCACGTTAAAAAACGACCCTGGTGTCTAACTCTGACCCGTGGGGAGGCATAGTAAATAGGTACATATATATGTATATACATATATATATATATATACATACATATATATATATATATGTATATACATATACATATGTACATTCAAACACTTTCTTATCTTTATATTGTGCGATTATTCTCCCTCTGATAAAAAGTAGGCATACTCTATAATTACGGTGTAAGGATTTCTTCATTTTTAATTTGTTGGATAATAAAATTTTTGTTTTTCCTTATATGTATATATTTCTTGTTGATTTTTTAAAATGATAATACGGTTAACTAGCATCATAACCATCAAATATTTTTTTACTAGAAAATTGCCCATATTTTATAAATAAATAAATAAGAATAATATTTGTTTATGTCCATATTTTATTTAGATGTAAACAACTAATAATTTTATTTATTTATTAAAACAGTACTCTACCAAATGCACGTATCGAAGTTCCTTCCTCTCTTCAGCATAGTTTGAATGTTTCTAGGAATCGAACCTCAGACCATGTGGAAGAGTGTCTGGTGCATTATCCGTTATGCTACAAAGTCCTAGAAAATTTGACTGTTATTTTTATCGTTTATAAACATGTAGATTTTGTTGTTGATTTTTTTAATTAATAAAATAAATAATATAATAAATAAATAAATATATATATAGTGGACCTGTATAATACATACTCCTCTTATATATTTTTTCTTTTTACTTTTTGAATTTTTTTTCAGGAAATTATTAACGATTGGACACTAATCTACCAGATTATATAAAAAAAAAATAGATAAATAAAAATTAAATATTTAAAGATTTTTAGGAGTTGTTCAGTTTCTAATACAATGTTCTAGTAAATCAATTCACCATATTAGAAAACAAGGAGATGTAAGATTTTCGCAAATTAAAAAAAAAAATTAATAAATAGTTATTATTTCCTTATTTTCTTGGGTGGTGCAGACGAATAAGCGACTTTAAGTGGCAGCAAACAATGTCAGATAAAAAATTATTCTATTTTCTTAAAAAGAAAATGATATTAATACATATTTAATAATATAATGTATATATATATATACATATGTATACACATATATATAGGTATATACATATATATACATATATGTACATATATATATGCATATATATATGTATATACATATATACATATATATATATGTATATACATATATATATACATATATATACATATATATATATGTATATGCATTTTTTCTTTTTACACAGTGATCACCACTTATCAAGGCCCGGAAGCCACTCAGGGATAAGGGTTACTGCAAGTACATTACGTTAGTGTGGAGATTTGATGAAGTGTTTACTTAAGGGGGCGGTTCATTAGGAATTTGTTAACGTTGGACTTGAAGACATCCAAGTTGTAATCCGGTGGGAAGCAGGCAGACGGAACAGAGTATATTTTTTTACATTTTCACCCCAAACAAGGCACATTGCCACTTTGGTGTAGGGGGCTACTATCAGGGGCAACAACTACTGGGATACTATGTAGAGATTTTGGGCAGCAAGATGTCGGTTCACGTTACACTTGAACTTCTGCACGTCAGTAGAGTTGGGGAAGCAGGGACCTGGGATGGAATTCCAAAGTCTAGCAGTTCTGGGGAAGAAACTACTGGAATAGAAAGATCTTTTGCATTTAGGGATCTCTACAGTGTGTGGGTGGGATTTTGTAGCCTGTCGGGTCTATCGAGGGTGTTCACATCGTGGGGGCACAAGTGCTTGCAGTTCGTTAGAGCATTCACCATTAAAATACTTGTAGAACAGGCAGAGGGATGCAACGTTTCGTCGATGGGACAGAGGCTAAAGCTTAGATGCCAGTTCAGGGCCTATTAGATTTGCGACTCTCTTTTGAACCTTGTCTAGGAGCGAGAGACTAGTAGCAGATGCACCAGCCCAAATATGACAGCAATACTCCATACATGGGCGAATGGTTGCCTTATAGAGGTACAGGATACTTTCGGGTGATAGTAGTTTTCTAGCACGGTAGAGAGAGCCCACCTTCCTTGCAGTGGCCCTGGCAATGCCTTCAATGTAATTGTTTCAACTCATGTTTCCTGTGAACGTTAGGCCAAGGAGCTTGAAAGATGTACTCTCAGATAAAGAGTCGTTGGCCATTGCTATAGGTGGTAGAGAAGGTTTCTTGTAATTATTGAATGAAACTAGTTTAGTCTTGGCGGTATTGAACGTGACCATCCATTTTTGTCTCCATTCCACTACAGATTGGAGGTCATCCTCTGGTGTTTCTGCCATTTCTTTAGATATGTCTTCATTTGTTTTCCTGTCATGCCTGTTATATAGTGAGGTGTCATCAGCATATATACCCATCTCAGAGGCAATTTTGTCGGGGAGGTCATTTATGAATATCAGGAACAGTAGAGGTCCAAGGACAGACCCCTGAGGCACTCCCGCCTTTATATCATATTGTTTAGATGTACGACCGTCGAGGACAACCTGGATTTTTCTCTTATCTAAGAAGGATTTAATTATGTTAAGTATTCTACCAGTGATACCGTATGATCTAATTTTCCTGCGGAGACCCTCATCCCCTACCCTGTCAAAAGCCTTAGATATATCTAGAGCTACCGCTCTGTTCTCCCCTGCTTTGTCCAGTGAATGGTATATATATATATATATACATATATATACATATATATGTACATAAATGTATATATATATGTATATATATTTATATACATATATATATATATATATAAAAATATATACATACTAGCAAAGATACCCGTGCTTTGCACGGAGCTTTGTTGCGCACTCGGGTACCAAAATCTGTGGGCACCTTTCCAGTAAGTTGATGTTGTAAGAGCAACGATTGCATAAGGTGATTAACATTTTAACTACCTCTTGTAGTGACTGAAATTCAATCAGGAACTTCACAAAACATTTTCATCAAAAAGGAAGGTTACTTGATGTTACATAGTAAATTTTTCATTGAAGTAATT
The DNA here is from genome assembly GCF_053919585.1 of Euprymna scolopes. Taxonomy (NCBI): domain Eukaryota; kingdom Metazoa; phylum Mollusca; class Cephalopoda; order Sepiida; family Sepiolidae; genus Euprymna; species Euprymna scolopes. The sequence goes on from NC_136483.1 coordinate 166,907,704, forward strand.
TTCAACTCTTGCTTAAATTTTATCTTGCACATTCAATACTAAAAACTTACCACAATCAGATCATGTCAGTTTTTCCTCATATCCATTTCTCGAACTTTTCACTGAAGAGCCTCAGGGTAAACTACATTTCTGCTGCTTTGATTTGGAGCCAGAATGTAGAGTTTTTCTGAACTTCCTGTCCGGCTGATGGAGACGTAGAACATACCGTGACTGAAGCAGTCTGATGTCAAGTCTACGCCAATGGTGTTAAATGTCTGACCTTGACTTTTGTTTATGCTCATTGCAAAACACACCTTCACAGGAAATTGGAGTCTCCGGAATTTAAATGGAAGTTCTGAGTCCGATGGAACTAAGGGGATCCTTGGCAGTAGAACGGTTTCGCCTTTGTAGGGACCACAGGAAATGGTGGCCTCAAGTACATTGGTGTGCAATCTGGTGATAACACATCTGGTTCCGTTTGTTGTTTTTGGCGGTTCCAAGGATCGAAGAATCATGATTGGCGATCCAATTTTGAGATTTAAAATGTGTGGAGGCATTCCAGATATCTCCAAAGAGTTTAAAAACTCCACAGGGTAGTGAACAGCTTCATATTCATTAGTAGCCGAATCAACTGACTTGTATTGCTTTGTGTCTCCTGGAAATTCATCCATTATTGAATTGTTCAAATGATTCACATTGCTGTTTAATGGCGAAATAATAGCCCTCTCAGCAAGCCAATCCGGTGATTTTCCATTGTTTTGCAGGTCTGGGTACACTTTGTCTTTCAGTTGCTTCTGATTACCGACACATTTACCAAGCGCAGTTGGAATCTTAATTGTGTCAGGTGAAGAAGTGATAGGAAACTGACCATTACCGATTTGGAGAAGCAATTTTGAGAAGTCTGCTGCAGCTGTGTTATCAGAGATATAGGCTCTCATATTAGTAGTCAGTCTCTTCACTATAACGTGCCTCCAGAGATAGGATTGTTTCAAACTTGCATTGACAATGTTAGCCCTTGTGCCATTTTTAACCACTGGGAGGATTTGACGGAAATCACCGCAAAATAAGGTTGGAATGCCACCCATGGGATTCTTGTTTCCTGTGATGTCTTGCAGTGTTCGGTCAATTGCTTCATAAGCACTCTTGTGCGTCATTGGGGCTTCGTCTACAATGATTGCAGAGGTGTCTCTAATTACATTTGCCAAGGCTGAGTTACCAGTAATTTTGCAAACTGGCTGATCCATTCGATGAGTATCCAAGGGTACTTTAAAAGTGCTATGAAGAGTGCGGCCACCTTGTAGTAGAGTAGCAGCAATGCCACTGAATGCTGTTGCAAGCACAATCTTTCTCATGGATCTAATCTTTGCAAGGATCAAATTGATTACAAAAGTCTTGCCCGTACCACCTGGAGCATCAAGAAACATCATGTTTTTGTTCATTTCACCTTGTGCTTCCAACATTGCCATGAATGAATTGTAAACTTCTCTTTGAGAATCGGTCAGTTTTTCTTGCATATTTTCTGCTTGTAGGGAAAGTTCTTCAAGATTATAAGTAACTTCACGTTGATACTCTCTCGCGAGTCTTTCATCTCTCCCTTGCGTTGGTGCAGGTAATCCATAGCTTGCCAATGGTTGACCGCACATAAGGAGAACTTTTTCTTCAATTAGACAAAGAGTTTTATTGTAGATGTCCTCATTAAAATCTGCTTCTGGATTGTTAACTTCTTGCCTGTATCTGTGAAGAATGTCTTCAGATATTACATCACGAAAAGCCATCCAGATCTCAAGAGGATTTCTTGGCTCACAGGCTGTTAAAATTATCACAAATAGGCTTCGCAAATTTGAAGGTGATTGAGTGGCACTTGCCTCTCCTACTGCTTGATGCAAGTGATGGTCATTTTCTAGAAGGCCTCGAGCAAGGCACGCTGCTCTGTATGTTTCAAACACCTGACCATTGTATGCTCGCAAATTTTGAAATGAAGTTGGACCAGCAACCTCATTGAGCAACAGGCGTAAGAAATAACACTCCCCTGCTTTTGGACTAATCGTGTAGATTCTCCCAATGCATGGTGCCTTCCATACATCATCATTTTCAGTACCTTCAACTTGTACCCCACGCATTCTTCTCATCCATTTCTTTGTCGATTTGTTCCAAGTGTAAAACTCAGGGACTTCTACGTATTTGAGACCCCTTGCAAAGTCATCCTCATGGCAGAGTTGAAAAAATGCTGTCAAAGTTGTGGCAGGCGGTGGACCTTGGGCTCGTTCCAGAGCAGTATCAGCTGAGAACATGACACGCTGCCCATTTTCAAGATGAACAGAAAGTTGTACAATTGGGGGGAAATGTTCATGGATGGGATGTTCCAATATCCTCCAGGCCGCCTCTGAACTGCCGACATACCTTGCATTCTGGAACTGCTGGATCTCATCCACAATGTGACTTTGTACTTGGCCTTGTTGGTTAGCTGCTCCATCAGTTCTTTGTAGTTCAAACACTGCTTGATCACATCCTTTATTCACGTATTTGAGGACATATTTGATGCTTTGGATCGAGCTGCAAATTTCTACGTTAATGTGAGCGTTGAACTGCTGAAGGAGGACCTTGTTGTACGGAACAATCCACTGGTTTGTTATTTCTTGATTAACATACCGACCATTTCTTTTCATCCTTATTGTACCAGTCTGGCCTCCATCTTCTGGTTTTCTTCGCCTGTACTTGGGGTAAGAGTCTTGGCCTTGCTCGGTACACTGAAGAAATTCTTTTGGGTATTTTTTGGAACATTTGTTGTCAATCATACATGGACAATTTGGATTAAATGGTCCACAAGGTCCATGCACCATATGTGCCATCACTTTAGCATGAAGATCAGGATCTTCCTCTTTGTCAGGGATCTCTGCAGATATGCAGAGATCCATTTTTTCTGGTAGAAGTTTGTCCTCTGGGGCCTGCCAGGTGAGGATGTGTGCATGCGGCAGTCCTCTTTTTTGATATTCAATACTGTACAGGAAAGCCCTCAGCCTGCCAAATCCTCCCTTTTTAATAAATTCAAGTAACTTTTTTAGCTTCTGCCTGAAAACCCTGGCAACAATATCTGGACGATCCTGAGGGTCTTGCCCTTGAAGACAATTTTCTGTAATTTCTGTCCACTTTGGATTTGTTGTGAACGTGATGAAGAGGTCGGCTCGGCCCATTCGCCGAACATATGCCATGGCATCACTTTGACGCTCAAACATGTATCGAGGGCCTCCTGTATAAGTTGCCGGAAGTACAACTCGTTGACCAAACTGTTCTGGATTCCCATCCTCCCTAAGAATTGAATCTCTCAAGTTGCTATAATTGTCAGCTCTCAGGGTCTGTTGCTCACGCCTCAGGAACTGTAAACGTTCTGTTTCAATCTTGCAGTACACATCCACCAGCCATTGTTGAAATAGCCTTCGGTAGCAGAGAAAATAGTTTCCAGGCCGAGTCATTAAATGGTACGAATAAAATTGCTGTTGGGTAACTTTTCGCCCATTGGATGCCTTCATGTAGATGTTGTAAGATGGAGAACCATAGGGGTACATTAACGGGTACATTAAAGTATTGTAGAGGGGATGTAGTTCGGAGATCCATTTTAATGTATCATTTCTAAAACGCAAGACAATATCCCGGTTAGCTGTTGGTTCATTCTCCATTAATATTCCAATCTCATACGTTGTTGTTGGAGCATTGAATCGCCGTGGATGCTCTTCTTGCGGCCTTCGGTCTTCCCTTATGACAACTTTATGTTCTACCAAGTGTTCTTCTTCAATCCTCTCCTTTGTTGTTTTCAGCTGACAAATAAAGCTGTTGTTCTCATGTAAAAATTCAGTCAGACTTTGGAGAATGTCTCTATTGAGTCTACTGTCATGTCCCCGATTATGTAGTTCCTCTTCCAGACTATCCAAGAAGTAGACTTGAATAAACTTTGCTGTTTCATCTTCAGGTGGTAAAAGACTCCCAATCTGGTGGCAAACCTGGCCTCGAATTCTAAAAGAAGGATTCCACCCATGTACTGCCGCACTTTTGTGACCAAATGATGTCATTGCAAAACAATTGTTATAACAGCGTAGATTTTGCAGAAAATCTTTAGAGATGGGACCATTGCAGGAGAGCAAATCTTGAAGCAACTGAGGCAGTGGTGGAAAGCTATCAAGCACAACTTTGCCAGAAGAACAACAACAACCAGGGGTTTCTCCTTTAAATTTTACAGCTGAGCAATGTTGACATACTTTGTCCATTTTTCCTATATCAGCTGTAGTGAGAGAGTCATTTTTGTTGTAGAGCAATCCTTTTCTATTGCAGTGTCCTATTTCATGGTGTCTCAAAGCAGTCATTCGTTGTCTAGCTGCCTCGTTTTCTGTCAATTGCTGGGGCAAAGTCATACTCTCTCTCCATGCAGCCTCTCGTTGTTGCCCTTGGTATAGGCGAAAGCTTTGTTGGGTTTCCGATTCATTCTGATGTCGTTGAGCCACTCTCAACTGACCTTGTGTACGTCTACTTACCTCATATAATTCATTCGATCGTAATATTGCTTCTCTTTCCAGTGCATATCTTTGCCTTTCTTGAATTTCATCTTGTGATGAATTTAACTGCCTTACAGCATGTCTAGTTCTGTCAGCTTCACGTTGGGTTTCTCTTTCCAAATCTGACAGTCTTGCTCTCCTTTCTCTTTGACGTATCCTGTTAAGTTCTAGACGTCTTTCTCTATCTGAATTGTTTTCATTGGAGCGAATTGCAGCAACTCTTAGTCTATTAGCTTTCAATCTTTCCATTCTTTCTTCCTCACTTTCGTTTCTACTTCGTTTGGGTGGCATAATTTCGGTTTTAAACGGAATTGCTTAACGATATTAATGATTGTAAATTAATTAAGCGTAAAGGAAATGTATACTAACTGAAATGGACGAACTATAAATAATATTTCTGAATAGTACAATTATAAACAATTATATTGTACCTATTTACTATGCCTCCCCACGGGACAGAGTTAGACACCAGGGTCGTTTTTTAACGTGAAGAAAAGGTACAAAAATAAAAATTGTCTCAGTCGTGAAGGATTTCTCCTCCACCGAAAGAGAACAAGAAAATGAAGTGCAGCATCTGAAGAACAAATACTACACTTTGATCTTGACCAAAAGGAATGAATAAAAGCGACCTACGTGTGACTCATTACTTCCGGGTGTAAACGTCACAGTCTAAAAGTAATAATTAAAAAAAAAAAAGTAAATGTAAAATAAATGTAATACCAACTTAGGTTAACTAAGTAAACAGTACAATTAAAACAGTTCTATTAAAACAAATAATTACTAAGATCTAGGTAATTGTTAGTCTCATTGTTATGGTTTTAAAGAAAAAAATGTGTAAAAAAAGTTCTGCTTTTGTGAGTACGTGTATTTCTTTTAAATTACATAACCTTTTTATTTTATTAATTATATCTCTTTTAAATTTATATATTTTGTTAGTAAACTGGAAGAAATTCAGTTGAATAAAACCTTGTTCGTGTTCTTTACATTAAACTCATATTTTTATAAAAGGTTCATCCGGTTTAAAGAAAGCGCTAAGTTTAAATAAGACTGGAAATAACTAATTCAATATATAAATAGAAAAATGAAATAAATATAAGCTTTAAGTCTTAAGATAGCAATAATCAAAATGTAATAAATTATTTGTAGTTCAAATCTATGATAAGACAGGCTTTCGAAATAGGCTCGACCAGAAAGATTAAATTGGAACGAAATTATAATCTCCGTGCCATTTTCAAAACAACCCCACAAAAGTAACGATATCCTGCAGTTGGTTAAATGACAAT
>NC_136483.1:166923509-166968509 GCF_053919585.1 Euprymna scolopes
ACTCATTTTTATTATGTCTTCTAAGAAAGAGACTTAGGCGTTAACATTTGTGACTTCTATGCTTCAGGTCTCAGCCGTGGATGAAGTATAGAAAATATTTGTAAAAGCCTACGAATTATTCATACTCATAAGACAGAATGTCTACAACCGCATTACGGACCTTTCTTATCATTGTGAACTTTTCATCTTCGGTATCTAGCATGGTTGCGTTGTTACTAACTTTTTAGGGTTATGAGGTCCAATAGAACATGGCTAAATACATCCTTCCCTGCAACAGACTACGACAGTATGCGGATTGCAAAAGAACTAAAACTACTGCTTCATTGAAGCAAACTACCAGCTCCACCACGTTGGATGCAAGATGGGCACACTATTTTGCACTAATATCCTGTGTACCAATAAAATTTGTCTTGAATTTTACAGGTAGGGTTTATCGTTTTGTGATTGTCTCATTTCTTGCCTTCAACAGAGAGCATCGAATATGTTAGATAAAATTCCTATCTTGACATAAAATAATTCCTACAGTAACATTATCTACAAGTTTGCACAAGCAGACCAAACACGTGTGCAGTTCACGTCGCAAAGGAGGCCAAGACAAAGAATAACTCAACTACTTTTTTTTTGTAACAACGACATTTATTTCCTCATTCTCCTGCCACATGTGACTTCTTGTTACTACTGTGACATCACCCACGTCTCTAACGTGGTCGTCTCCTTCCCTACGTCATTTCGTACATGAAAGTAGTTGCACTCACACTCTGTTACACTTTCAGGACGAACTACATGAAGATTGTTAACATTCTAAGTGAAATTGTTTCTGTGGAACGAACTGGATTCGAACTTGGCACACCCAGGTTGTCAGTCCGTGTTGTTAACTATTTAGCCACAATCACTTTCCCCTATCTCACTGAACCATCTAGAACGCAGATCGAATATTGACCAATCAGCAACAGTCTTGGCACACCCACATTTTCAGTTTGTATTTTCAACCATTTAACCATCGTCACCTCTCCGTAGCTGACTGTTATCTAAAACCCAGATCGGGTATTAGCAAATCAGCAACAGCGCTATGATTACCATGCAAATTTTTAATAGCGCCCCCTATGCTGGTGACGTCTCCCGTGTAAACATTTAATTAATCAAGATCGCATAACTCTTGCTGAGAATGATACTAATTATCAGATATAGTTACATTTTGATAGTGATTATCTCACTAGATGCATCCCACGTTGTTTTTATTTTTTTAATGCTGACTTATTTCTCTTACAAAAGTGTTATAGAAAATTCCTTCATGTAGCAAGATGAGAAACGGGTGTGTAAAAATGATATTAAAAACGGTACTTTCCATCAAATGGTTAGAGTAGTGGAAAATTCCATTAGAAAAATTCTATTATAAGAGACCCGAGTTATGACTACATTGTTGGACATTACGTCATGAAAGGCAGTACATGACAGAGACGTGAAATCAATTCTGCTTTTTTGGGGTTTATGACGTCAAAGTGAACATACGTCTTTATCAGGAGATTACAGTTCATCTATACATATGAGCTGCCTTCAATAAGTTTCCAGACTTTTTTCGTATGGGCACTTTTCTGGATAGTAGACACATGAAACTCTAGTCCCTTCCAAAGTAATCTCCTCCGGCTGCAATGCACTTATTCTACCATTCTAACAACTTCTAGAAGCCCCGATAGAAGTTCTCTTGTGTGAGGGTATGAATGACCCTTATCAAAGCCTCTTTCATCTCCTCAATTGTCTCATAACGATAGCTTCTAAGGTTTTCCTTGAGCTTAGGGAATGAACAAAACTCACAAGGAGTAAAGTCTGGACTATAGAGAGAGTGAGGAACTGTCTTGAAGCTCATCTTGGTCAAATAGTCTGTGACAAGGATGGAGCACCATTGGGACAACCTTTATGCAAATCTTCTGCATCTTCAGTTCCTCATGAATAATTTTGTGTACAGTTCCCACACCGACATCAGACTGTGCACTTATTGTTTCTATAGACACACGATGGTCCTTATTCATGAAATGCTTCATTTGGCCAACCACTTCTGGTGTCCATATTCCTCCCACACCTCTTATCATCCTTCACAGACTTTCAGCTTATCTTAAATCTCTTATGCCACTCAAAAACTGATGGTCGATTCATGCAAGATGGCCCAAAAGCAGTCTGAAGCATTCCATACCTTTCTGCGGCATTTTTCCAAGTTTAAAACAGAATTTCATTGCATATCCACTCTTCTAAAATGTCCTCACGTCCAGATTGCATTTCTGAAATTCACCAGCTGTGACAATCAGGCTTTAGTATGGTGTATTCAAATTCCTGCTGTAGCTGTTCATTTGAACCTGAAATCATAAAAATTGGTCAGTCATCTCATAAGATGTATAGCAATAACATACTGAATTTTTAAGAGTTTATGACAATTTTAAATGCCTGTACAGAACAAGTCTGTAAACTTATTGAAGGCCCCTTGTACATTGCTGTAAATCACTGGAAAAATAAACACACAACAGGAGCAAATAATGACTTATTTATTGTTTGTAAACTTCTTCCATTATTACAGCCACCATAAGAAAAGAAGAAAAAGAAGCTGAGAGACGAAATATCCATAGAGCAATTTGCGGTGTGTTAACAAAACAGAACTTCAGACAGCACACTGATCGGAGATAATTATTGCTAGGATGAAAAAAAGATATCGTATTAAATTCCTCCTACTGAAAAGGAAGATGAAAAAGAAGTCAAGAGACGAAATATGCCCAGAGTAATTTGCTACGTGTCAACAGAACAAGACGCTAGATAGAAGAACGCCTCATAAAGTTATCTGTTGCTTTCTGGGATCGAAGAACGCGACATATCATCTCCCACCAGAGAGATGAAAAATACTCCTATAAAATAAAATATTTTCCTACTATATTCTAAGAAAAGAATCGGCTTATTAATGCCTTTTAAGTTGTTAAAATTAATTGGACCTGCTATTATGTGCAAGCAAAAGTTTTCATAAGTTTTTCTCATAGAAGTTTTATTGACATCTCTCTTGTGGCTTTTTTTTTTTTTTTTTTTTTTTTTTTTTTTTTACAAAGGCATCACCACATTATCAAGGCCCAGAGGCCACTCAAGGATAAGGGTTAAAGAGTGTACAGTAGAAATTGGTCAATATAGTAATCATTAGTAATGAAAATTTGGTAAATTTAATAACTTATATGGAACGGCTCATCAAGAACTTATTTACTTTAGACTTGAACACAACCATATTGTAGTCAGCCGGAAAGCAGGAAAACGGAAGACAATTCCACAGGCGTGCAGTTCTAAGAAAGAAGCTTTGTTCATGGAATCTACGTTTAGGTTTAGGCACAGATAAAGAGTGGGGGAAATTATTGATAGTGTTTACAGCTAGACGAGTGTTTCTTGTGAAAGTTTGGCGAGGGGGGACCAAAGATTGAAGCTCAGTTGAACACTTTCCATGAAAATAACGATACATCAGAGACAAACTCGCAACATCTCTTCTGTGAGATAGAGGTTGCAAGGAGGAGAAAAGGACATCTCCTACGAGGCTACGAAGTCTATTTTGAACTCTATCAAGGCAGGACAAGTCCTTTCTAGCAGCTCCTGCCCAGATGTGGCAACAGTATTCCATCCTTGGACGTACCTGGCTCTTATATAGGTAGAGAATAGCATCAGCAGTGAGATATCTACTGGATCGATAGAAAGATCCCACCATTTTTCCAGCGGCCTTGGCAACAGATTTGATATACGTGTTCCATTTAAGATCAGGAGTAATGGTCAAGCCCAGAAGCTTTGAAAGACTGGTAACAATCAAGACAAACACAGTGGTGTAATTAACAAAAATGTATTAACAAAAGTATGTTACATAAAGTATGCATCCTATTCTGTGACCATAACTGCTATCAATAGCTGGCACGATGCATAGTCGTAACTGTTTTTATTGTGTCTGGGTAAATTCATTTATTCGCAAAATAGGTAGATCAACTTATATTATAGCAATTTCTAATCATATGTAAAATATTGAACAGTTATAAACGCCAATAAAAGTTAAAGCAACATAAACTGCTTTGGAACTATTAAAATAATTTTCAACGTTATCGATAATGTTATTTATTTATTTCTAATCGTCGCTTATGTTTTAAGTAAATGTTTTGAATAATGACGTAAATCATAGATCTATAACGTTTTGCCAAGGGCGGAGCAATAAAATTGTTGCCCTAAAGAAAACAACACTACAGGTTTTTTTTTTTTTTTTTGAAAAATCAATTCAGGTAACTTGATTATGTAGTAGAGCTCACATCTATTCAATGTAGCCACCTTCAACCTTAATCACTGCCTTGATACAGGTCCGGAATTAGGTGCATGTCTTTTCACAAGCGCTGACGGCGATCAGGGTGACTTTGGTGTTGTGGAGGTCATGTTGGTGATGTTCTCGACGTATGACCAAACAAAGTACTCCAGCGGGTTCAGGTTGGTGGAGGAGAGGGGCCAGTGAGAGAAGGGTAGAAAGTCGTAGCACTCCTTCTGAAGCTAAGCCTGGATATCTTTGAACGTGGGCCAGCATAGAGTCCTGCTGCCACACCCAGGATCTGCACTAGAGTATCCTCACACTCTTCAGCACATCCAGGTACACTTTGAGGTTTTTCTCATCTATTTTCTGCAAATGCAAAATTACAAATGTTAAACAAAAAATAAACAATTAACATAAGGCCAACTCAAAAAAAATGGGGAGGGGTGTGTGTCTGTAGTTATCCTTGTCATTGTACCCTTTTTACTTGTCTAAGGGTATCCCGAGCGTAAGTTCTCACTCACAACAATCACTCCAGGGGTTGTCCTACTTATTGTTCCCAAATCAAATCGATTTTTTTATTTAGATAACAGAAAAGATTGATCGTTTTTTTTTAACAAACAAATTCAACAGAAGTAGAAAAAGATTTCATTTGTGGGGGGAGGGGCAATCTAAAAAGAAAAAAGTTGTTAATAGGGCTCTTCCAACTCTTGCTAGATGGCAGACCGCCCATTGTTTTCCGGCTTGATGAAGGCCGAAAACAAGCAGATCTATCCCTAAGAGGTTTGAAAAAACAAAGTTTGGGACAAAATAAAAGATGGGGGAATTAGTTGGGTTGCACTCCAAGTTTGGGGAAAAAGAGCCGGGGCCAAAAACGAAATGGAGGGGCGGGCAACTTGGTGCTCTATACCAAGAGAGGATAGGGGACCATTGACTCTGCTAGCTAAGGGAAACAAAGCTTACCTTACTGGGACTGGGATCTGGCAAGACTTGGAGCCATGTGCTATGCTGAGGCAGAGAACACATACTCTACCTTGGCCCCTCTTCGTACGCACAAGCTCGCTGCCTTAATACTTCATCTTTCGAAAGCCATGGGATGTAAGCTCTTCTTATCAGTCCTGATCTTGACTTTCAATTGGTGTTTGAAGAACGTGACCAGATCCTGGTTTGCCCAAGATTCGACCTCACGGTTCTCATTCAGTCTCAATGTCCACACAACCATTCTGGCTAAAACTAAGATCACGAGAAACACCATTTGTTTCTCTCTATTCCATGGCAGCCTGGCATTATGCATGATCAGGGACAGATTCAGCGGTGTTTCTTCTGCTGAGGTCTCGTGGATAACTTTATCTTTTATTAATAAGATTTTCTTTAAACCTATATTAGATTCTATCATTATTATATTGGAATCTATCGCATGTATAGTACTAATATTTGAATGTTTATTAATAATATATATACATATTTTTTTTTCTACAAAGGAGTCACCACTTATCAAGGCCCAGAGGCCACTCAAGGATAAGGGTTAATGAGTGTACAGTGGTCAATGGGAACATGCCAGTCAACGTTAGTAGTGGAAATTTGGTAAATTGGATTGCTTAAGGGGATTGCTCATCAAGAATTTGTTCACATTGGACTTGAAGACAACCATATTGTTGTCAGTTGGAAAGCAGGAAAACAGAACAGAGTTCCACAGGCGTGCAGTTCTAAGAAAGAAGCTTTGTTCATGGAACCTACGTTTAGGTTTAGGCACAGATAAAGAGTGGGGGAAATTATTGGTAATATTGTCAGCTAGACAAGTGTTTTTTGTGTAAGTTGGGCCAGGGGGACCATAGATTGGAGCTCAGACAAGCACTTGCTATGACAATAACGATAAAGCAGAGATAGGCTTGCAACGTCTCTTCTGTGGGAAAAAGGTTCTATGGAAGAGAAAAGGGCATCCCCCACTAGGCTATGAACTCTGTCAAGGCAGGATAAGCGGCTTCTAACAGCTCCTGCTCAGATGTGGTGACAGTACTCCATCATTGGACGCACTTGGCTCTTATACATATAGAGGATTGCATCAGCAGTGAGACATCTACTGGAATGGTAGAACGATCCCACCATTTTCCCAGCAGTCTTGGCAACCGATTTGATGTACATGTTCCATCTCAGATCAGGAGTAAAGTTCAAGGCCAGAAGTTTGTCAAAAGATGGAGCCTCCTCAAGATGAGAGCCATTCATTCAATTGATGCCAGATGGGAAACAAAGCGTTGATGATGGAAAGATAGAAGTTTGGTCTTAGATGCATTAAAATTAACCAGCCACCTCTTTCCCCATTGCACTACGTGCTCAAGATCAGAGGAGAGAGAATCAGAGAGAACTTGGTCATATGGTAGTGTCGTCAGCATAATGATCTTAGGATGTGATTTGGGAGATCATCGATGTAGATCAGAAAGAGAGTTGGGCCCATAATGCATCCCTGAGGGAGTCCAGCATTGATTCTTTGACCTTCAGATCAACCACTACTCTTATGAACCTATCAGAGAGAAATGATTTAATAATTGAAAAGGCGTTTTCAGCTATACTGTAGCTGGAGATTTTGTGTAGTAGACCCTTATGCCTCACCCTGTCAAAAGCCTTTGATATGTCAAGGGCAATTGTCCTAGAAAGAAAGCCTCCATCGAGAGATTCACTAATCCTATGAGATATAACTGTTAGCACATAAGCTGTAGATCTAGCAGAACGAAAACCATATTGCATGTGACTTAGGAGGTTATTTTTACTGAGGTGGCTGACTACTTCTCTATTATACACAGATTCTAGCAACTTACTTATGACACACAGGAGACTGATTGGTCTGTATTGAGAGGGAGATGAAAAATCGCCTGAATTTTTAAATATGGGACATACTGATGAGTTTTTTCAGGGTGTTGGGAAGCAATTCTCCTTAAGACAATGCTTAAATAACTTTGTAAGTATGGGCGCTAGTTCCGCTTGAAGCCTTTTGAACACTATAATAGGAATACCGTCAGGGCCAGTTGCTTTACTGGAATCAAGATTTTTGATTAGCTTGGCAACATCACACACAGATATTTGTATGTTGCATAGCATGTTTTCAGACATAGGAGGAAATACGGGGGGAGGGAGGGGCGGCCACACACCAAACATTGGAGAAAAAGATTTTTCACTGCACATAACACTACCAGAATTGCGAAAAAAATAATTATTTCCAAGTTATGCGGGAATGCAAGGAAAATAAACTAAACACAACAAAGGTAAGGTAAAACTACAGAGGGCACCACAAGCATCAGACCTCGGACCCGAAAACACGTATTTTCTTTTATTCATCAACTTATATATAAGATTGCAGCTGCCAACACCTTCCATTTATGTAAATGTAGTTCACTATAATTGAAGAAACCTTGCTCCAGTGTTTCTTCTACTGAGGTCCTGCAGTGGAGGCACTTGGGCGAACTCACTAGTTTGGCACTGTGTTATATGGCAATTAGGGGCAGTCGCAAGGGCAGAGAGAATTCAGATTTGTTCATTATTCTCATGCCTGGCGCCCAGCGCCAGCGGGAGTGGATCTCTTCCTCTGTAAACCCCAGAAGCTCGATAAGCGGGTTGTCAGCAGCCCCACTAATTCCTTATATAATTGCTTTTCTGGAGCCTGCAAAAGGTCGTTGAACCCAGGTAGCCTTTTGAGCCTGGCTTAGCATTCTCTGAAAAACTGTGTGTCACCCTGTGGCCTTCGATGTGCCTTGACCATGTAGCCGAGGTGAGGTCAGGAAAGGCAGCCTTGACCACAGAGTCCCACTCGACTCCTCCATCAAGGTTCCACTCAGGAAAGCCAGCCTTTTGTCGTTGTAAGGACACTTCAAGGCAGGCATTCCCAAGCCTACCTTACCAGGACGTTCGATACAAAGCTGTCTGCAAACAAAATGTCTCCCCTCGTTTCAGAGCAGCTTGGAGGGCCTTTAGATGTTTTGCAGGCAGGGGAAGTACAGCCGGTAAAGTATGAGAGGAAAGACGTAATTGGTGCATGCCTCTGCTCTACCCTTTAAAAAGAAAGTTTCCTTTGCTGCCAAGAGGTGACTGCAGCAGTGACCTTTGACTGTACCTCCGACCAATTCTTTTCTAGCTGGAGACCCAGCCCAAACCACACATCAAGGATCCAAACTGTGCCATCCGTCCAGCTGAAAAGCTCAGGACGAGTGGTGACACTTCTCCATGAACCCAACCACAGGCTGACTGATTTGCTGCGGCTGGTTTTCACCCCTGTAATCGTTTCGTAGTGAGTGAGCACCCCTGTCACCTTTTCGATGTCTCAAAAGTATGACACGAAGACGGTGACGTCATCGGTGAATGCAGAAGATCTGGCCAGCCTCCCACTAGGCAGAGTTATTCCACGAAGGACCAAACTTGCCTCCTCGCTCTTCAGTTTGCTTAGTAGCGGCTCCAATGCAAGAGCGGAGGGGGGGCAGTGGACAGCCTTGATGGACTGATAACAAAGGGTTTTGAGTGCTTTCCAGTCACTTGCACCACAATACAGAATGAAGATCCATTTGCAGGTCTGGTTAAAAACGCCAGGAAACAATGGTCGACCCTATCAAAAGCTTTGGACTGATCCAAATTGATCAGCGTGGCTTCCGTGTTATCTTTTTCCTCTATGATCGTGCAGATCAGGTGTAGACTGTTTTGGATCGATTTCCCTTCACAGCGTAATTCTGCTCAAGTTCGACCAGATCGCCTATAACAGCCTGCAACTGATTGGCTAAAATCTTAAACACTGTGTTTAGCAGAGTTATGCGCTTGTAGTCATCTAATTCTTCCCCGATATGCCTATCTCTCTTCCTCAGCAATGTGATCACTCCCTTGGTGACTTGACCCAGGATGGATCCTTGATCAAACCAATGGTTGAACATATCCGTCAGAATCAGCATAAATATGAGTGACAGCCTCAAATACAGTTTGTCTGTAGGGCAGACCATCTACCCCTAGCGATCTGTTGTAGCTGACCTGCTTCATCATGGCCACGGCCTCCTGTTGGGTTACCCTGCCTTCACAACTAGCCAAATAGTCGCTGAATTCTTGTATGAGTAGGCAAAGCTTTTGTGCAAAATATTCCTCAAAATGTTCCCGAAACTCTTTGCAGATCTCCTGAGTTGATGTCAGGATTCATCCATCTGGGTATTTGACACTTGTGATGTACTTGTCAGAGTCACACCTAGATGTACTTGTTTGAGTCGCCCGTAGAGGCTTCATGATGCTTGTCAGCATCAGAGTTCATGACTTTGCTGGCTATCTTAACTAGTTTAGCTCGAACTACCTGCCCTTTGTAGGACTCGGTCCTGCTTAGCTAGTCCTTGACTGCCGCTATCTTCCACCCCTCATTGCTCTCGCTAGTTTCTCTTCTAGGTGCTTTTTCATCTGGACCTTATCTAGAGTAAGGCACTGAGCATATCTGTGGAGAAGTCTCTTATCTTAGCTTAAAGACTAACCTACCATCTACTTCCTATAACCGCCCCCACTGAAGCCCTCTGTATGAATAGCACTAGTTGTTCCTGGAAGTCTTGTATTTCCAGTAGGGAGGTATTCAACTTCCAGTACCCTGCTAACTTAGGCCTATTTGTTAATTTTAGACAGGCTATAACTAGTTTATGATCCGAATAACCTAGTCAGTAGAACTCTAGACATGCTATAAAGTCTAAGTCGCCTCTTCTGACTAGCATCCTATTCAGGTAAGTGTTTGGCTAGGAAGATACGCTATTAGTCCATGTCCACGCCTCCCTCTCATTGAGTTTGACTGGAAACCTGTCGACCAGATTGCATCTAGCCATAAGATTGGCCAGGCTCATCTCATACTTCTTCATCCCTCTAGCTCCCCCTCCTTATCTATGTTGGGGTCAAGGATGGCGTATCAATCCCCACTAGAACTATCTGCTTCAGACATGCGATGAACACATCGAGCTGCTGGAAAAAAGAGACCCTTTCCTGAGCGATGCTAGACACATGATCCATGATGACTCAAAACACGCACTGTTTGACGGTAACATCGGCCACAATCAGCCTGCCCTCCTTGTTCACAGCAGACAGGGTGCATTTCACCAGCAAAGAGACACCCTTTCTCCAGTAATTGCCATATGCTGAAAAGACATTGTAATCTCTAGCCAGTATCTGACAATCCCTGGATGAAACAAAGTGCGTCTCCTGCAGCGCAGTCACACCCACTCCTAGATGCAAGAGGTCCCGCCAAATTCAGACTAACCAAGTTAAGAAACATAATGATGTACTCATTCCTAGGCACTGTTGCTCTCGATTCGAAAGTCTTTCGGTGAGAGGATGTCGACGTTGTACGCCATGCTCAGCATTGCCAGTTCTTTGATGTCTTTTTGGCTGTGTATAATGCCGCCGATGTCCAGGGGGAATGTTAGCTTTAAGGCCCTGTACAGTGACGGATGCACTAATACAGGGATCCTTCCTTTGCATTTGGGAAAAAGTTTATCCAGAGAAAGGTCATTGCTTCTAATTAGGGGGAATTTGTAATAGGCTTCCTTTGTGGCTTCCAGCATCTGCTAGACTAGGCTTTTGGCTAACGATCTGATGCAGTTCGTAACAAAGGGGTGGCTTTAAAGTTTGTAGGGACTTCAACGTCCTTACCCCTCATCTGATGGAGATCTGGCAGAGGTTTAAGACTGGTCCTCTGTCGGAATACTAAGTCCCTACTAACAGACAGGGTGTTGATTTTGCAGACATCATCTCCAGCTTTGAAGGGGAGGACTTTGGTGTCTTTTTCTCCATGAGAAGGGGAGGCCAATTGGCACCTCTTCTTTCCGGGTTAAACCAAGGTGGGCCATAGTGGTGGGTGTATGCTGGTGTCTATTTTTGGTGTGTTGTGGTGACTTGTTTGGAGTCTGCTGTGTGCGAAGTTGGTGTATGCGTTCTTGCTGTTTTGGGTGGGGGAGTTGTGTGTGTGCGTGTGTTTTGTTTGGGAGGGTGCATGTTCATGGGGGGCATGAGCCATCTTATCTACGCTCTAGTTCTATTTTATATTTATAAGCACTTTTGATTATGTTCTCTTTGTTTGCTATCTTCCCCTTATTGGAGGAGCTCTCCGTTTTTCTCTTTGTTCCCTGCTTGTTTGAGCACAGGGACGTTTTGTGGCTTTTCCAGCTACTGTAGTTCCGTTTGCTGCTGCAGCTGTGGCTACATCTGCTTCTGAAGCTGCTGTTTTGGCTGCTACTACTGTTGCGGAGGCTGTGGTTTCGGAGGCTGTTGTTGCAGTGGCTACTGTTCTTGTTGCTGCCTCAGTTGTTGAGCTGGTGTCGGGGCGGTAGTGGAAGGTGTTGTTGGCTCCCGTTTCCTGTCTAGCACCATGCCTCATTCCTCCTCCTTTGCTTCTTCTACAGTTTTGGATTTCCGGGGAGCTGGGGTTGGTGCCAAAGTTGCGGGAGTGGCAGCAACTTGCTTGATCTCTGGAGCTGGGGCTGTCTTGGAAGTTAGTACCATTTTTGGCATTGGTTGGCTTGGAGTTGTCCTTTTGGGGCAGCTCTTTGCCATGTAGCCCTGTTTTTGGCAAAACCAGCAGTGTAGACAACGGCTCTCCACCACTACCATCATGCTGGTGCCCTTCAAAGTCAATACCGTTGGTATCATCAGCCTCAGGGTCACTGTGTAGCAGATCAGATGTAGGCCGGTTTTCGACCATACTGAAGCCCCTTGCTCCACCTCGTCAAACTGGCTGAAAAGAAAAATAATAATACTATGTCGAAAGTAAAGAGTTCTGATGGGGAACTATTGAAAGTGCCAAAAATTACGGGGACACTAAAATAAAATTTATTAACGTTTTAAAAAACGATTAAAATAATGGCACCACGAGGGGGGGGGAACAACAACAACAACAACAACAACAAAAAAAAAAACGGGAGGAAAGATTCACAGTTTCCCAAAGAGAAACAATGCGTTAGATGTCTATTTCTGCCGGCACAAAGAAGGTTTCCGCACCGCAATAGAGACAGACTCCAAAATCTTTAAATGGTTTCTGGAGTCCGCTGTATGTAGCACCTCGAACCATTCAATTTTACATCTATCGGCACAGCACGGGTTGTCAACCAAATGCTGGCCAATAGCAGAGTCCAAGGCTGCAGAAGGAGGGAGACTACCAGACCCCATCCTTCCTTGTCTGATCTTCGATGAAACATGCTGGTTTATACGAGTCAAAAGATGCAAGGATGTTCGCCCAACATAACCAGCATCGGCGAAATCCTAGCATCTTTTCCCCTCGTTGTGCCATTATTTTAATCGTTTTTTTAAACGTTAATAAACTTTATTTTAGTGTCCCCGTAATTTTTGGCACATTCAATAAGTTCCCCATTAGAACTCTTTACTTTCGACATAGTATTATTTTTTTTTACGCTATCGATTTTCTCCTGATGAGATGATAGCTGAAAGAGCTCTCGAGAGACTTCCGCCGATTATATTCAAAACTTCATTTAAATTCTGTACTTCTAAACATATATATATATATATATATATATATATATATATATATATATATATATATATGAATCCAACTACAAATAAAAGATATTTTCCTTTTTTACTTTATGCTATACTCGCAATTGTTGCCGCTTTCGTGAGTAGTTTCTTCTACTATATTTATTACATTAAAAAAAATTGTAATTGACTAATGGACGGATAGACGGACGTACAACAAAATAAATTCACTATTTATATAAGATAAGCTCGTATAATCTTTCTTTCTATTTCCAGAATTAACTTAAGATAAAAACCAAACCCAAACAAGGATGGTTTTAAAAACCAAACCCAGACAAGCATAATTTTAATTTATTTTCAACGCGTTTTGAATACTTCGCCCGTTACAAATTTATTAAATGTCCGTCATGTTTTGCCGTTTAACGATTATTTTCTTTATTTTTATAACGATGAGGTAAACATTTTCGTTAAAATTAAACAAGTTTCTGACGAAAACACAACGTAGTTCAGTTACTAGTTAAATCGGTTGTATACAGCTTAATCGCGTTTACACATCGGTTCTCAGTTGATTACCGAAGTTAAGCAACATTGAGCCTGGTTAGAACCTGATGGGTAACTATTTGGGAATACCAGGCGCTGTATGTAGGAGAACATCAACACCTATATGCAAGAACTGCAAAAATCTAACGTCATCATCTTCTCCATGCGACTGCAGAGCACTTTTGAATTTAATATTTTTCGGAGGAAGCCAGTTTCAACCGTGGAATGTTGCAGTGTGGCATAGCAAAGCCGGCTGTGTTACTGGTGACTTGATTGGTATCGCAAGTAGTTCGATCTTTGATTGTAAACCACGTGTGATCTCGTCTGACTCCAAGCTGTATAACGTCGTCGAATAAAGGCAGAACATTGACCAAGGATAGTTAGTTGCTGTCTGGGATCGAACAACACCTCTTATAACGTTACATTCACAGATAAAATGTATTCCTTTAAAATACAATATTTTCCCATCATACGTTAAGAAAAGATCAGTTCGTAGCGAATCGTTATTTAAAAAAACAGTTTCGCTATATACGTTTAAAGGGAAATAACTCAATTGAAATTATTTCAAGTATTAAAAGAGACGCTAGGTCGAAAAGAACACTGTTTCGCCCGATTATAAATGCAGTACACCGAAAAAAATCAAATCTGTTTAGTGAGAAACATCTGTCCTCCTAACTCCATCGCGTGATGTAAACATAATTTACCATAACATACGCATGCTGAGGTGATTCATGTCAGTAGCAAAGAATGACTTTCTCTTTTATCTTGACATGTGGATTTATACGTAGCTGTCTACACTAAAACAGTTCTAAGCCTGTTTATAAAAAATATAATAGATTTTAATCCCATATTGATGAACATCAACCTTTCTAATTTCATAATGGATTACCAGGCAAAAGAGAGTTAATACTCCACATCGCTGAAGAAATGAAATTTTTGTGGTAGGAGGTGCGCAACCTCCAACCGCACCTCTCCTGAGACGATATTGTTAAATACCAGTGGCAAGTGAAGTACAGGACAACTGGAAACAAATGCTGAGATAAGCGGAGAGCACATACAGCGCCTAGAATTCCCAAATGGTCACCCATCTGATACTAACCAGGCTCAACGTTGCTTAAGTTCGGTGATCTGACGAGAACAGGTGTGTGAATGTGATTATGCCGTGTATATATATATATATATGTGTGTGTGTGTGTGTGTGTGTGTGTGTTCGAGTTGATTGCTATTTGTTGGTAATGTTATTGAGTGTTGCATTTTATTTTATTTTTTTTATTAAGAAGGAGTCTATGATATTTAAGTGAACTAGCAGAACCCATGGAAATTCCACGGTTGTTGAAAAATTATAAATAAAACGAATAAAAAATAAAAGAAAAGAAATAACGACGAATTAAAACAATTTGTTAACAATTTTTAAAAGTTTTTAAAGTTAAAAAGAATTGATTTAAAAAATTAAGATTTTTTTTCCAATGAAAATTCAACACGTAATACATTGTTTTTTTTTTTTTTTAAATAATTTTTTAATATAAATTATAAAGGAACAGATGTCAATTCACTTGCAGATTTATGTTTAAATTTTTAAAAGAAACTAAAAAAAAATAACAGTCTCCTCTCAAGATGAATTAAGAAAATAATTTATTAAATAAAACAGCCAATTTAAAACCATAAACAGATAGCCATGTTTTTTTTTTTAAATTTTGGGGAGGAAATGGTTTTAATTATTTTTAACTGATAAGAAACGACTATAAAGAGATGTTATTCGTTTCTCTCGCATTTATGTTTGCGATTGTGATGTTTCTTTTTTGTGATACTGGACGTACGAATAAGTAAATTAATATTTAGATATTTAAATGTCATCGATAATATACCCTTCCATTAATAATAATTAATATTAATGGGATCTACTATGATGAGCAATCGAAATTTCTCATAACGTTTTATCATACATTTTTTTTATTGACATTTTTTGATAACTTAAAAGTGTTGGACTTACCGAGGATGGGTTAGAGAGGGGAAGTAAAAGAATATTTCTATCTATGGATGACGCTAGATCATTTATTTTTTTTTTTACCCGAAACCGGATGCCCAGGTTTGACGCGTTAGATAGACACTCAAGTCTCGTCAAATCTCACTGAACGAGAAGTTGGGGTGTACAACACGTACTGCACTCTGTTTCTCTTGTTTGTCTTCTTCGGTATTCAAACAGAAGACACGCGTGTAAAATCTGTTACCAGATTGTTACAGTTACACCCCCCCCCCAAATTTCTTGTCAGCAACGATGATGACGTTAGATTTCTGCAGTTCTTGCATGTAAGTGTTGATGTTCTCCTACATACATCGCCTGGCATTCCCAAATACTGACCAGGCTCGTTGCAAACTTTAAACGTCTTTTCTTTCTCTTTACTCTTCCGTAATATAATTCCGACATTTCTTATTATTGTGAAAGTTTAGAACGAAATAATTAATAAGTTAATTCGGGACAGGAAAGAAAAAAAGAGTTCTTTTATTTTCAGGTCACTTATGTAAAAATTTTGGAACTGTTTAAACGCCAATACGAAGTTAAAGCGGCATAAATTGTCTTGGGCTATTAAAATACTATCTAACGTTATTGACAATGTTTACCCATCCATTTATTTATTGATATTATGACTTATTAGGTTTAGAAACATAACTTAAACCATAAATCTATGACGTCATGCTATAATTATTTTATTATAATATTAATTTAATGCAATGTTTTTCATGTCTAAAAGTAGTTGAGATTTCTAGTACGTCGAAACGAAATAACATATGCAATGTATTTATAATATTTAGGCCCTGGATATGACCTTAAACTACATCCGATGGTGAGGCCCCAGCTTGTGGGCTTTGGGGAGTGTGGAGTCACCTTTTGATTGCCATTGCTCCCAGGTCCACTCTGACCCGGAGTGGTAGTACCTGTTAGGGTCCCAACTATGGGTTAAATAGAAACCGACTTGAAAAAAACAAAACAAAACAAAAAAACAACAACAAATATATTCTATTAAACATTTTTAAAAATTATTGGATTCGTCATTAAATAACCCGAAAAGGGTTGATATGCCGTAAAACAAAACAACCATCACACCAACTATAATGTTTAAAAATTGTGATTAACTGACGGACAGACGGACGAAAGTGTTACCGGATTGTTACAGTCACAAAAAAGATTGCTTGTCAGCAACGACGCCATATCGTTACCAGCTTTCAACGTTTTTTTCTTTCCCTTTACTCTTCGGAAATATAATTTGGACCTTTTTTGTCCGACATTATATTGCTGTTTAAGCAATAAGAATAAGCTTATATAATTATCTATGTTTATTTTCCAAATTAACTTAAGATAAAAAAAAATAATAAACCTTATACAACAGGAATTGTTTTAATTTATTTAAAACCCGTTTTGAAATGCTAAGTCCGTTAGAAATTTACTAACAGTTCGCCATGTTTCTATCGTTTAACAATTATTTTACGTTCATAACAGATTCAACAATGGCGTAAAGCAGACATTAAAATTAAACAGGTTTTCTGATGAAAATTCAAAGTAGTCCATCTACTAGTAAGGCCGGCTGTGCTACTGGTGAATTGACTGGTATCACGGCGGCTCGATTACCGGCTGTAATCACGTGTGGTTTCACCTAACTCCAATCTATAAAGCGTAGTCGAAGAAAGGCGAATACATTCTCGTGACGCGTACCACATGACCGCTTCCTGCGTCCATTGATGAACGCAGCTTTTGATCTGGAAAACTGGATGATGCAGTCGGACAGTGATATTGCTCGGCTTATATTCATCCTCTTGAAGTCGCTGTGTTCCAACTCAACTTCTCTGAACTCACCGGAAGTGTTTAGTAAAAGACGCGGACATTTGTTTTCTGACATCCCTATTCTCCACTTCTCTTGTCCATGGCGTCACTTTAAATTTTGTTTCTCTTATTAACCCCCTTTTTATCCCCTCTTCCGCTCTCATTATATATATATATATATATATATATATATATATATATATATATATATATATATATATTGGCCTGGCAAGGCCACAGGGGAGACAACAAGCAAAATTCATCTCAAAGCAACAAAAAATGAAGCTGGCCTGCCAGTACACTATATATACAAATGTAGGCAATTTTATTGGTTTGAAAATATAGGTCCTTTTTTACCAATTGTCATAAAATTTTAAGCGTAGAACAGTATTATAATCTTCAAAAGCCTGCAGATTTTCATGTAGTTTCGTCCTATAGAAACATAAGTATTAGCATTTTAATATTCAATTTGGCTACGAGCACACACACACACACACACACACACACACACACACACACACACACACACACACACATATCACATTTTTTAGCAATTTTATAAGTTCCAAATCTCAGCGACTGTTGATCATAATTTAACAAATGAAGGCTCGTTAGAAAGGTAATGACATTAATTGTGTAGTGCGCTATATGACATTTGCCTTTAAGGTCGCACATTAAGAAGATCATCCATAATCCAGGGCCTATTTTTGCCACTTTTTTACAGCCATAAAATGTTTCAATCATAGTCATTTGTTTTCCTAATTTTGCATAGGAATTACAAAATATCTGATATTTCCCCCAAACCTCTGGCCTTGATAGACGGGGGACTAAAATTTGCTGCTATGGTTTCAAATGATCTGAAATAACAGCAAGGGGAGACTTGATTCCAAATATTTCTCATTTTATTTCTTCTGTCTTTGGTTTTCAAACATAAAGTAAATTTCACAATGTATAAGGATTATTTCATAATAGAGATATTTATAATCATATCCTATTCCCGAAAGAGAGGAGGTATAACGCATGAGAAATATTTGGAATCAAGTCTCCCTTGCTGTTATTTTAGATTATTTGAAACCATAGCAGCAAGTTTTAGTCTCCCCACTATCAAGGCCAGATGTTTTGAAGTGTGAAGCCACCCTTTAATTGCCAGTGCTCCCAGATCCACTCTGACCCGGAGTGGTAGTACCTGTTAGGGTCCCAACTATGGGTTGAATAGAAACTGACTTGAAAAAAAAAAGAAGAAAAAAAAAAGATATTCTACTAAAAATTTTTTTCTTCAAAATCACTGAATTCGGCATTAAGTAACCTGAAAAGGGTTGATATGCCGTAAAACAAAAACAACCAACCAACCAATATTCGGAACCTATATTTTGTTGGATTAAAATTTAACCTCAAGTTTCTTCAAACTCGGCATGCCTTTCGTACACAATGTCTTTGTCGTGGTTAGATATTCTATTTAAGTCGTTAACTGACAAACCTCTGACTTAGAAAAAGAAACTTGGCCTTCTACTTCAACTTCTTATTCTGACGTGTCCATAGCACAGAAAAAAGCTGGCAGCAAAGATGGTGAAATCTGTAACAATACTTTTTCTCAGTATCAGTAATTCATGATATCGTTATTCTTGAAACAATTGAATCTTTTAATACATGAGAAATTACCAATAATATTAACCCTAGTTTTAATGACTTTCTAGTCGATAGTTTAAATACTTTCCAAAAACATTATTCATGACAGATTGTAGAATCATTCGATTGCAATTGAATTTCCCGGCTAATTTCTGATGTTATCCTTTGATTTTACTCCATGGAAATCGCTTAAGACAAGGCATGAAGCCACTTTATGTAAGGAGCTAAAAGAATGTACTACATCACTCAAAAATTTGCCAACGATAAGTGTTAGATGGAAGGGATTCTGAACTAAAAACAATAATTATTTCCTCCTTGTTAAAAACATCGCTCATGGAATGTGAGGACTAAAATTGCGAACAGACTGAAAACAGAAACCGTTTAAAAGATGTTGTTTTTCATGAAGAAATTTCTTTTAATTTTTATTCGATTTTGCAAGCAAATCTCCGTTATCTTTCTCATATTACGTTAAAATTCCATTACCGTACAGTAAAGAATGTATTCAAATTAAAATTCCATTCAGGTACAGTAAAGAATGTATTCAAATTAAAATTCCATTCAGGTACAGTAAAGAATGTATTCAAATTAAAATTCCCTCAGTGACTATTTGGCCACCCTGTACTAGCGATCCTCATTGAAATCAGAGCAACATCGTGTCTCTCTGCGAATTGCTCGAATTGATAATATTCCAAATATTTAAAAAATCTCTATATTCATGAGAGGCACTGTTTCTGCTTTAGTTTACTTATTTAACGAAAATAATTGTAAATTTAAGTTTTCAACAGTCACACAGCTATTGATCAACAAAATATTTAAAATGTCTGGCTTGTTTATTGTTAAGTTTGCAGGTTGAAACAAGTAGCGTAGAAAGCAATACAAATGACGACTCAACAAACAAAGGTAGATCAAATAAGAAGTGTATAAGGAAAAGGTATATTTACAGTATATTTACATAATGGTGTCAAATAAGAGAGTCTTTGCTGGAGAAACATATCTGCTCTCGGCGGCCTTTGGTGGCTTCTGGTGAACACCCACTCAGACTAACTGAGTCTTCCTATTTATGTGTAATTACTATCCACATATGCAAATGAATGTGTGCCACCACAACACCCTCCTCCCAAGATTTGAAGTCGCACAGATTTCAATATCTTTTTCTCCTGGGATTTAACATTAATGGTTCATTAAACTTTCTTTTTCTACCTGATCTTCGGGGTTCAGGTGTATATTGAGGCGGTTCCAAATTAAAGGATTCGTATATGATGTCCATGGTTTCCTCCTCTTCGACTGCTGTTGTTGGAGTAGTACATTCTATTTTTTTTACAGAATGTATTAATTGGCTTATCCCAGAGTCAAAATTTCTCAATTAAATCTATTCCAAACAGGTTTTCGCTATTTTTCAATACGAACATTTTTAATTTCTTCGTAATCCCTTTCAATTTTATCGGAAGGATAACTTCTCCTTCAAATTTTATCTCACCACCACTTACCGTCCGAGCTGATTTACTTGTTTTCATCATGGTTGGTTTAACCAACTTTTCCCATGTATTCCAGTTTATTATAGAAATATCGGATCCTGAATCCAGTTGTAATTTTATTAGCGTTTTAAATATTTCCGCTTTTATGTATTTTCGCCGATTTTTGTCTAATTTTTCATTTGATTTTGTTTGCGGTACTCTCTTTCTGGTGAAATCTTTATATCTGCAATAATCGCTTTTGTGTCCGACTTTCTTGCAAATGTAGCATTTTTTCTTCTTATAAGGGCAATCCGATTCCCAATGTCTTTCTGCGCATCTCTTACAGTTATATCTAGGAAGAGACTTGTTATATTCTTTACTATAATTATAATTATTATATTTGGAATATGTCGTTCCGTTTTGACTGCTATTATTTGTATAGTTCTTGGTTGGTGTGTATGGTTTTCTAACTCCGGATTCTTCTATCTTTTTTGAATCCTTTTTTAGTGTAATGGCCCTTTCAAAATCCTCTGCTAATTTCTGAAGTGTTAAATCTTGCTCAGATTCCAGCTTAGACAACACTCGTCTGCGTACTTTTGCATTTTTCGTGGAGACTAACCCTTGTGCGAAGATTAGGCATTTGAAATCTTCTACTGTTAGTTCCGCTAGCTTAAAATTATCACAGTTTTTATTGACAACTGATGCGTATGTCAAATAATCTTGGTTGTCCATCTTCCTTAGATTCATACACAACTATCTCTTATGAAAAAGAGATATATTCGGATTAAATAATTCTTTTAGTAATTTTACAGTTTCCATGAAATCTAATTCCGTAGTTTTTTTAGGTAGTATATTATCTACGAATTTGCTGTGTTCTCTTACACCCAACTTCCTGAGTAAAAGGCTCACTTTCTGGCTATTTGGCCAACTTTTGCAGTCCAATTGAAAGACATCCTCGTATCTTGTATAGTATGCTTCAAAAGTCTTTTCTTCCTCCGGCACATAATTAAATGTATCCATGCTATTAAATATAGTTGTATGCGAGAAATTAGTACTGTCGACATTTTCTCGATTAGTCTTTAATAGTTCCAGTGCTTTAGCAAACCGTTCATTTTGCCTTTCTTCATGTTCAAATTGTAATTTCTTCTGCCTTTCTTCTTGTTCCATTTGCCATTTCAATAATTTCTCCTCTCTACGTGCATCTAGCTCGGATTGCGCCTTTTGTTGCGTCTGCAAAAATTGCATTAACATTCTAGATAAATCTTCCATTTTTTTGTATCCTTCAGTAGCAGTAATGCAGTTACGAAGAAATATTGTACAATTTCACATGCAACACAATATTCGTACCATATAAAATGGCTTGTGTTACAAAAAAATTGTTCATAGTTCCTGTTTTCAATAGTAATATCGCTGCTCGAATAATATTTTCTCACTTCGCTAGCGAGTCAAGCTCACCCAACCGCAACATAAGAACTGAGGCTTTTGCTGAAACCACAAAATACGATTTACTTTTCCGTTTTAGGCATGTCCTAATAAATAACAGCCGAACTTAAGTACAACTCTTTCCATAGAAAAAAAAGTTTTTCAACTCGAGTCACAATTGAAAAAAATAAAATGTATGGACTACATTTAAATTTTTCTTTCTTTTTTTTTACGTGACGTTTTACTGTCTTATATCCGTTATCCAGTGACAACTTTAGTTTAAAAATATCTTTCCTTGATTTTAGTTTAACTGTGGTATTTTTTTTTAAATACCGAAGAGAAAAAGTTGGTTTACCAGAAAATCTTTAGTTGGTATTTACAGCAATTTAGGAAATCCACTGGTCAACTTTTTTTTTTCGTATGTTACTTTTTTTTTTTCGTATGTTACTTCCTTGTAATTTAGTAATACTCTGTACTTTGTAATTCAGTAATACGAATCTGTTTGTCGTTTTACAAAAATTCACTTTTACAGTTTTTTTTAAGATGGATTCCACGGGAAACGGCGTAAATCGTCGCTTTTTTTTGACACGTTCGAGTTTTTTTTTCTTTGAGACTGCAATTAAAGGTTTTGGTTTGTTTCTTTTTTCCGACTAGTATTTTAGTAAATAAAATACTATTAATCGAGGTTACTTCTTTTTTTTTTAACCTGAATGTAGTTTTTGTTATTGGAATTTAGGAAATAACCGTTTCTTTCTTTTAGTTTTGTACTTCGCGAGGAAAATATTTTACAGTTTTCCAATGTTCGCTGAATTATTCATTTTTTCCGTTTGAGTCGAACTTCTCTTTAGCGTAAAATCCGTTTTTACGACTATTTCGTTCGTCAAAACTTGTATTCCTTAGAAAGGTCAACCGTTGGGTTGTACTTTTTTTTAGTGAGTTCTTTCCATTTCTTCGTCAAACTGTTATATTTGACGTTCATCCTCGTCGTCACTGTTAAGTTTGCAGGTTGAAACAAGTAACGTAGAAAGCAATACAAATGACGACTCAACAAACAAAGGTAGATCAAATAAGAAGTGCATTAGGAAAATGTATATTTACAGTATATTTACATAATGGTGTCAAATAAGAGAGTCTTTGCTGGAGAAACATATCTGCTCTCGGCGGCCTTCGGTGGCTTCTGGTGAACACACACTCAGACTAACTGAGTCTTCCTATTTATGTGTAATTACTATCCACATATGCAAATGAATGTGTGCCACCACATATGCAAATGAATGTGTGCCATCACAACATTTATGAAGATAAAGAATGATGGATTTAATCTCGTAATAAGTTTTTAATTTACTATAATTTTTAATTAATATAATAATTGAAAAAAATAGTACAAAGCCCGTGTTTCAAAACAGTCGATTTAATTTGCTTTAAAACGGCAGTAAATATTTTAAAAAATATTTATATTAAAATGTTATTTGGAGACGCTTAGCCACTATTTAAAACTACATCGCTCCTCAATGTCCTTAAATAATCGATATGTGTTTCGAAGTGGCCTAATTTTCCAACTTTGCAAAAATTGTCTAATTTTCTGATACCTAATTTCCTGTTGCTAGTATTTATTTGCTTCCCTGCTGAGCAAATTAGGCACAAGGCTGTTTTTTAATCTAGGGAGGAAAAACCAGCTCCCCCAAGGGGGCACCCTGACAGGGTCCAAAATTAGCAATTGGCTGATATGAAGGGTTTCCCCCACATTGACCAAACTAATTGACTTAAAAAGCAATTGTCCGATATGAAGGGTTGCCCCCACATTGATCAGAACTGATTACTTCCTTTTCCGCTCCTGGACCGAAGACCAAGAACAAGTTTCCTGTTGCTTAATTTTCTACTGGCCTAATTTTCATCAGACCAGATACGACACTTTGAATTATTCATTTGTTAAAAATAGAAGATATATTTTGACAAATAAGGTACAAGTGTTGCATAGGGGTGCACATTAAAGAGGTATGACGGGAGATTGATATTGGGGCCATATAATACACGAATTACGATGATGATGATGATGATACAGAGAGAAGACATTTATACATATTACAGTCCTGTTTTGAGATGCTTGGAATTTCATATATATACTGAGGGTGATAAAGTGATAGATGCACAGTTCTTATATTTCTTATAACACATAGAGAGAGGAGGAGAGATGCATATTCTTGAAAGGGTTACACAATGTTCATAATAAGATGTTTATCACATTACCTTTTTATTTGTGGAATGATGACAACCAGTTTTACAAAACACAAAGATGATTCTTTATTCATTGGACCGGTCGAATGCTGATGACGTCAGGAATTCAAATTCTGGATCGACATAGTTTAATGTTCTTTCCTTCGCTTCCAAGGAACTCCGACTCCAACTCTCTCTCTGACTAGCAGACTCAACTGTTCTGCCTCAACTGCTGCGATTTTACTAACTGAAGCTTCTATATTGAAAATCCCCTTTTTGTTATGACGTCAGAAGTGTGGTTCCAAAAACGTGACCAATTCACGTGGCTCCGCACACGTTTTCCTAACAGACTTTTGACAACAAAGAATTCGCAACTAACCTATTTTTTTTTACAATATATTTTAATTTGCATTGTTCATTCTTTTTAGCTGACATGTTTAATATTAAGTTTCATAAAAGAACGAACAATCCATTCATTTTACAATATAAACAATATCTAACTATTTTATAATATAATTTAACAATATACCTTTTTAACATTCCGATTTCTAAAATTCTATTTCTGAAACTTGCTTACAAGGTTCGAGTCTCGGCTTATCCTAATCTCATTTTCACTTATCTAATGTTCTTCTTATTTACATGGAAAAGGGAAGCCCTCTTTTCTGTAACACAAAGATTTTGTTTTGTTAAAAAAAATTGTACAAAAAAAAAAACCATAACAGGAATTAAAAAAATTATGTTATTCAATTGTTAAGAAACCTAAACAAATGTACAATTAGATTTTATCCTAAAATGGTTTTGATAAGTAAACATTGTATTTTATCGGCTTTATTTTTTTTCTAGTTTTCTCTGAATTTTTTTCTCTATAATAGAGATATCATTATCATTATTCTTTGTAAAATAAAGCCTATGATATAGGCAAGCTCGTAAAACAAAACGTTTAGCATTTTAATCTTGGTTTTCCTTCTCTTGGAGGTCCTGGATATGACCTTAAACTATATCCAGTGGTGAGGCCCCAGCTTGCGGGCTTTGGAAAGTGTGGAGCCACCCTTTAATTACCATTGCTCCCAGGTCCACTCTGACCCGGAGTGGTAGTACCTGTTAGGGTCCTAACTATGGGTTAAATAGAAACCAACTTGAAAGCAACAAATATATTCTATTAAAACAATTTTCTTCAAAATCACTGGATTCGGCATTAAATAACCCTAAAAGGGTTGATATGCCGTAAAACAAAAACAACCAACTAACCAACCAACCAACCAACTATATCGTAACTCGCGCCAAATAATTCTTTTAGAAT
This sequence comes from Euprymna scolopes, assembly GCF_053919585.1. Taxonomy (NCBI): domain Eukaryota; kingdom Metazoa; phylum Mollusca; class Cephalopoda; order Sepiida; family Sepiolidae; genus Euprymna; species Euprymna scolopes. The sequence continues at coordinate 166,948,655 of NC_136483.1, forward strand.
AATTACGTAATTCAAAAATCGTATTTAAAAAAAAATAATTAAAACTTTAAGCATTGTAATCTGGTTTCTCCCCATTTGAAAATAGTTAAATAAATTTATTTACAAAGAAATTTTTGCCAATTTAAGATAGAAATAACCATTCATGAATGAATTATTAATTAATGAATGAATTATTATCTTAATATAGTTTTTTCTATTACCAATGTTTATTGTTTTTATAAGATATCGGCGAGATACAAAAACACCAGGAAAACGAACATCTCGGTCTTTTTTTATAGGTTTTATTCCAGTGCAATAATAAAAAATGATTTTTTTAAAACATAACATTGGTATATTTATTGGAATTGGAGTGCCAGTATCGTGAATTTAAAATAGAATAGCAATTGTAATTGTACCGGAACAGTGCTAAAATATTGAAACGCCCCCTCACTAACATACAGTTGAAGGCGGCTACATTGAATAGATGTCAGTTGTACAACATAATAAAATTATCTGAATTGAGTTTTTCAATAAAACTTTTAAAATAAAGCTGTAGTTGTTTTCTGTAGGGCGACAGTTTTATCGTTCCACCCTATATATATATATATATATATATATATATATATATATATATATATATATATATATGTATACACACACACACACACACACACACACACACACACACACACACACATATATATATATATATATATATATATATATATATATATAGTAAATCTCTGGATGCAGCAATTATCCGTTCAGGGGTTAGGGAAATCGCTGTGTGGCGGGGCATAAGCAAAGTTTTATACAGCACATATTAAAAATTAGTAACAAAATACAGTACAGTATATAATACACATGTATATAATCAAATAACATTATAAATAACGCTGTAATGCGGGGCAAATGCCGTAACCATGTCTGGAAAAACATCCTATTCCAGATTGTAACCTGAAAAAACCGTATCCCGGGGCCACCGTATCCCGGTGTTCTAATATATATATATATATATATATATATATATATATATATATATATATATATATATATATATATATATATATATATATATATACATCAACACATCTCCAAATAGGAATGTAGATATATCTATCCTATTTAACTAATAAATATGCATAAATACGAACGAAAAAAAAATCCTTATGATCTCTGACTCATGCACACACGTGCTCCTCTGTACTGTATGTCTCTTTGTCAGTATGTCTGTCCTTAAGTGTGTGTGCAGATGCGTTTTTGCCTGAACGCGTTTCCGCACGTCTGTCATCTAAACTTTTCCAAACGGATCCATGTTAACTCGTTTGAAAAATTCCCAAACATCAAATAAATTCGACCGGAAATCTACAGGCGTGCACATCAACCAGTCTGTGGACTTTTGACGATTGCCCACATAAAAAAAAAAGTTTTCGCGATCAAGTAAACACTTTCTCAATAAATAGACAACCAATCGTGGAGAAAGAAAGTTTTCTATTTTGTAAAAAATGTCGAATATTTTGTGTTTTGGTAAATCTTATTTTAAATGTAGGAAATAAAATAAAAATGAGACTGCCGAGTGGGATCGAAACTGGGAACTTTGGTGTCGTAAAGAAATTGCAAAATTGTGGAATTCTGTTCCTGCTGTCTTCATTCTATCGATGACTATATGTCTTTTTTTTTTTTTTTAAAGAACTATGGTCAATAGTTTATTTTTTTAAAGACATACGGTCATCGATTTTTTAGACATAATAGGTTTCCGAATTTTTTAGCTGAGGATTGCTTATTCGTATTATTTGGATTCATCGAACTACTATTCTCATCTTGATTGTTATTTTAACAACGTGTCCGCAAGGACCTGTAGCGCAATAGTACGAGTACTTGGAAAAATCATTTGTGAAAGTGACATTCTCTTGAAAATTCTATTCTCAGTGGTGGCGACCGAAAAATGCAATCGCGAATTTACGTAGGTCGTCTATCCAGTCAGGGCTGACGGAACGAGAGCATGCTACCCCTGTGAAGTAAATAACGGTCTCCGTTCGAAATCCCGTCCAAATTCTAAAGTTCGTCAGAAATATTCCCGAGTTTGACAAGATACACCTGAAGAAGGTCGGAGATTACATCGACCGAAACGTTGTGAAAATTACGCCCAAGATGAGAATAGCAATCCGATGAATCCAAATCATACGAACAAGGCCAATAAGTATCTTTTGGTGTTGCGATAACCATCTTTCGTTCTTTTTAGTTCTATACATTGTTGCAGATATTGACGGTGTGAGACTCTAAGAAAGCAACTCCTGTCAAGATCATGTGCCAGAAGCAGAGATGCGTCGTTGAATTCGTGGAAAAAAGTGCATGGAGAATAGTGGTGACTATATAGAAAAATAAATTCTCGAGCACAAAAGACCGCCCGTTTTAATGCTTCCACTCCCATATTCGTAATTCGTCAACTTTTTGGATTAAAAATAGGAGGCTTTACTTTCGGAACAACTCGCATACACTTATTTAAAAGAGGTGTTGGGCAGTGCTTAGATTAATTAAATAAAATACATTTATGAAGAAGCTATCAGGAGAAATGTTGATAGACATTTCAACAGTTGTAGAGAGAAACAGGCAAATAAGTTTAATGATTGAAGTTGTCGATGGAAATATACATGTAACGTGGTACACACGTTTACACGCTTAGACACAACACGTTGTAGCAGAGTACGTTGCAAGGAACATAGGACAAGTAATAACTAAACAAATTCTTTTCTTTAACAAGAACATTTATTTCCGAGTACTTTCTCGAATAAAACGTGATCCATAACGTGCTCCTCTTCTCTGACGTCTGTCCTCGCGAAAGTCATCCATGTCCCTAACGTGGTCGTCTTCTCTAACTTGCTCTCTCTCTATATATATTCTTTTTCTTTTTCCTTACCGTGACGTCATTTTGCACACGGCTCGGTATTTGCATGCTCGCGTTCGCCCTCTGTTACATGCATGCGGTCAAAGGGTCAATGTAAATCTCATTTGCATATATTCATACAAGAGTTTCCCATTTTTTTTACGCATACCTTTTTATTATTGTTGTATTCTGCAAGGGTATCGAGACAACACTACTGTCAAAAGAAAATAAAGACGCCTCCTTCTGTCCGTTAGTCTGTGGGAGACCCTTGGGCAAGGTCGAGAATCCACTTTAGACACCCCCCCGATAAGGTTAACACAAGCAGGTGACCTATGTAGTACAGAAGCAAACATAAATAATTCTGTTCATGGTTTCGTATTTTGAGCAGAAAATAATTTTTGATACAAAGGTCAGGACAATCGCCTAGTATTGGCACTGCTCGGACTGAAAAAAAGACTGAAACCTACTGCCTGTACAACTGAAAAGAAAGTTATACCACTGCATGAAACTCTTTATTCGAGAAACAGCGTGAACAGAACATTGGTTGGTTGTTTTTGTTTTATGGCATATCAACCCTTTTCGGGTTATTTAATGCCGAATCTAAAGATTTTGAAGAAATTTTTTTTTAATAGAATATATTTGTTGTTTTCAAGTCGGTTTCTATTTAACCCATAGTTGGGACCCTAACAGGTACTACCACTCCGGGTCAGAGTTGACCTGGGGGCAATGGTAATTAAAGGGTGGCTTCACACTCCCCAAAGCTCGCAAGCTGGGGCCTCACTACTGGATATAGTTTAAGATCATATCCAGGACCCCCATTGAGGGACTTTTACCCTCTGCAGGGGGGCAGTCGGCGTATTCTAATGCCCCACCGACAGGGCCGTGAACAGAACACTTCGCTCAATAGGGATTACAGTTTGAATACATGGACAACATCAAAAAATGATGAGTAGTAATGAATTCATGAATGCCACGAGGGAGATAGATAGATAGAGAACAATCGACAATGCCTGTACTAGGCAGGACATTACTTGAGTAATTCTGCAAGATCTTTCAAGCCGCACCTGTTGATGAGTAGAGTGCAAAACAGTGTTACATTAGCAGTGTCAGAAAACGCCTTTTAAAATGCGTGATAAGAAATTGAATAAATCGACCTCCTATTTTTCGAAGCTCATAACTACTTGAAAAATGTAATTCAAACCCTATCTTTTTTTCAATTAAAGGAGCAAAGACCAAATTTTAAAAGAATAACAGGTTTAATAGCAAATTATTCAATATTTGTTTTTTTAACTCGCTTTTCTTTAAAAAAGATTTAAAGAAAATCAACGAATTTTAACTTACTTCGATAAAATATATGCATATACGTACATTCCAAAAATCACTTACCTATAAAAATTAATGTCTCTTTCTATTGCGTGCTGTAAACAAAAGTTAGTCAATATGGGCCACCATAGCTGAAAAATAATCCCATTTCACTTGTCAGTTTTTTGCCGATGAAAAAAACAGTCGACCGATTTTTGATTTTTTTTTATTCTCTTAAAGAAATACATGAGTTTTTGATTTAATATATTTTATTTCTTCTTTATGGAGTGATTTTGTTTTAAATATCTAAAAAAACATTGAATGAAATAGAAAAAATGTCGTAATTCTACGAAATTTTCTGAAAATATAACAAGATTATAAGGTTTCACTTAAAAAAAATTCTACATGGTTTAAAAAAAAAGGTTTTAAACTTTGGACTTTACAGGTAAATTTGCAAATAACTGCTCTGTTTTTTTTTGTTTTAAATTAGCTTATTTTATTTATTGATCTTATATATTCAATTTGTGATGTATAAATTTGAGGTGAGAAAATTAATTATTTTCATTTTAATACACATTTCAAAATGGGGGTGAATTAAAAAAACGCTAGTCTAGAATATTATATTATGTTTATTGGAAAGAGCATAAAATTTCACATTGAACCTGAAAATATCTTAAAAATTGAACCAATAGAAAAATTGATTTCATTACGTAAAAAATGGCTTCATGAACGCGCGCAGGCAATTTGTTAGCACTGTTTTTTAAAAAAATAAAATAATGATATTTCTATTATTTTTCAAACAACTTTAATAGTTTATTTTGGATGTATATTCCATAAGGAAAATAAACAAGCCACTTTAAAAAGAGAAATTACAAGTTTGTTTTTGTTATATTTTATTCGCAATTTTGTGTTAGGGGGTGTCAAAAATTCCCTCAAAATTCTGATGCACCTAGTGTCGCATCGCATGATATGTATCTTCAAATTCGGTTGGGTTAGTTTTGTAGCTCCATCTGACCATAGCAGTTTTTGATCGCTCTATTCCTGTTCTCAGGCGATTAAGTGTTTTCTACAGGGGATTCATTATTTCAAACAACTTTAGTCCATCGTTTGGGCAGACTTTGATTTCTATCATCATCCAGGGCCAGTCAGCGTGACGTATCGTTAAAAAAATCGAGTTTATTTTTTATAATGTAAATATCTATTTTGGTATGGACCTGAAAAAGAATATTTGCGAAAAAACAAAAAACATCAAAACAACAAAAATTAAAACAAAACAAACAAAAAAATAACAACAACAAAAACAAAACAAAGCAAAAGAATAAAAAACAAACCCAAAACCAAAACCAAGAAACAAAGCAAAATCAAAAACAAAGCAAAAAGACCCCCCCAAAAAAACAAATAATAAAAAAAAAACATAAGCAAACAAAATAAAAGAAAAACCAAACAAAGAACAAACAAAAAGTAAAAAAAAAAATAAAGCAAAACAAACAAAAAACTAACAGGAAAACAAAAAACAAAACAAAACCAAAAAACAAACAAAAAAAAAGAGAAAACAAAGCAAAAAACAAAAATAAAAAACAATAAAAAAAAACTCCCTGACTAAATCCGTTTTATTGTTTATTTCAACAATACCGCAAGAAATGTTTACGAGACTTTGCACTGACGAGTCCAAATCTTTTCTCTGATGATAAAAATCGGTTTGCTCAAACAAGTTGGTTGAATAGTGAATCATTATCAGCAAGTAATCGTGCATTTTGTCGTGCCTTATTTGGTCGTAGATAAATAGTAAAACCAAGGCTTTAAAGATATAGAATTTCGTATGAAGTGAATCAACTCTGTAAATAACCCAAGGTTTTCGTAGACAATCGTCAAACCAACTTGTAAGCAACGGTTCTAAACGACTTTACAATTTTGTTAAAAAGATTGTGCTGATCTAACGAGTGAACATTTTGATATATTTAATATCACGAGTCAAGAAAAGGAAACAAATAAGTGAATAAATCAATGAATATATGAGATTTATTCAATAGACATATAATGCATCATTTCTCAAAATATGAATATTATATTTAAATTTGAAAGTTTAATAAAACTCTTTTTAACCAACAAATTAAAAAAAAATGTCTACATTCGAAATATCAGGAAGTTTCACCGGAAGTCTCAAATGGTTTGGCAGTCCAAGAGCAGACTCAAGGCATTTCCTCGAATAATAGCGATACAGCAATGGCCGTGAATTCAAGTCAATTCACTAAAATCTCCAATGTGATGCTTTATAGACTATAGTGGTTGATGAATTTACTTAGCGAGTCGAATCGCTACACTTGTTTCTGCGGCAATCGGTTGAAATACCCGGAAGACCAGCGTATTTTGTGGTTAGGATTACATGTCCTGGATTTGTCATCGAATCTGTTACTGGCAGATGCATAAAAGTAATAACTAATGTTGGAAAGATTAATCGAATTCGGAACATTTGAAGGTATCGGAACCTAAAAAAAAGTTGTGCCTATTTTTTCTGATGCCAAAACCAATTCCTTCAATTATTTCTTTTTATTTGATTTTTTAAACAAAAATCAACTGTTGATAGTAATAATCTAATATATAAACGGCTATATGCCTGTCTGTCTGTCTCTATATTTTCAAACTCTATCTCCTCCAATACTAAAACTCGCAGAGCGGCACTAGGCGCCTCAAATGTTTGAATTTCTTAAGGACTGTTATTCTACGAGTTTCAGCCGGTTAAAATAAGTTCTAAATAAGTTAAGTTAAATAAGTTAAAATAAGTTCTAAATAAGTTAAGTTAAATAAGTTAAAATAAGTTCTAAGGGGTCAAAAATGGGTCCAAATTGAATAAATCGTTATACCTTTTCTGCATTCATCTTAGTTTATTTTAATTTTTAATCAGTTCATATGCGTGTCACGTTGGGACAGTGGTAACGTCACCAGCTTTGGATACTACGGTTTCGATTCTAGATGATGGCGCCTGGATACTTTTTTTCCTTTTGAAATCACGACTATAATAATATATATGAAATCTGGACGAATGAAACTATCATATTTAAGCGTATTTTACGACTGGGCAAAGCCCCCCCCCCGCTTGTAATCAATACATATTAATTTTAAACAAGCAGTAAAACTAAAATCAATAGATCATCCCTCACAAGTGTATTTTTATGTTTGAGAAAATATATGCACATTTAAGATGTATTTTTACGGTAATAAAGAAAAAAAAAATCTTTAACTAAATATTTAGAGTTTTATAAAGAATCAAAATTGGCATCAGTAATTGTATAAGAATCTGGAATTTAGTACGGAATCGGTAATTGTACCAGAATCTGTAAAAATATTGGAATTGTCCCGTCCCATCACTAGTAATAACACAAATCAAATACTAGTTATGTCAATGACCCATGGACTCAGACCATATCAATAAGCTCAACCTTTTCTCCCATGATCGCTGACGAGTATACGGTGATCCCATTTACGTCTACAATATCCGCAATGACTATTACAGTCTCCCTCACGGCCTATTATTTACTCATGCAAAGAAAGAGGTAGATAGTTATTACTTCTAACGCCGGGAAGGTGTGATACAAGGTAGGAAATTGGGATTTGAAAAATCAACGCCCTAGATTAAGAACACTCAGCCATACAAAAAATGCCTGGGTAATCCCATCGGCATTCCCCGCTAAGAAGACTTATGGCAATTAGCAATAAACTAATTCCTTTTCAAAGGATAAGAAGGTGAATTCTGGGAGGGCGGACATCTTAAAACTGCATGGGACCATACCTTCGTAAACACAGAACAAGCCAGTTCAACAATGGCATAGTGGCTTTGGACTGGAAAGGAAACGTCCGGCTGAGAAAGAGATCTATGCGGGAAACTATTTCACTGCCGATTTCGATTGCACTGATCGAATCCACCTTTTCGATCAGAATCCTTGGACATATATATATATATATATATATATATATATATATATATATATATATATATATATATATATCAATGTTTTAAGCATTTTCGGCTAGGACGTCGGTATCTTCAGTCATTCTGAGAGTAGAACGATAAAAATGTCGCCCTAGAAATGACGACATGATTCCATTTCCGTTTGATGAAAATCGGTTTTCTTTTTTGTTGCATCTACTAGTTGGCCAGTTATGTACAAATTCCAAGAGCGATAGGAGCTTTCAAAAGTGACACAATGTTTAACGAGCGAGATAGGAGATGTGCCGGTGTTACAACTCATGCTCTCTACCGTTCCAAGTTATTGCCAGAACCCTCAAAAGGCATCGTTGGATTGGCACGAATAGCAGGGATGTGATCAGGGTGATGAAAACAAAGTTTCCGGCCACGGTTATGGTCTTTGCTGTGGTTTCAAGTGAGGGTCACATCATGCTAATCAACATGTTACAAGTCGGCTTGAAAGTTAAAACCAAAGTGTATCTGGATGTGTTGGAGAGTGAGGTGATCCCCTGCTGCAACCAAATAGCCGCTGGCAGACTCTGGGTGTGGCAGCAGGACTCGGCGCCGGCCCACAAGTCCAAAGAGACCTAGGCTTGGCTCCAGAAAGACAATCACGATTTCAGCCCTATTCAGTACTTTCTTATTTTTACGTATTGAATAAATTATATACGTATGGTAGGAATCATAGCAATGGTGTCCACGCTTCCCAGCTCAGAACATTTCCTTCACGCTGTATGATAATCTTTGTGTATTCTTCTAGGGTGGCAGGAATGGTGGAGGAAGTGATCTTGTTCACTTTCGACTTTTGTACGAGAAGTTTCAAGCGGATGAAATGCAATTCTTCATTTCCTCGAGATAGGCATTTGTTAGGCAACAGTCTGCGATTCCAGGATTATTTTTTTCTTTAGCGTTTATGTGCTTTCAGAACCGCTTCCTTCCCATTCTCCATCTTCCTCTAACAACACCTACCTCCACCCCATCCCACCCACCTGTCTGATTACGTTTCATCCAACCCTGCTAATAGATCGTTTCTCGGTTAGTCACATGTAGTCAGCAGGTCTTAATTAAACTCACCCGACCGACAGATCCGTGGATGGAGTGGGGGGGGGGGTTGAGGGTAGGCAGGGGTTGAGGGTGGGTCGAGGTGCATCTGTGGGAGGGGCGAGGGTAACGATGTGCGGCAAACAAAATTCGGTCAGTAACATCCAAAAACAAATTCTAATTTATGAAAAACAAAAAAACAAAAACAAAAAACAATTCACTTCCTTAAAATTATTTTGCGCCCCCAAACCCAAAGATTAAACAAGAATACATCTCAACCATTTACGGTAATAACTTTCTTTTTTTTCGGTAATAGTTAAAGTCGCGGTCAGAAGAACGATATGAAAAAATTCAATATAGGCATTAAAATGGTTTTATATTGTTGGTTTTGTTAAATATTATTAACTAATATTTTTATTAATAAATATTATTAGATGAGAACACATTTCAAATTAAAATCCGAGTTTTGTTTTAAGATAAACACGACTTCGGGTCAAATTCGATGGGCATTTTGTTTCGATTTATTTATTCAGATAATGTTGACATATTTCAAGTGCGTTTTTTTCTCAGTTTTAGATGCATAATACTAAATGGAGTTTACATGGAAATGATTCGCTATTCAATAATACAATAAATAGAAACCATTTTTAATGCCTACGCAATCTTATTCTCGCATTTTTTTTTAGACCATAACCGTTTTTTTTCTCAGTTTTAGATGCATGATACTAAATGGAGTTTAAATAGAAATGGTTCGCCATTTAGTTATATATAGCAAAGAATAACAACATAAAACCATTTTTAATGCCTATACAATCTTTTTCTCGCATTTTTCTTTGAGACCATTACCGTTTTTCTATTAGGTTGAATAACGGCTTTGCGTTAAATTCGGTGACCATTTAGTTTATATCGCTTATTCACATAATATTAACACATTTCAAGCGTGTTTTTCTCAATTTTACATGCATTATACTAAGCAGATTTTAAATGGAAATTATTTCTCATTTAATAATTTATAACTAAATCATCAACATAAGGCCATTTTTTAATGCCTGTACACCATTTTTCTCGCATTCGTATTATTTTGACTTTTTAGATTTATAAATTGTTTTTAGAATTATTATTTTTTTTTACCGTAAAGTTGTATAAAAATGTAGCAAAATATAATTTAAAAACATGAAACATTAATAGAGGTTTAATAATAATTGTTTTTTTTTTGTACAGAAAGATTGTATAAAAATGTAGCAAAATGCTATTTAAGTTTGCACGCACTTTTAGAAAAGGAAGAGTTATCGACCCCTGTTCTTTGGCTGACAAGTGACATCTGTCGACGATTCTTGAAACTAAAATGCACACATTCACCTCATGTCACTGACACGCAGAAGTGCCTTATTTTCTTTTGATTTCGCTTATCAACATAATATTAACACATTTCAAGCATGTTTTTCCCAATTTTACATGCATAATAGTAAGTAGATTTTAAATGAAAATTATTTCTCATTTAAAAATATATAACTAAGTCAACAGCATAAAGCCTGTACACTATTTTTCTCACATTCGTATTATGTGGACTTTTGGGACTACTGTTCTCATCTTGAGTGTTATTTATACAACGTTTCGGTCGATGTAACGTCCGACCTTCTTCAGGTATATCGTATCAAACTCGGGAATCTTTCTGTCGAACTCGGGAATCTGCGCGGAATTTATTTAATCCACGAGGATAACATACTTTCAAAGTTCTGTGCAGCAAATGTCGCACGATGTTTTCCATGACTAGGGTAAAATAAAGAACCGAATGGTCATTTCTTTTGTTCTCGTGTTGAGAACTTTTAGGTCGATGAAACAGAAACATATGCTAACATATAAAAAAATGGCGACCTGGCGGTACATGGAATTACTTGAGCCAAAATAACATGAATCACAATTAAGATCCGTATTATTTTGATTCATCTGGCTACTTTTTTCATCCTGAGAGTGATTTTCACAACGTTTCAGTCGATGTAACCTCCGACCTTCTTCAGGCGTATCTTGTCGAACTCGGGAATGATTCTGTCGAATTCGGGAATTTGGACGCAATTCCAAGCAGGACCCCTTATTCATTTCACAGGAGTAGCGTGCTCTTGTTCCGTCAGCCATGGCGGGATAGAGGTCGTAAGTAATTAGCAATTGTATTTTTCGGTTGCCCAGACTGCGGATTGAACCTTCAACCTTCAGGAGAATATCACTTTTTACAATTGATTTTTCCAAGTACTCTAACTACTGCGCCACGGGTCAAGATACACCTGTAGAAGGTCGGAGTTTACATTGACCGAGACGTTGTGAAAATCACACTCAAAATGAGAACAGTAGTCCGATGAATCAAAATAATACGAATAACTAATCCTCATCTCAAAAATTCAGAAACAAAATTAAGATATATTCGAAATTCTGACATCATCATGTATCTGTAATGCTACGAGTAAAAAAAAAAAAAAAAGTCTCGAACGGTCTCTTTCCACGACTAGATTTTTTTACCAACGGAATCACCACTTATCAAGGCCTGAAAGCCAGTCGAGGATAAGAGTTAATGAGTGTACGCTGGCCACTGAGATAACCGCGTTGTTCTCGTTAGTGGTGGAAATTGGATAGAATTTTATTATTTAAGTGGATGATTCAACAAGAACTTGTTTATATTGAACTTGAAGATGACCATGTTGTAGTAAGCTAGAAAGCAGGACAGCAGAATAGACTTCCAAAATCGGACAGTTCTAGGAAAGAAGTTCTGCTCATTGAATTTGCGTTTAGATTTAGGCTCAGACAGAGGGTGCGGAGAATTGTTGATAATGGCTGTAAATAAACGAGTGCTTTTTTGCGAATGTTTGATACGGTAGGACCATAGATTGAAGCTCAGACTTAATGGACGTCTACAGTGCTCGTTAGATTGCTCAATACTGCAATTCTATAGCGATAACTATTTATCCATGTGTGTGTATATATATATATGTATTTGTATATATTAATCATTAAAGAATGCAGAAACTTGGAGGAAAAATGTCTTAAGCATGCAATATTAAAATGTGCTCTCATAAAACAAGATGAATTTGCAGTTCCTGCCGACTTTCAACAAAATCTGAAATGTACAGTCTGTGCCAAATTTCTTCTGTCTAAAGCTGGCTTGGTGAACCACGTGAAGTCACTCAAGGTGAGACAAGACAAACAAGTTTATGAGGATGTGCTGTCACCCAGACCACCCAAGTATTGTCGTAATGCCTGTGGACTGGTTCTTAAATCTGCAAGTGTTTTTCGTGAAGGATTGGCGAGGGGGTACCAGAGATTGGAGTTCAGACGGTTCATGGTTTGACAAGACATGCAAAGGTGTATAATATAATCCCTCTACAGGATACAGAAAATACTGGTAAGTTCCTCTGTCACATCTTGAACGATTATGTAAGAGTATAGCTGGGCGGAAGAGCTGTCTACGTGCACATGGATGCCCGATATGAATTCAGAGCTAATAGAACGGCTAGAGCTTTTGGGTGTGTGAAGGCAGCCTATCTAAGAGAAAGTAAACTCTGAATAAAAACATGAATATCTTGTATGGACCAATCGTCTCATTCAACGTGCCATTTGTACGTTCTGTACATTCATACAAAAAGTTGCAAGCTCAATTCAAAAGTAAAGAAAGTCACGCGTAGGTACCTTTCAGAGTTTTCGTTTTTGTTTCTGAATATTCTGTTCTTTATATACGAAAAGGACAAAGCTTGAAAAATTTATGAAAAGCGGTAACACTCGAAATCAGAATCTCATGAGTGAAACGATAATTATTCCTAAATAGCATTAAAGCATAATGCATACGTAATTGAATTCGTTTATAAGTATCGCAAACAAAATAATGAAATAAATTACATCTATCTCTCTCCTATATATATATATATATATATATATATATATATATATATATATATATATATATATATATAGTAATTTATAAAATATATATGGCGATTAAGCTACACTGAATATTCCGCGTTTCATCCACTTTAGGATTCTTCAGGCTTATGCGATAGTTTTGTGGTTTTCTTGCGTTTTTATATACGCACGTTCTATTGAGCTTTTTTGTTAGTCAATCAGCTTTATATATATATATATATATATATATACACACACATATATATATGTTATATATATATATAATTTCGCTAGATTCAGCCACTCTGATGAGTCGTAGACGACGAAACATGTGTCAGTGGATAATTATATTTTTAAAGTAATATATATACCACTCCCCATGTGGGGGTACCAAATTGGTTAAAGGAAAAATTATTCCCAACTCGCATTTAGGTAAAAATGCACTTTCATAAATAATTGAATTAATTCAAGACGTATCGCAAAAATAAAAGAAAATAACATATACGTAAATCGCAATATATCCGAACAGTCAGCGAGAGGGACGAGGGGTAAGGGTTTAGGCTTCTTACCATGGGGTCCCGATTTTGAATCTCGCTAGATTCAGCCACTGATGAGTCGTAGACGACGAAACACGTGTCAGTAGATAATTATATTTTAAAAATAATATATATATATATATATATATATATATATATATATATATATATATATATATATATAGAGAGAGAGAGAGAGAGAGAGAGAGAGAGAGAGAGAGACTTGGTGGAGTTAGAAGGAAACATCAATTCTGCTAAATATACATACAATATTACATGAAGGACTCATATCAATTTTCTCAAGTGGTAAAATGAACCAAGTTAACTCCCTATTTGTGCAAGACGGAGCTAGGGCGACACAACATTGGTTAAGTTAAAATGGGATTAATAAACTACCATGGCCAAGTTAGTCGCCGGATATGAATCCAATTGAAAACCTTTGGGACATATTAGGGCAAGAAATTCCCCAAGATGATATTTGTCAACTGATTAATACCATGCCTAGAAGAACCCTTGAATTTTAATTAGCAAAGAGAATGTTAACCAGGTACTATTTTGATTTTGTTCTATAAATTATATGTTTAATGAAATAAGCTGTTTCTGTGGGTGTCTATTCTTTTCTGTCATGCCCGTATATATATATATATATATATATATATATATATATACTAGCAAAAGTACCCGTCGTTGATTGGGTTCAAAAACAGCCCCAAGATTTATGAAAGTATGATGGGTTATGAAAAGGAAGAGTTGTAAAGAGATAACTTCGAATTTGGGGGTATCAAAACCAAAGCAAATTATGATGAAAGTAAAAATAAAATAGATAAACCCCATAATTTATTATGCCATACCTATTCACACTGAAACACTTATCACAATATTCTGTGGATCTATATTAAAAAAAAAACTTGTTAAACTTTGTGACATATTTCCATTCTATGGAGGTCAGGTGCGAACGAACACCCCATAATTTTATTATACCATATTTCTTCAAACTGAAACATAATTATCAAAGTATACTTACGCAGATAGATATGAAAAGTCATTATTAAAGAGTGTGCCTATTTCCATTCTATGGAGGCCAGGCGCGAACGCAGACCCCACAATTTTATCATACCATCCCTATTTAAGTTAAAACACACTTATCAAAGTATTCTTATGTACATCTATATCAAAAACGCTTGTAAACGTTTTTTTTTTTTAATTTTAAAATTGTATATTTCCATACTTTGTGGACCAGGCGCGAACACAGACCCCCCAATTTTAATGAACCACCTATTCCTGTGTCTGGATACATCTTTTATTATTATATGTACTCAGTTTTTTAAAATAGTCAACTATATAGGAGCCTATTCGTGACCACACACACACACACACACTTAATATAGATCCACAGAATATTGTGATAAGTTTTTCAGTGTGAACAGGTATGGTATAATAAATTATGGGGTTTATCTATTTTATTTTTACTTTCATCATATTTTGCTTTGGTTTTGATACCCGCAAATTCGAAGCTATCTCTTTACAACCCTTCCTTTTCATAACCTATCATATTTCATAAATCAGAGTCCATTTTCTGTAGGCTGTTCTTGAACACAGTCAACGACGGGTACTTTTGCTAGAATATATATATATATATATATATATATATATATATATATATATATATATATATATATATATATATAACTACTTCATTTACTCACATAAAATTAATATACGAAAGTATAGATTTATGTGTAAACTTTAAGTATTTACTTCAAAAGTGCTCACTACGTAGTTAGAGCTAGTTAGTAAGTTATAAAATGTCTATATATATATATATATATATATATATATATATATATATACATTTTATAACTTACTATATCTATATATATTAATATTAGGACGATTAATCAGACTCGGGACTCGAAAAAATCAGAATTTTTGATGTATCGGAATCGAAAAAAATTGTGCCTATTTCCCGATGCCAAAAAAAAAAAAAAAAACGATTCTTTCAATTGTCTTTTAAAAATTTCATTGTTTGTACTAATAATAAAACAAATATTTATCGATTTTTAACCTAAAGCCTATGCATCATCCCCACAAGTGCACTTTTACGTTTGCAAAAACATCTACACGTGTAACATGTCTTTTACGGTAATCAGTAAAAAAAAAAAAAAATAACAAATCTAAAGTTCAATATCTAGAGATTTATAAAAGTCGGAATCGAAATCCGTAATTGTATCGGAATCGGGAATTTAGTACAGAATCGGTAATTGTATCGGAATCGGGAAAATATTGAAATCGTCTCATCACTAATATATATATATATATATATATATATATATATATATATATATATATATATACATATATATATATATATATATATATATATATATATATATATATAGAGAGAGAGAGAGAGAGAGAGAGAGAGAGCGGGGAGGGAAAGTATATCGTTAAATCATACATATAAATTATGGATAATTTTTACATAGAAAACATGCATTTTAATTGAATTAACTAATATCTTAAAGTAATAAGGTATTAGGCGGTGAACAATTAAATATATCATTTATTGATATTTAATACAATAACAGTACATAAAATTAATTATCCTCACTAATACAATAACAGTACGTTAAATTAATTATTCTCACTAACCGTTAAAACGAACGCCATTTAATTTGAAATCGAATACAGCCGATACAAACGATGCAAGAAAATTAATATAATAAAATAAAACTGAAAGTATATAGTAAAAGACACCTACTAAACTAATATATTTAATATGAATTTTGTTCTTCTCTATAATTTTAGGTTGGGTTTAAAAGTTCGGCCGAAATAGCATTTAAGCTGAAAAATCAAGTTTTGGTTCAGACTTGCCAATTTTTATGTTATTCTGTAGTATTATCGTATTAGAAGTATATAACGAACTTTAAATTTATTTTAAAACTTGCTGTTTATTTATCTGACAAATAGGTAGAAAGACGTTGTTAACTAATCGCCTTAAAGGAAAAAATCTTTACCTCGTATTCAAAAAGAATAGCTTTTATTCTTTTTGTAAATCAGCTCCTTTTTTTATACATTTGTTTATCGTCCTGAATTTATTTACAATCACATTTTCTCATTATTATTTTTTTTATAAACAGCAACAAAAAATGGATTACTGGTAATTTCTAATTATATGAAGTTAGTTACATGTGCATGTTTACATATTTTGCATACAGGACCGATTCCTAAACTGGCCTAAAGTATCCAATCATTTTTGTCGTGGTTTAGATGTTGGAAGAAGAATGAGAAGGCTTGAAACCAGTGAAATTAAGTCTATATAAACAGAAAACACAGACACGTATATTGGTTGAGTTGGAACTCCGCTCAACTGGAAGGACAAAGTAAGATTACCATTCACTCCCACTGAGTCTCAGCTCAAGACTGCTCGATCGCAGAAACTGGTTAACGGAAGTGACATCATGAATAGCCCCTCATCAGAATATGTAGGGGTGCCACTCCAACAATTTTTTAACATTTATACTGTACAATGTATGTATCTGGAGTGTGATAAGTTTGAAGACAAGGTAACATCCTTAGTTGAGTCATACCAAAGTTTTCAAAAACGTACTTGATGCCCTCTTTTAAAACACTCAGCATTATAAGGCGAGAAGTAAGTGTAATAATCCCAGGAAAAGACTGACATCTCCTCCCTCGCCTCGGTCTTCAGACAGGGATGGTAGAAACACTAGAGGATGACCTCCAATCTGTAGTGGAATGGGGACAAAAATGGATGGTCACATTCAATGCTGCCAAGACTAAACTTGTTTGCCTCAATAACTACAAGAAACCTTCCCTACCACCAATAGCAATGACTAAAGACCCTTTATTTGAAAGTACATCTTTTAAAATCCTCGGCCTAACGTTGACAGGAGACATGAGTTTGAACAATTACATTGAGAGCATTGCCAGGACCGCTGTGAAAAAGGTGGGTTCTCTCTACCGTGCTAGAAAGCTACTAACGCCCGAAAGTATCGTGTACCTCTATGAGTCCACCATTCGCCCATGTATGGAATATTGTTGTCATATTTGGGCTGGTGCATCTGCTACTAGTCTTTCACTCCTAGACAAGGTTCAAAAGAAAGTCGCCAACCTGATAGGTCCTGAACTGTCATCCAAGCTTCAGCTTCTGTCTCATCGACGAAATGTTTCATCCCTCTGCCTGTTCTACAAGTATTTTAACGGTGAATGTTCCGACGAACTGCAAGCACTTGTACCCCCTCTACGTAAATACCCCCGACAAACCCAACAAGCAGTAAAATCCCACCCCTTCACAGTAGAGATCCCTAGATGTAAGAGGGCCTTCTACTCCAGTAGTTTCTTTCCCCAGAACCGCTAGACTTTGAAATTCCCTTCTGGGTTCCTACTTCCCCGACTGTACTGACATGCAGAAGTTCAAGTGTAACGTGAATCGAGGTCTTGCTGCCCTACTCCCCACATAGTACCCCTGTAGCTTATGTCCCTGATAGTAGCCCCCTACATCAAAGTGGCAATATACCTTGTTTGGGCTGAAAGTGTAATAGAAAAAAATCTCTAGTGAACTAAAGACTAAAAATCATGATACTTGATGCACTCTTGCTAAACACAGCATTATAAGGTGAGAATAAAAAGTAAGTGAAGCAATCAACAGAAAAAAGCGAAGCTCCTCCATTTAATAGTAACCTTCTTGTAGCCCTCGACTATGGTCGATCCATTTTTTCCGTCTCTCGTAAAACACTTTTCAGCCGTTGTAAAAAATTACGTACTCTTCATTTGTATTGCAATAAGCAAAATCTGTGGCAGCGGAAATGCATGACTGTTCACACACGCATATATATATATATATATATATATATATATATATATATATATATATATATATATATATATATATGTGTGTGTGTGTGTGTGTGTGTGGATCGACTATAAGAGTGTTTTTGATAATCTCCTTGTCAATGCAAATGTTGTCTCATCCAATCAATATGAGTAGACAACAAACCGACACTATAAAGTGAGCCGGTCAAGCAGTTACTGACTTCTTGCTTGAATGACCGCTACACTGAATTATATTGTTTCACCCTCCACATCGAGCTCTGGTATGTTAACAATTACTACAATATATATATATATATATATATATATATATATATATATATATATATATATATATATATATATATATATATAGTAAGTAATAAGTTATGAAAATATATATATATAGTAAGTAATAAGTTATGAAAATATATATGGCAATTAAGCTGCACAGAATATTCCGCATTTTATTCTCGTGAGAATTCGTCAGGCTTACTTGACTTGTACTTGTAGCTTAATTGCCATATATATTTTCATAACTTACTAGCTAGGTCTACCAATGTATTGAGCACTGTTAAAGTCGATACTGAAAAATTTACACATAAAATTATATCTTCGTATATTAATATATGTGATTAAATGAAGTAATTATGAAAACACATATAGCAATTAAGCTACACAAAATATTCCGCGTTTCATCCGCGCGAGAATTCGTCAGACTTATGCGAAGAGTTGTGGTTATCGCGCATTTTTTTTAAAATATGGTATTGAATTTGCTAGTTAGCTAATCAGCTTCTTAGTTGTAACCGCACCCATCTTAATCAGCCAATGGTCGGGCACATACAGGACAAAGGTACAGTTGACCTCATGTTCACCCTTTTCTTTTGTGTGCTTTATGGGAAAGGGTTAGTTATATCCTTTTGTGTATAGAAAGCTGACCTACTTTCAACCAAGGTGTAGTTAGATACGTTATTTTGTGTTTTGATTTAAATTTCGGATATCATGTTAGTTTTATTTATAAAATTATTTATTGCATGAATATATATGTTTATTTTATTTATTTATTTAGTCATTTATTATTTTTATTATTAATTTTAAATTATTTATATTGATATCCTAGATTAAAGTTTTTCTTGCGTACACAGTTTTTCACTATTTCTCTCCTATAGTTTAATAGATGTTAGGGTTCTTTAAAGTTTAGGATAGCGAATTTCTCATTAAGGCATAATTTACATAGATGGCCTAGGTCCCTACATGTGCTTGGTTGTCTTACTATTTTCCATTTGACTATCAGCGAACGTCCACTTTATTTGGGTTCCCAGTATTGGTTTGTTAATGCTGTTTTCATTCGGTGTTTTTTGTTATTGAACGCGCTTTTATGATCACAATATCTGGTTTTGAAAACTTAGTGACATCCTAAGTAATATCCCCTGT
>NC_136483.1:166973509-167033509 GCF_053919585.1 Euprymna scolopes
ATACTTAACAATATGTTTATCCTGTTTTTTTAGTCCTTAAAAAAACAAACAAAAAAACAAAACAAAAAAAAACCCCAACCAACCAAACAAACAAAAACACTTAAACTGATTTACACACGCTTTGGAAACTGGAATTTAAATAAATAAAAATGAAGGAGGAGGACACTAGAAAAAAAAAAGGAAATTTCCACAATCTTATACATGACACAATCTAAAATCGATTGCTTGCAGTAATGCTTTTCAACCGAGTTTGGTGATCGGAGGTACGAACAAATTTGGTAGTGACCATTTAAAACGACTACGGTGTCTTTGTTTTTTTTTTTTTTACCAAGAGTCACACCAATTTTTAATATAAATTGTGTATAACGGTTATATCTTATAGAGGAAAAAATAATATATATATATATATATATATATATATATATATATATATATATATAGTATATATATAGCAAGTTATAAAATATATATGGCGATTAAGCTACACTGAATATTCCGCGTTTCATCCACTCTAGGACTCTTAAGGCTTATGCGCATAAGCCTTAATAGTCCTAGAGTGGATGAAACGCGGAATATTCAGTGTAGCTTAATCGCCATATATATTTTATAACTTACTAACTAGCTCTACTTACATATTGAGCACTTTTGAAGTAAATACTTAATGTTTACGCATAAATTTATACTTTCGTATATTAATTTTATGTGGGTAAATGAAGTACTTTTATATATATATATATATATATATATATATATATATATATATATATATATATATATATATATATATATACTAGCATAGGTGCCAGGCGTTGCCCGGGTGTTTGGAGGTGTATGTTGAGCAAAACAAAACAAAAAAACGGTCAATTTTTTTAACTTTGACCCCTATTATGACCCCTTAACATTTATTGTTTTGGGCTCAAATAAAGTTATTAAGTTAGATCCATGCCCAAGGAACCTATATCTAAAATTTCAAGTGTTTATACCCAAAATTGTCGGAGAAGTTTGGTAGAGTTCTCAAAAGTCAAACTGTTGAACTTTGACCTCTTAACAGCCAAATTTTTGGCCGAAAACCGACCACAAAGACTTTCCCAAATCTCAGTACTCTGTATATCAAATTTCGAGTCTGTAGACTCGAAATTGACAGACTTATTGCGTAGGAAAATGTTTACAGACACACACAGATACACACACAGACAAATTCACTTTTATAGATATACTAGCATTTCAGCCCGGCGTTGCCCGGGTATTTGGAGGTGTATGTTGAGCAAAAAAAATAAATAAATAAATAAACAAAACAAAAAAAAACAGTAATTTTTTAAAACTTTAACCCCTATTATGACCGCTTAATATTTATTGTTTTGGCCTCAAATCAAGTTATTAAGTTAGATCCATGTTCAAGGACCCAATATTTAAAATGTTTAGTGTTTAGACCTAAAATTGTCGGAGGAGTTTAGTAGAGTTCTCAAAGGGCAAATCGTCGAACTTTGTTTGACCCCTTAACAGTGAAATTTTTGTCCGAAACCTGATCACCTCCATTTTCCCAAATCAAACTACCCTGTATATCAAATTTCAAGTCTGTAGACTAAAAATTGACAGAGTTATTGCGTAAGGAAATGTACACAGACACACACGCACACGCAGATAGACACATTCACTTTTATAGATATATAGATAGATCGATAGATTATAAGATTTTCATTATTAAAGTCAAAGTGATGACCATACTCCATAATATGAGAGAAAAATATGTTGAGCGTGTTATTGGTATTTATGTGTCTCTTGTGTTCATAAAGTCTATGGTTTAGATGTCGTTGAGACGCCAGTATAAATTTTATTAGAGTCAAAACAGGAAATGGAGCAGACACCAGCTTTGACTTTAGACGTTATGTCAGATTTAGACTTCACGACTGTATCCTTAATGAGGAGGTCAGTTGAGATATTTTGATTTCTATTTTGTTTAATCCTGTGTAGATAGAGTTGTAATAATTGTTAGTCGATAGGGTTAAATTTCTATTAAAAATCAAATTTATTTGGGAGTTGCCTTAATTGCGTTTTTACTAAATCAAGAGACCTTTTCGTTTAAGGTTATTTTAGAGTTTTAAAGATGCGTTCAATGTATTCGCATATCTCGTCCAGATATTCGTTATTAATAGGGCTTGGACAAGAAAATATTTTTTTCATTGTTTTGACTCTCGAGTATATATCCGCTAATATCTTATATGTTTTTAGATAGACCGATGTGGTTCTCGGTTGATTGACTGTGTCTTACTGTGTCGGATATATACTTGAGAGTCAAAAGAGTGAAAAGAATATTCTGTTGTCACAGCCCTAGTAATAACTGAGAAGAATACAATATTTGTAACATAATCAATATTATGTAATCATGTCCTAACAGTCAAATGTACACATCTTCTTGTTTTTCATTAACTGCACCACACACGAGCAACGGTAAGCTTTAAGGAGTCAATAAAAACGAATCAGTTTAATTGAGATTGGGTGATCCTTTTACCACAGAGAGAAGAGGAGAAGGACAGAGAGAGAGAGAGAGAGAGAGAGAGAGAGAGAGAGAGAGAGAGAGAGAGAGAGAGAGAGAGATAGAGAGTGAGAGAGTGGGGGGAGGAAAGAGAGCAGGAGGGAGAAACAGATAATTAACTGAGAATCACACCAGTCTATATAAAAACATATAAGATATTAACTGATATACACTCGAGAGTCAAAATAATAAAAAAGAACATTCTCTTGTCATAGCCCTACTTATTACATATTCTTAGGGCTCTGAGATAAAATCTGATTACAATACTTGCATTTACTCTATTGTGTCGCAAATAGAAATAGAATATAATCGTTTTTATTGGTTGATTTTCGGTGAACTATTTAACGTTATATTTATTATTGTTGTTTATTAGTTGAATATCAATAAAAGTATGAAATCGTTGTTTTCTTTCTCGAAAGTAAATTAAATTTTGGGTCCTAATTTCTTTAGTTTTTAGTGATGATTTCTATTTTAAAAGATTTTGGAAGGAAAATCAAGATGTCGTTTTTGTATCTTTAAAATATGACATACGTTTAGGAACTATGTATTTAAGAGATCCAGTTTTCATAAATTCTAAAAACAAACGAACTAAAAATTCACTAAGGGAGTTACCCATTGGTAGGCCAAACTTCTGCTTGTAATAGAATTTATATAAAGTAAAATATTGTCGGAATTAGCATACCGACGAGTAGGGGGGGGGGAGAAAAGACGGTTTAAGTCTTGCAACGAAATGTCGACGTTGCTTACAAGCAGTCTTTCTTTGTAAAAGTAACACATGGGTAACGATGGTCGAAGTGTAATTTGTCTAAAAGACAGCAACAACTACTACCACAACAGTAGAGCGGCCACCCCTTTTTTATTTACTCCAACTCTCAGTCAACGAGATTCACGCGTGACTGAAATGTCTATTTAACTTGTAAGGAATAGGCACTCAGGTTCTTTGATTAACGGACCACCGGCCGTGTTGGTCACAGCTACCAGCACTCCTTTCTTCCTCACCGACCTACCCTCGGCGAGTCAACCAATTGAAAATTCTCACAATATGTCATGTCAGTGTTATAATATTAATTATGTTATCTATTAGGAAAGTTAAGCTCATGTTAATTTTGTGGAAATGCTTTAAAAGTAACTTAAGGCATTTATTTGTACGGATATTTTTGTACAAGAATTCTATGCTCACGCTGTTCATAGTTTTGTTAGGGTTAGGGTTAAGGGTGTTGTTTTTATTTTAGTTCCTAGTAATAAGGTTAGTATTTTTGCGATAGCATGTGCTATTTTGGTCGTAACACTGTCAATAGTGGGCGTATAGGAATATTATTTTTTCCGAAATATATTTATAAATTTTAATATAAATTTCAGACAAAATAAATATCAGTTTACTTTGTAATCATGCGTTGTTTTGACTCCAAACGTATCGAATACGTATTTTATTTTATTTACACTCAACCAGCGCTTCTATCAAGGAACACAACCTCTAACATGAATTCCGTGTGGCCAACGCACCGTTCCGAGATTTGAAAAGACTACCGTAAAAACAACAAACGGACTTCTACTGATTCTATGCTCCAACAACAACATGAAAAAAAAGAAGAAAAAAAGAAAGACATACTGATGATGAAGTGTATCTTCGAAATATATTTATAAATTTCAATATAAATTTAAAACAAAATAAATATCTGTTTATTTTGTAATAATGCGTTGCTTTTGGCTTCAAACGTATCTAATACGTATTTATTTTATTTAAACTCAACCAGCGCTCTATCAAGTAACACAAACCCCAACATTTTGTGGGGTTTGGATAGACTATATAAAGACGGAATACTAGGGTTGTATTCTGTATATGCTGATCAAGTTTTATTATTGTTATTAATGTTTTTATATGATTCGTTGGATCTATCTATTTCTTTTTGTATAAATTCGGAATTCGTTTCTTGATAGCGTTTTCTTTTATTTTTCTTTGTATTTTGACTTTACCATTATTACAATACCACCACACTTGTCAACAGGTGAGATAATGATATGAATTCATTGTTTACTAAGTGTATTTCTTGAAAGATTGCTCTTCCATTCCTACGGTATGAATAATAAAAGGATAACATTCCGACGACATGATTTAAAAATTCCCCGTATTGATTGTGATGAAATCTATATTGTCAAAACTCAACGTAATCTGAACAGTAGAGTTTATGAACACAAGAAAGACATAGAGACAAATAACACAAACAACGCCATTTTCTCTCATATTATGGGGCATGATGATCACTTTGACTTTTGTTCTACTATATTTTTCTTCACCCTTCCAAAACTATCATTAGTGAAAATAATTTGGACATCGGTTAATTCTAAATTTGTACCTTCGTGCATATATATATATATATATATATATATATATATATATATATATGTGTGTGTGTGTGTGTGTGTGTGTGTGTGTGTGTGTGTGTGTTGTGACGATTAATCGGAATCGGGAATCGAAAAAATCGGAGCTTTTTGGGGTATCGGAATCGATATCGGAAATATTTGACTCTATTTTCCGATGCCAAAATCGATTCCTAAAATTATCTTTTTTTTATTTGATTTTGGTTTAAGGACCAACTTCCATTGCTAGTAGTAATAATAAAATGATAAATATTTATTGATTTAAACTTCCAATAAGATTAAAATCTCTAGATCACCCCATCACAAATGTGTTTTTAAGTTTGAGAAAATATAGCCACATTTGAGATGTGCGTTTTTACGGTAATCGGGACAAAATAACACTTTTATAGTTAAATATTTAGAGATTTATAAAGAATCGGAAACGAAATCGGTAATTGTATCGGATCCAGAATTTAGTACGGATTCGGTAATTGTATCGGAATCGGGAAAAATATTGGAATCGTTCCATCACTAATATATATATATATATATATATATATATATATATATATATATATATATATATATATATATATATATAGTCTATCATAGGAAAAAATTTGACCGCGCGCTACTGAGTCTCTTACTTCGTGTTACTGAGTCAGTTCTCCCAGAACCTCAGTGTGGCTTCTGTATTTCTCAGGTCACATGATTTTCTGCGTTAGACAGCTACAGGAGGACAGCAGGGATCAACAGAAACCTCTCCTTGTATTTTATAATCTGCAAAAAGTATTCGATAGCATTCCAAGAGACGCAATGTGGAAAACTCTCAAGCAATTTTGATGCCAAGCTCATTTATAGAACTCATTCAGGCACTGCATGATGGCATATCTGTCTGTGTCACACCAAGGCAAATACTCAGGAGATTTTCCAATGAGATGTGGCTAAAACCTACTTGCACCTACTCTCATTTCCTTATCTCTTGCTGCGATGTTGCAGGAACTTCGCCCCAGAAAACCCGTTACGATGGAGGACTCTTTAAACCTGCCAGACTAAAGTATCAAAGCCTTGTGAACTTCCAACACATCACACAGCTCGAATACGCAGATGACAACGCAGCACTTTGCCACTGTAAAGAATGCGCAGATGACAACGCAGCACTTTGCCACTGTAAAAAATGCACCCAGAGATCCGTAAACAATTTTACAGCAGCCTAAAACGACTTTGGACTTATTTTTGATATCGGGAAAACAAAAATTAGACATAAATATTCACACAAATAAAAATACCCCTGTGCTCATTTCCCATCATCAGGAAAGTGTTTGATTGAGAATGAAATTGAAAGCTGAATTGGTTTTGCCTATCAAGCATTCGGCAAAATAATAAAATGCATTAGTTGTTCTATACAAGTCCTAGAAGCAACTGGTTCTCAGTAGACAGTTTTTGAGTTGGAAGCCATGTTTAGTTTCTGAAAAGTTTCCAATGGTTAGCTCAAGTCCTAGAGCAATTCTGGTTTCCAACTGGTTGGTAGCAGAACGTGGATTAATTTGATTCGTCAGTTCCTAGCAGTATCGTTTATAAATAGAATCTCCCAACTGTGAGCAACAATACCTCCATTAGTAGTCAAAAATATTGCAAGAGTATACCAGGCGATTCTTATCCTAACACTTTTTTTATAAGCGTCAGAGACGAACTGTAAGCCGGCGTGATCTCAATAAACTAGAAAAATTTCACTTGCAAAAGCTGAATATCAAATGGTATAACTACATAGCGAACACAAGAGTCTTGATAGAGCAAACAACTACAATATTAAGGCCACCATCATGATTAGGGCACGTTGTCAGAATTGATTAGAACAGGCTACCTCGACAAACACTATATTCAGAGCTAGCCGCAGAAAAAATCCATCAGCCGCCCTCTACAAGGATACAAAGACCGACTCCAAACACATTTTAAAATACTGGATTTGATATTCACACCCGAAAAACAGCAGCTCAGGACCGTCACCTGTGGTACCGACCCATCTAAACCGGTACCAAACAATATGAAACAGAAAGAAGAAGCCTGGTGGAGATTAAGAGGTAAGCCAAAAAACAAGAACAAAAAACAAAAAAACAGAAAGCCCCAACCGCGCCGACTTTTGTCTGCTGTCGCTACCCACGCGGATTCTACGTTCAGATTGGTTTGAGAAGCCATCTGTGAGCCAAACATTAAATGAAGAGGAAATTGAAATTCTCGAATACGATAAATTGGCTGACGATATATATATATATATATATATATATATATATATATATATATATATATATATATATATATATATATATATGCATGGGTGCCCGGTATTAACCGGGTGTTTGGAGGTGTGTGTTCAGAAAAAAAAGTAGTAGTAGGAAGTCAGGGTCGAACCTGTACCGTAAAGGAGGAAAAAAACGGGGGAAAAACGTGACGGCTTTGCTGTTACGACCACCGCCAAACCAGAAGTGAAGTAGGTTTAAATTAAGGCTAGACACCCGAAAAGAGGGATGACTTTCGAAAATATCGGTGAAAAAAGCGACCCCTCCCTGTTGAAAAGTGCCCAGTTGAGGGTGAAGAAATGAATATTTTCAGCCAATTTTTCGGTATTTGTCGTCTGAAGAGTCGAGCTTCAAAACGATGCTGATCTTGTGAAAATCCGTCGCCTCTGTCGAAAGTTTTAGGCAGACATGCAAACATAAATACATACATTTATATATTGGTAGCTCAAATTTTCGACCCAAACCAATTCAAAAGCTTGCTCTATCTCTGAATACCCTTTACGTAAATTTTCAAATGTTTAGACCAGAAATTGTCTGAGTAATTTGGTAGAGATCGCAGAGGTTATTTTTTAAAAACTTTGAATCCTATTATGACCCCTTAACATGTATTGTCTTGGGGTCAAATCAAGTTATTGAGTTAGATTCATGTCCAAGGAACCTATATCTAAAATTTCAAGTATTTTGACCCAAGATTGGTGGAGGAGTTTGGTAGAGTTCTCAAAGGTCAAATCGTTGAACTTTGACCCCTTAACACCCAAATTTTACATATATATATATATATATATATAAATATATATATATATATATATATATATATATATATATATATATATATATATATTCTACACACTAATGTAGCCTAGTTGTGCAAAATTATAATTGAAGGACTATTTTATACTTGTATGCTAATATTGGAATCTGAAACATTTTTGAAAGTGAGTAAATACTTGCGTCTATTCCTTTTAACGTGGTATCTGCAATAAAATATTTATAGCTGTAGTATTTTATTATTGAGCTATGCTATTTATTTATATGTTATTACTATTACAAGTAATTAAATTGTATATAACCATATATATATATATATATATATATATATATATATATTATATATATATGTTTAATGTGTATAGTTTTGTATATATTACAAATTTGAATATATTGTGTGTGTATATATATATATATATATATATTTAAATAAGGGAGTAGTCATATATATATATGCGCATTCAAGTAATTTCCTAATTTATAATGATTTAAATATCTCTCCTTTTGCATCTATACTACTCAAACAAGTAATCTTCTCATCATTGACCATTTTTAGCTGTTTTCACTCTTGTAACAGGTGTCTACCTCCGTTTTTACAAATCATATGTATGTATGTATGTATCTATCTATCTATTTATCTGTGTGTGTGTGTGTGTGTGTGTGAAAGTGTGTGTATGTGTGTAAGTGTGTGTGCATGGAGAGAGATGAAAAAGGAACGAAACAAAATTATATGTTCATCAACATTTCGCCTTTATTTCAAGACTTCCCCGAGATGATTGATTTGGAGAAATAATATACTAGTACAATATTGTACCTGTTTACCATGCCTCCCCACGGGACAGAGTTAAACACCAGGGTCGTTTATTAACGTGGAGAAAAGGTACAAAAATAAAAAAAAATTGTCTCAGTCGTGAAGGACTAATCCTCCACCGAAAGAGAACAAGAAATGGAAGTACAGCATCTGAAGAACAGATACTACACTATTGTAATGTGAAATTAGCAACCATCTAAACACCAGATACTTTTTTTATAAGCACACATCTTTTATCCATCCATGCCATTAATACAATAATTTGCAACTAACTAGTAATTCCAATGACACAAACCACACCACAAAAAACAACAAAAACTTAAAAAATAACAAAGCACTTATATTATTTAATTAATCGGAATTCATTATTGAGATGAGTATTCATTCATTCATTTATTTATTGTGGAATATTATCCTCATCTTTCTTAATTGTTGTTTCACGACGTTTCGGCCAATTATTCCCCTGGCCTTCGTCAGGTGGTAACGGCGACGGGATAGGAACTCCGAATCTCCTAACTGCATTCTCAGCAATTACTGCCTTCCATAGTTGTTTGTTTTTTTGCCCTTCGGTGCCCATGGCGCAGTGGATAGAGACGTTGAATCTCTACAGTTCCAGGTGAGCATTATCTGAAGATAGTCGTTTCAATCCTACCCAAAGCCGGCCAGAGGCTTAGTTGGCTAAAACGTGGTGAGACGAAAAAAACTATGGAAGGCAGTAATTGCTGAGAATGCAGTTAGGAGATTCGGAGTTCCTATCCCGTCGCGGTTACTACCTGACGAAGGCCAGACGAATAGTTGGCTGAAACGTCGTGAAAGATCAGGACAATAGTCCACAATAAATAAATGAACAAAGCATTTACGAAACAAACTCACATCTAATGCATGCATTCATACTGTATCTTGGTGAAACTCAACGCGGCTTAATGAACATAAAAGAGATATAAAAACAGCAATTCCTGAATTCATTGCAGTATGATTATACTTTTTACTTTAAACGAGCTAAACTCATTAAAATTCATTTTAAATAAACCTTGGTGAAAACTTCTCACATTAGCACTCATTACAAACTAAAACATAATTAAACGGCGTAATGGCGTATACAATGTATCGATAATAAAATAAAAAAGTCAATCATCCAATATATAAAGACTAAGTAACACTCATTTTATTTCATATACATCTCCAACATTTTGAATTTAAACAGAAAAAACATCATATCTTTTTTTAAAAATTGTATTTTCACCCCAAACAAACAAAAAAAAATCCAATCTGCGACTTTTAATTTCGGAGGAGATAGAATTTGAAAATATGAAGACATACAGATAGATAGACAAACAGACCGACAGACAGAGAGACTTATAGCCGTTTATATATTAGATTATTATTGAGAAAAGTATTGTAACCACGGATTTTCAAAATGTCGTCCGTACAAGTCAAGAAAGTAAAAAAGCACACGTAATAGAATCTAAACAAAATTCAATTTATACAATACAATTTACAACTTCAAATTGCCAGCTTTTTAGCCACCATCATGTATTGAAAATATTAAAACGATGACTTGTTTAAACGCACTGTGGTGGATTTAATTTCGTAATATAATGAACTTTAAAAAAAAGGATATATATATATATATATATATATATATATATATATATATATATATATATAATTCCATTTTCACCCAAACAAAGCACAGTGCTACTTTGATGTAGGAAGCTATTATCGGAGACATAAGTTGCAAGGATACTATGTAGGGAGTTGAGCAGGAAGATGTCCGTTAACATTACACTTGAACTTCTACATGCCAGTACAGTCGAGAAAACAGGAACCCGGAAGGGAATTCCAGAGTCTAGCAGTTCTGGAGAAGAAACTATTAGACTAGAAGGCTTTCTTACATCTAGACATCTCTACTGTATAGGGGTGAGATTTTGCTGCTTGCCAGGTTTGTCGGGGTATTTACGTCGAGGGTGGAACAAGGGCTTGTAGTTCGTCAGAGCGTCCACCATTTGAATACTTGTAGAACATGTCAGAGGGATGCAATATGTCATTGATGGGACAGAGGTTGAAGCTTAAATGACAGTTCAGGACCTATCTTTTTAACCCGGTCCCAGAGCGAGGACTAGTAACAGCCGAAATGTGACAATAATGCTCCATACATGGGCCTTGTAGAAGTACAGAATACTTTCAGGCGTAAGTAATTCCTAGCACGGTAGAGAGAGCCCACCTTCCTTGCAGCGGCCCTGGCAATGCTCTCAATGTATCTGTTCCAACTAATGTTCCCTGTGAACGTTAAGTCGAGGAATTTAAAAAAGTAGTTTCAGGTAATGTACCTTTAGCCATAGCTATCAGTGGTTTAGAAGGTTCTTGTAATTATTGAAGGAAACAAGCTTAGTCGTAGCAGTATTGAATGTGACTATCCATTTTTGTCCCCATTCCACTACGAATTGGAGGTCTTCCTAGTGTTTCTGCCATTTCCTTAGATATGTGTTCATTTGTTTCCCCCTGAAGACTGTCATAGAGCATGGTGTTATCATCAAATATACCCATCTCGGAGACAATTTTATCAGAGAGGCCATTTATAAATATTAGGAATAATAAATGTCCAAGGATAGACCCTTGAGGTACAGCGGCATTTATATCA
Source organism: Euprymna scolopes (assembly GCF_053919585.1). Taxonomy (NCBI): domain Eukaryota; kingdom Metazoa; phylum Mollusca; class Cephalopoda; order Sepiida; family Sepiolidae; genus Euprymna; species Euprymna scolopes. Next base: position 166,984,918 of record NC_136483.1, read on the forward strand.
TATTGTTTAGATGCACGGCCGTCGAGAACAACCTGAATTCTTCTCTTATTTAAGAAGGATTTAAGTATGTTAAGTGTTAAGTGTTAAGTGTTGAGCTATTATGTTGATCAAAATGTCGCTAGTAAATCTAATCCGTGAAGAATCAATGCACTGACGATCTCAAGTGTTTAGTAATTCTTAAGAACAAAGATGGCGGTGAAGAATTTTATGTAATTTGGATAAGCAGTGGTTCAGTCGTTTCAAGACGGATACTGGCAGCAAACTGACTTGCATCCCAAATCGATATTTTTATAATGCGGTCGGAGGCTTCTCATTGGTTGATTGTCCTAACCATAGTTATAAATAAGATCGCCCAAATATTGGTAGTCATACCCTCCATTGTAATCAAAAATATTTTAACGTTAAGTGATACCATATGATCTTATTTTCCTGAGAAGATCACCGTGCCAAACCCTTTCAAAAGCCTTAGATATATCTAGAGCTACTGTTCTACCTTGCCTTGCTTTGTCCAGTGAATGTTCAGAGATTACAGTTAGGGTATCTGCTGTAGAACGGGGTTTCTTAAATCCATATTATTTTTCGGTCGGGAGTTTAGCAGCTGTAATGTGATGAACTAGAGCTTGGTTTATTATGGACTCAAATATTTGGCTAAAAGTGGGAGGAGTCTAATGGAGCGATAATTTAATGGGTCAGTTCCTTCGCCAGAATTCTTGTAAACTGGTACCACAGAAGCAGTTTCCCAGCAGTCAGGAAAGCAAGATTCGTTAAGGCATTTGTTGTAAAGTTTTGAGAGGACAGGAGCAACCTCAGCGGAGCATTTTATTAATAGCACATCCGGGATAAGATCGGGTGCACATGCTTTTGCGGTGTCTAGGATTTTTATGATATGATACATTTTAGAAGGCGTCATTTTTAAATCATCCAGTGTGGCGTCTGTCTACAAAAGCAAGTCAGGGAGGAGTGATTTGTTGGGTCCAATGTGGAGTTTAAGTCAAACCGATTGGCAAGCATGTTAACCCTCTCGATTGCCGTGCAAACAACCTTACATTAACGTCTTAATCTAATTACCGGTATGATGTTTTAAATGTCTCCTGCAGGCATGTAAGAATTACAGCCTCTTCTAAATTCTAACGGTTATGTGTCTTACAAAAGACACATAACCGTTAGAATTTAGAAGAGGCTGTAATTCTTCACTCATTGTAATTTTATAAAGAGAGATTATAACAACGCTACGTTAAATTTACTATGCCAGGAAATTACTCACACCGTACAGTATCTTGTATATCTACAAAGATACCATTCACCCATGCATGAAGTATTGTTATCGCATCTAGGCTGGTACATTTGCTATTAGTCTCTTCCCTTTAGACAAGATCCCAAAGAGTTTCGAAAATTATAGGTTCCTCACCAAGGTCCAACCTCTATCCCACCATTTTCCTGTTTTCTTTCGTTTTTCTTTCTTTTCTTTCTTGTTTTCCTTTTTTTGCTTTTTCGTTCTTTCTTTTCCCCTTTTCATTTCTTTCTTTCTATCTTTCTTTTTCTTTCTTTTACTTCTTTCTTTCTTCATATTTCTTTCTTTTTAATCCTCTTTCTTTTCTCTGGACATTATTTCTTTTTCCATTTCTTTTTTCCCATTTTTCTATGCTTTCTGTCACCTTCCTTTCTATCTTTTACATGTCATTTTAGAATTACTTTGATAGAACGTACGTTGATAAACTTATAGCACTTGTATACCCACAACGTAATGTTAACCAGCGAGACAGACAGTAAATTCCCCTCCTCATTGTTTGGGTTCCTAGTAGCCGGAAAGCTTTCTACACTAATAGTTTACTCCTTCGAGATGCCAGACTTTAGAAGTACCTCCATATTTCCTACTTCCCTGACTGTTCTAACATGCAAGGATTTTAATGCAATCGAAGCAGATATCTCGCTGTTCAACTCCCTACATAGTGCCCCTATAGGCATAGTTCCAAATAGTAGCACTTTGTGTCCAAGTAGCAATAGGACAGGTAACATAAAAATAAAGAAATTATAGTTTAATAACAATTCGTTTCAGTTAATAATTAACACCGGTTGAAACATTGTTTAAATAACACACACAATGAGAACAGTAGTCCGAATAATCCTAATAATGCGAATCAACAACAGTTATTTTAGAACAAATAAAGACGTCGTAAAGAGAGTTCAGAATAGACTTCGTATTCTAGTAGGGGATGCCCTTTTCTCTTATCTGCAACCTCTTTCACACAGAAGAGACGTTGCAAGCGTCTCTCTATTTTATCGTTATTTTCATAGCAAGTACTCGTCTGAGCACCAATCTATGGTCGCTCCTCGCCAAACATTTGGCTGTAAACACTATCAATAATATCCCTCACTCTTTATCTGCAATAGTAACATTTACCCTAGGAGGGAGACCCGATGTTGTCCAGGATTGAATAAGGATCACCCCCTCCCACATTTTTATTATCATCAAAATCGGTGAAATCGTCCATTTTTTAAAATCGATTTATTGCCTTCTCCAGTTAGGGACCCCCCTCTTGCAATGTACAGAAAGGATGCTTCATATGCCTCCCCACAGTCACTTAGTCCACAATACATTGTAGTTTACATTGCACTGTAGAGAATCTACTCTTGATTTTTTTAAAATAATGGTTTCACTTAAAGTTTAAAATACAAAAGCTAAGTATAATGGTTCAATAATGCTCTAAAAAGAAATATTAATTTTAAGCGTTTCTCTGTCTTATAAAAGAATATACAGTTGATTTTATTAGCTAGATCCTTCTGCTTGTGCGGTGATAAAACTACTCAAATGAAATTATGATGTTAGACTGTATGAAAGTGTTAACTTTGGTGAAAATCAAACTTCCTTCTTTGAGCGGATTTTTTATCTGTACCTAAACCTAAACGTAGATTCTATGAACAAAGTTTCTAAGAACTGCACACCTGTGGAATTCTCTTCAGTTTACCTGCTTTCCAGCTGACTACAATATGGCCATCCTCAAGTCCAATGTAAACAAATTCTTAACGAGCCGTTCCCCTTAAGTAATCCAATTTATCAAATTTACACTTCTAACGATTACTATGATATTGTCCTTTTGACCACTGTATACTCTTTAACCCTTATCCTCGAATAGCCTTTGGGTCTTGATAAGTGGAGATTGCCTTAAAAAAGTTAATTTAATATTGTAGTGCAGGCCTAGAAGGTCTCTATATAATATTGGATTAAAGAACTCAGAACTTCTTAAAACACACATCTGACTCTAAAGACATCGTTTAATTAGCAACAATACTTATGGTGAAAACCAGTTATTATTAATTGGGAATTTGTCACTTATTCTGTGGAAAAAATGTTATCCACAATTTGACCGGAGATGAAGACGTTCGTCCATATCGAATTTCCTTACTGACTAATTCTCGGTTGCTATCAGCATCAACTTGATAAATATGCTCTCTTAATATGCTCTATGCTTTGCAGCAATCGTTCAGGACTTCTCGCATTATCAGAGATAGACTTCTGTGATCTAAGCACTGTATTAATTCCGAAAAGACAGCTGCGTTTTTTTCAATAAATTCAGAGTAGTTTCAATTTTCAGGCTGTGTAACATTTGAATTCGTAAATAACCCCCAAATTTAATTTGCCACAATTCGAATTTCGATTCCGATCAATCGAAGTAAAGTCTTCTGCCGTGTCCATAACCTTTTGAATTGAAAGCCATATTTAATTTTAGAAGAGTTTCCGATGCGTAGCTAATCTGTATAAGTTTTGGAGATAAAAAAAAGAGTTTACAGTGGCTAGCTTATCTGTATAAAATTTGAACTTAAAAATTTTGCAGGCAAAGAGCAAAGATCTTTCTCGTGTGGACATAGGAATTCTAAAAGATCCAATATTTTTATGGCGCAATTCCGGTTTCTGATTGGTTGCTAGAAGAACATGGCTCCATTTGATTGGTCAGCTCCTATTGGCAGTGTCTATAAGTAGAACCTTCCAATTTTTTTTAATCACACCCATCATTATATAAAATAATATTGCAACGATACTTATGGTAAAAATCAGCCAGTATTAGTTGAAAACTTTTTACTGACGACGTGAAATAAACTGTTAACCATAATTTGATTAGAGATGAAAACGTTCGTCCACATCGAATTTCCTCACCGACTGGTTTTCGGTTGTTATCAACTTGACATTTTTATGATGATACACCCTCGCCGAATTCTTTCTCATTGACTTGCCTCTTTCATGGTTTAATTCCTTTCTCCACTTTTATTCAGATGAGGAAAAGAAGAAATAAAATCGTTTAAATCTTGACTTCTATCATTCACTAATAATTTTGTCTTTAATCACCCACACGGCATTATGCCAGCCGTAGACAGATTATCAACACAGTAGGATGTCTACATATAGAAAATATCCATCAAATTAACTTCCGAGGGAGTGAAAATGAAAAAAGGAAACAATGAAATTCTCCGGAGGCAGATTTTTTTTTTCTTTATTTGATTCCGTATATGTCGTTGATTACTTTGAAAATTATTTTTCAATTCATTACTAGCATTTTAGCCCGGCGTAGCTCGGGTGTTTGGAGGTGTATATTAAGCAAAAAAAAAAAAAAAAAAAAAAAAAAGCGGTCAATTTTTTAAAAATTTGTCCCCTATTATGACCCCTTAACATTTATTGTTTTGGGCTCAAATAAAATTATTAAGTTAGATCCATGTCCACGGAACCTATATCTAAAATTTCAAGTGTTTATACCCAAAATTGGCGGAGGAGTTTGGCATAATTCTTAAAAGTCAAGTCGTTGAACTTTGACCCCTAAACAGCCAAATTTCTGGCCGGATTACAAAGATTTTCCCAAATTTCAGTACCCTGTATATCAAATTCCGAATCTGTAGACTTAAAATTGACAGAGTTATTGCGTAGGGAAATGTACACAGACACACACACAGACACATTCACTTATATATATATATATATATATATATATATATATATATATATATATATATAAATATATATATGTGTGTGTGTTATAATTTAGCCCTTTAAAAATATTTTGTCCTATTACGCACAGCTCGACATGTCATCAATAAGAACAAGATTAACCAACATGCATTTTTCTCTTTCCCACAGAAAAGACGTCACGGTCCTGTCTCTACTCTATCGTTATGTTAATGGTAAGTGTTCGATTAAACTCTAATCTATGGTTCCTTTGCCAAACTTAAAAAAACCCCACCCAACTAGCTACAACCACTATATGTGATTCTTCACACTCTTTATCTGTGTCTAAATCTAAACGCAGATTCTATGAACAAAAATTCTTTCCCAGAACTGCCCGCATGTGGAACATTGTTCTTCTGGCCTACTTCTCGGTTGAATACAACATGGTAGTCTTCAAAAAGTAAAAAATGTTCTTGTTGAGCCGTCCCCATAAATAATCAAGTTCTATCCAATGTACACCATTAACTATTACTACGCTACCACCTTACATTCATTAACCCTTATTCTCGAGTGGCCTTCGGACCTTGATAAGTCCTGACTCCAAATTAAAAAAAACAACAACAACAAAAAAACAAACAAAAAACAAACAAACATACACAGTGACACGTCCAATAAATGTCAATCTTGGGCAATTTCCATATTATATCTATCTCCAAGGATTGGGTGGGGCTTCACTGATATACTCCGAGGTTATTATCTCTCATTTCATAAAATAAATTGATTTCTTTTTTATTAAACCAAGCTTTCACGTTTCACACATCTTCAATTATTTCTGTTGTGTGTTTCAAAATGTATATATCTATTCTGAATAGATCCTATCAAATTTACAATAAATAACTAAATAAATACCACATTAATTTTCACGCCAATCAGGAGTCATTAAATCTTGGTTAAACGTATTAGTTTTGTTCCATGCGCATTGATGATTCCATTTCCGGCCAGGAAGCGGACAAGAAATGCAACTGCAATTCTTTTCCGTTTCTTTTATTTAGGAAAAGAGGGGATGGCTTTGGATATTTTTTGTTGTTATTATTTCCGCTGTAATTTGGTGCAAATGTAATGCTTTGGCGAAACAGCTGCGTTTTGCGACCCACAAACGCACCATCCTGAAAAGTTTCTAACTGAAAAAAGAAAGAAAGAAACAAAAAAAAAAAAACAAAAACAAAAATAACAAACAAAAGAAAACGAACAAACAAAAAACAATAACGTTTGAGAAACATATTTGTTGATTTTATCCAAAAAATAAATAAAAAAGACCGAAAATTTATCTAAAACTAAGTAGAAAAGAAAGATACCAGGAGTTTTATTTTCTTTATTTTTTCATATACTTTAATGCAATCACTATTTGTTTAATGAAAAGTGCGTGGGAGATTCTTTTGCAGTTTAGAGACATACACAAATGCACATGCACGAATGCACATGCACAAATGCACATGCACAAATGCACATGCATGTATGGACGCTAAATGCATATTTTTTATTTGTAGTCGATTATCACCTTCGTGATCGCACTATAATAAAAACAGCACAAAACAGGTTGTTGGTATAACCCAGTTTAGCTCCGTTGTCTGTGTATGTGTGATATCGTCTCGTAGTGTGGAAAGCCCCCTAAACATTGTCAGTTGTTAGTTATCTGTTTGTCTCGGCCTCCAGATTAGCCTCTGAGCCCAATCTACTCTTTGCCCAATTTTGACTCCAATCTCTCCGATCTCTCCCGAGGAACATTCGAGCTACCAACCGTCGTTAACTGTCCCAACGGCAAAACTGTCTATAACCTTATTCGCACTCCTAAATTTATTGACTAAACAATCGGAAATTCTATGTCCGGTCTTTTATCTAAAAATAACTAATAAGCGAAGAATGACTTACCCTCTCGGCCACATCCACCTGACCACCCGTTCAATTTCCGAATCAATTTTAATCATTGTCATGGAATTTATTTTTTATTTCTGACAATTTTTCCCGCCTTTTTATGAATCACTTCCTAACACTCCCTGAGGGACTTCTATAGTATCACATATATATGAAGATGAATCCCATATATGTGTAAAATTTGCAGACATAACTCTTTCAACCATGGTCATTTTCTAGTCTTCTTTCAATTGTCTTCGCTTTCAAAGTATGGTTAGAAATAACTGCTTTTATCATAGTTGGCGTAGCTATTGTGAACTGCACAGGTGTACACCGTGGTAGGATAGTCTTTATTCATTGAAAAATCCTGATCGCTTCATCAAACATGTAGCAGCTACGGTTTCTTTCGTTTGTGACTTCTTCGAAAACTCGGATTTTTATACAGTGATCCTCTTGAGTCCTATTTATCTTCTCTGCTATTTGCTTCGTTAAACACAACTACAAATAAATGCAAGATTATCTAATTTTGTCGATAGATCTGACATTATCTATTAAAAAAATTATATTTTTATGTGTGTATGTGTGTTTTTATGTCCAGCTAGATATCTAAAACGATTATATAAAGACCCACAAAGTTTATATTTTTGACTAGCATTATTACGTATGCATAATATCTTAAATTAAAAAAAGATATTTGTAAATTAAAAATAAACAGGTGCGCGAAATAGGTTAACCTTTAAATGTTGTCCCAAAAGTCCGTAAACATTTGCGAAAAATTGAATTTTTATGAAATTTTTAATTGCGTTTTTTTTTTGTTTATATTGTTGTAGTGATCTTCATCTTTCTATTCCAGATTGCAATTGAAAAAAATCGAGTTTCGAGTTTGATTCGTTATTGCTGGAAGCGAGGTCTTTCGACCAGGAAAGCCGCAGAAGAGATTTGTCCTGCCGAAGGTGAGGGAACAATTGCATATGTGGCGATCTCAAAGTTGTTCAAGCGTGAGCAACTGGAGCGAGTCTACGAAAAGTTGAAGCAAAAGTAGCCGACTCTGATCAACTGAAAGCACGCTTCGATACAGCAGGCAATGCCAAGCTCCACATCGCCAGGAAGACCGAAGACGTTTGAAGAGGTAGACCGAAGGCGTTTGAAGAGGTGGGCGGCGTTGAGGTTCTGCCACATCCAGCCTACAGTCCTGACTGTGCTTCAGCAGATTATGACCTTTTTCGCTCAATGCAACAGTTTCTGAATGAAGTCGAGATAGCATGCCAAGAATTCTATGATTCGAAGCTGGCTAAATGGTACTTTGACCAAACCTGGAAAGCTTGCAGATCGATGGCAAAAAGCCTTGGAAAATGATAATCTTTATTTCGAGCATCAATTTTTGTGTTTTGTTACAACTTGGAGGGTAAAATTTCAATTTTTTCGCAAGTTTTTACGAACTTTGAAACAGGTGCGTGAAATGAATCTTTTAAGGTTGTCCTAAAAGTTCATAAACACTTGCGAAAAATTGAATTTTTATGAAATTTTTTATTGTTTTTTTTTGTATTTATATTATTATAATGATCTTCATCTTTCTATTCCAGATTACAGTTGATAAAATCGAAATGTCTTTCAACCAGGAAAGCTGCAAAAAAGATTTTCGCTGCTAAAGGCCAAGGAACTATTGAATATACGAAGATCTCAAAGTGGCACAAGCGTTTCGATTCCGGCGACATGAGTCTTAAAGATAAACCTCGTTTGGGACGGCCGTTAAAGTTGGATGATGAAGAATTACCGACCGGGTTTGACATTGAGCCTTCACCGAGCACTAGAGAATTGACTAATGAACTTGGAGTTGGCAAATCGACAATTCACGACACTTGAAGCAACTTGAGTTTGTTCACAAAAAGCCGTACTAAGATCCGCACGAATTCACCAAAGTACAAGCCAAAAGACGAGTTGAAATTTGCCGTCGGTTACTCAGTTATCCATTGGATGACCGTTTTTTGAACCGCATTGTGACATCGGACGAGAAATGAATATATCTGGTTCAGCATAAGCGATTGGTTCAGAAAGAACAGAAGATATCGTCAGTTCCAAAATAAAATCGATTCGGCAAGAAAGTCATGTGTTTTGGTGGAACTTTTATGGGATCGAGCATTTTGCGAATAGTTGTGACATCAGTGCCAAACTCTACTGAAGCAACTGGAACAAGTCTATGAAAAGTTGAAGCAAATGGAGCCGACTCTGATTAACCGAAAGGGCGTTTTGATGCAACAGGACAATGCAAGCCATACACCGACAGGAAGACAAAAGACAAGTTCGAAGAGCTGTACGGTGTTGAGGTTCTGCCACATCCAGCCTACAGTCCTGGCTGTGCCCCATCAGATTACGGCCTTTTCCACTCAATGCAACACTTTCTGAACGGCTGCTGATTCGATTAGAAGCCGCATGCATAGTACTTTGACTAGATCCGATGAAAGTTTTAAAAAATGGTTATCTTTATTTTGAGGATTTTTGTTTTTATTCTTTTATTATGTGGCGAATAAAATTTTAATTATTTTGCAAATGTTTCCGAACTTCTGGGACATTGTATTTCGTTGTCCAAGAGCAACACATGGAAGATTAAAGAATTACATTTAGTTGTTATTATTTTTAACGTATTAAAACAGGACAGAGGGAATGGACTAAGCAGGAGAGAATGGGATTTGCGGAGATGGATGGAAAAAAATGAAGGGATAGGAAAAAAGTGATGCTAGAAAGAGAGTGAAAGAGATAGACGTTTTAATATTACGCATACTAGTAAACTCCTATTTTGCTTTTTATAGCCCTGGGAAACGCTGGGTTTCCCTGCTAGTTTCCGTAAAGGTTTGAGTTGTATACAACGTGTGATAAAAAAACCCCCAAAAAACTAAGTGTATTCCTATTTACTTGCCTCAAACGGAAGACAAACTTAAGTCGGCCCCCAATGTGGGGGAAAAATCCAGAACTGGACTATGGATGAGAATACGAATTAAGTATTGAATCGCGTTGGCAATCCCCATGAATAAACTCGCACTGTTCAGAAAAGTAGTGTATGGGATGTTGACCCTTTGAAATTGAACATATACTACACTTTCATCTTAACTCGAAGTTAAGGAAAGAATGTGAAGTGTCGTCGTTTTCACCAGGTTTGCAAGTGCAATTTAAAAATAAAACTTTTACTGCAGAACTATCATCAGCGAAGGAAGGGTGCGTTAAAGGCAGCATTCACCCCCCCCCACAAAAAAAGCAAACAGCAACAATCGGACAAGAAACGATGCGGAAACGATCAGGGAAGAAAAACAATCAAAGACAAGCAAAAACGCAAATAAAGCTGATTAATTACAATTAAAATGAAAAGAGCCACTAGTTTACGATGACTCTACTCGTAAACATACGGATGTGTGATCACGGCTATAATGACCTTTTAGTATAGCACATTGCATAAAGAGAGATAGATACATAGATACTTAGATAGATAGATAGATTGATACAGAGAAGGATAGAAAAAACGATAGAGAGATAGAAAGATAGACAATATATATATATATATATATATATATACATATATATATATATATATATATACATACATACATACATACATACATACATACATATATTTTATTTGTTTTACGTAAGCATTTATATGTCGCCAAACATTCATGAGCATGTTTCAGTCGGCTAGTTACAAGAAACTAAAGATCTCCTCAGGCGATATTACTTAGACAAAAATAAAGTCCGTAACAGTTTGGGATTTTTCTTTTGCATAAGTAATATCGCCTAATGAGGTCTCTCATGAATATGTAGCAGCATATAAATGCTTAGGAAAAAAGCAAATAAAAATTTTTCTTCTCCTACTTCGGCATTGAACGCTCTTGTATGAATCTCGTTAAAACTTCAGCGGTTACGTCACCTCCAGGAAGGATTAACCTGGAATAATTATCTATCTATCTATCTATCTATCTATCTATCTATCTATCTATCTATCTATCTATCTATCTATCTATCTATCTATAAAATGAACGTGTCTGTGTGTCTGTGTGTGTGTGTGTGTGTATACATTTCCCTACCCAATAACTCTGTCGATTTTAAGTCTACAGACTCAAAATTTGATATGCAGGGTACTGAGATTTGGAAAAACTTTTGTGATCGTTTTTCGGACAGAAATTTGGCTGTTCAGGGGTCAAAGTTCAACGATTTGACCTTTGAGAACTCTACAAAACTCTTCCGACAATTTTGGGTCAAATACTTGAAATTTTAGATATAGGTTTCTTGGACATGGATCTAACTTAATAACTTGAATTGAGCCCAAAACAATAAATGTTAAGGATTCATAATAGGGGTCAAAATTAAAAGATTTGACCGCTTTTCTTTTTTGCTCAACATCCGGGCAACGCCGGGCTGAAATGCTAGTATATATATATATATATATATATATATATATATATATATATATATATATATATATATATATACCTGTAAGGTCTGACGAGGCTGCTGGATCGTAAATATTGTCCGGCAACCTCAATCTAAACATATGTAACTGAACAGATAAAACGGTAATAAAAAAATAAAACGCATATTTGCTCTGCAATAGTATTGAGCACTCTCTTCAAGTTTTACTAATTACCATATATCTATATTTGTGTATTGATATTCGTATTAAAAACCCTTTTTTTCTATTTATTTAAAAAGAAAATACAACTTTGTTATACATGGATCGTGGAATTGCATTCATCTGCAAAAGATCTAGCTAATTTGCATATTCTTTTAAACATTCATTTTAATTAATTTAGCGCGAGATAAAATACCAGGTCCAGAAATTGGCGCAATCTATCCTTCTCTCAAGGATAGAGGGGACTCTCTTAAGCCGTGGTAAGCACTCCATCTAGGGATGACGTCACGACAACAAAAATACCCTTGCTAGCTCTGGCGAAGCATCAAGTATTCAGTAACCGAGAAAATTTGACTTACACTACAAACTCGTGTAGTGAGTTCAATCTTGGCTGCAGCCGCGCTGGATATATATATATATATATATATATATATATACACACACACACACACACACACACACACACATATATATATATACAGACAGCGGGAGAGAGACGGAGAAAACGGGAGAAAGGGAGGAGGAGAGAGAGGTATACAAATAAACAATTGTAGATAGGTGTGACAACGGCTATAATGTCCTTTTATCAGAGAGAGAGAGAGAGAGAGAGAGAGAGAGGGAGAGAGAGAGAGAGAGAGAAAGAGAGGTGAGGGAGCCAGCAATTAAACAACAGAAAATTAAACAGTCGTAAATAAAAAGAAGAAGAAGAAGAAGAAGAAGAAGAAGAAGAAAAAAGGCGTTCATGACGACCTTCGTCCGATGTAAATTTTCTTTTTCTTCTCGGTTTGAAAGCTTTGATTTTTTTTTGTTGCATCGAACAGACACGCAAAAGAAAACAAAAAACAGAAAAAACGGACGTTGCAAATAACTGATTAGATTCGATGGTGGCGGCTGACTGATGAGGTTCAGCAGTTGCCGTCGAGGACACATACCTGTTAATTGAAATTAGAGCTTTTGCTTGATTACGTCGTCTTATATCTTGCCTTGGCTCGCTCGATGTCAACGGCGATAAGGATAAAAAACAAAGCACACGCAGGTAACCGTAGGCAGGCGGACATTCATACCTGCATGAGCACGTACCTGAAGCTTATTCATCGTTTTAATAAGTGCTGTTCATTAGTTTCCGAATAAAAATAATTATTTTGCTGTGAGATTTGCATTGTATAGTTTTGATTTTATCGGGATGTTCTGAAGGTTCGCTCCGAATTTTAAAGAAAATGAAAATTAAAAACTAATATATCCTATTTTTTAATCAACCAAGCATTAACGATTCTGTCGCACGAATTTCCCTATATTTTATTTCAACTTGAAATTTAATTTTTCCAGAATTGTAGTACTTTTATGGCACATAATTTATTAAGGCGTTTTTAGAATCCAGTTTACAGCCCAATTACCGGCAACTTCGCATCGACATCTTCCGGCAGGTTACATAAGCAGCCGGAAGAATCCGAAGCTAAAACTGCCAGGCGATTAATTTAAAGCGTGGCACCCTTTATTGCGACTGTTAAAAATTCTGTCTACTGAAGAAGCCATTCTTACCCTGAGGAAGGAGTGGTTTTCAGTTAACATAGCGTGTTAGAAGTAATTTTCGATTACATTTTTTCTTGATTTAATAAATTTTACGCTTGTTTTCTGACAGTTGATTGGTTAATCTTGTCGGCATCTTCCTGTTGCATGCGTGACCTGCGAGATTAAATTGTAAACAAGCTAAGTAATTTATGCCATTCAAAGAATTTAAAGTTTTTACCATCGAGGATATTCCACACGGATCTGAATAAATGCTAAGTTGACGGAGCAATATCTGGTGATTAAACTGGTTACAGTAAAACATCCCAACTAATCTGTAAAAATATTGCTTGGTTTAATAATAGTGTATTTTCATTTAATTTCATTTCATACGGCACAATCACGTTGACACACCGCTTCTCGCCAGATCACCGAAGTTAAGCAACGTTGAGCCTGACCAGTACCAGATGGGTGACCATTTGGGAAGGCGAAGCGCTGTGTGGACCGCGAGGTAAAATACCAGGTTGAGAAACTGGCGCAGTCTGCCTTCTCCCGAGGGTAGATTGGACTCTCTTAAGCCATGGTAGGCACCACATCTAGTGATGGCGTCATGATAAGAAATACCCTTGATAGACCTGGCGAAGCATCAAGTATTCAGCTACTGACAAGATTTGAATTGCACTACAAACTCGTGTAGTGAGTTCGATCTCGCCTACGCCCGCGCTGGATTTTCATTGCATTTATACAGATTTCAAACTCAAACGTCACGGATCAAAATAATGATATTTCTCACTTAAACACCACGGTCAAAAGAAAATGACATTTCTCAATTAAATCTCACGGACAAGAGAAAAAAAATTTCAATCTGAATTGTAACAGATAAAAGAAAATGACATTTCACATTTAAACGACATGAACCTAAGAAAATGGCATTTCAAACTTAAATGTCACGGACCAAAGAAAATGGTACTTAAAATTTATCGTCACGGATCAGAGAAAATGAAATTTAAAATTAAAACGATATGGGCCATGAGAAAATGTCATTTAAAACTTAAATGTCACGGACAGGAGAAAATAATATTTCAAATTTAAATAACATGGACAAAAAAAATAATATTTCAAATTTTATTTAAAGAAAATGACATTGCAAATTAAATAACATGGACCAAAGAAAATGACATTTCAAATTTAAATGTTACGGAGCAAAGCAAATGACATTTCAAATTTGTGTCACAGAGCAAAGAAAATGATATTTCAAAATTAAACCTCACAGATCAAAGAAAACAAGATTTCTATCTGAATTGTAATGGACCAAAGAAAAATAGTATTCCAAACTTAAGTGTCATGTACGAAAGAAGATGACATTTTAAACAAAGATGTCACGGACCAAAGAAAACGATATTTCAAAATTAAACGTCATATATAAGACTAATTGAAATTACATCCGATGAATGTATATAGACATGCATATATTTACTTTTTGCAAATTTAAATCCAAATTACATTTATTCTAATTTATGAATTTTATCGTAATTGGTTTTCCGTAGTTCATTTGTTGACGGACTGTTATATAATCAGGTGGGAGATATTGACCAATTACGGGTGTTATATAGTCAGGTGGAAGATATTGACCAATCATGGGTGTTAGGGTTAGGGTTAGTTAGGTTTTATACTTTATCTGTATATTCATGTACGTGTAAATGCGTGTATGTATATACGTCGTATCATTTAGTTGATCGTCTCGTGTGTATATTTTAACACTTTTGCAACAGTTCTAACAGGAAACGATTGACGTGGACGTATCGAAACAGTTGTAGACAAACAGTTCTTTTTTAACAGATGTAAATAACAGAACACATACCTGAATTATTTATGAACATTTATTCTCATAATCTGGCCGGTATTTTCAGAGATTACACGTTTTTACATCTTGATTGCCCGAAGTGACGCCGCTTCCCACGCCATCTTCAGTCGTCCGTTTTCTCTGATGTCCAGGTAATGACTGCCTAGTATCTCCCCAAATCTACATACATCACGTGTTTCATACGTCACATCATTACGTGTCTTAAACCAACCTGATGTTACTCCAACCTAGTTATTTGTTTATGCAAATGCAAAATCATGTTTTCTAGAAGTGTAAGCCATTTTAAGTTTCAGAAACAGTTTCAGATGGTTCGCTGTTACACACAAGTCCTGGGAGGTGACTTGTTTGTAGTAGACAGTTCCATAGAACAAAATATTCTTACCTTGTCGAAACCCGGGAAAAGAACATGTGAAATTGCTCCAGAAAGGGTTTAATATTTATGAAGCAATTCTGGTTTCTGATTGGTTGGTAGCAGAACGTAGTTAATTTGATTCGTCAGTTCTTAGCAGCATCTTTTATAAATAGAATCGTCCGACTGTGTGGGATCATACCCCAATGTAGCTCCAAAATATTGCAACATGTTTACATCTATTTTCTATTTTCACATTCCTTTTGCGATATTATATGTCAATCATTTTTCTCCCAATTTAATTGTTTATTCTTTTAATCATAATAATTGATCCAGCAACCCGCCGTCGCTCGAATCAACAACAACAACAACAACAACAACAACAACAACAACAACAACAACAACAACAACAACAACAATAATAATAATAATAATAATAATGATAATAATAATAATTATATTTTGACTCTTGGCCCTGTTTTCCACAGTTAACTACATTATGATCACAGCCTAAAGGGCCATAACATTACAAGACATTTAAATCGAATTTTCTAAAATTACAAAAAATGTTTGATACGAATGTTTATTTATTCATTAGTTTTATAAATTAGAAAACAGCGAACACCTTTTCATTATAAAATGATTCAGACTGAAGAGATTACGGTGAATTAAAGTAAGTTGGACAGCAAGATTTTTGATGCGTATTCCCGTGAAGAAGAATATATATGATGTTTTGATAATAATAATAATTAAAAAAAAAATGACACCGAGAACTTGAAGATAGAAAATCAATGAATTGCAAAACAATTTGTCTAAAATCATCCGAGATAAATCAACCTTTGGTCTGATCATATCGTGACCTCAAGTATGAATCATCTGACCTATTCAGCTTTCGTTATTTAAAATAAACACCATGTACCCTTGAATTGTCTGTCGCTCCAATATAAAAGATATATATTTTCAGAGATTACATGTTCTTCACATCTTGACTGTCTGAAGTGACGCCACTTCCCACGTCACCTTGAGTCGTCCGTTCTCCCTGGTGTCCAGGTAACGACTGCCTAGAATCTCCCTAAATCTACATACATCACGCGTTTATTTACGTCACATCATTACGTGTCTCAGACCCACCTGATGTAACCCCAATCCTTTCAAATTAAATCGTCTAAGTAAATAATATTTGCCAATATTTTGATTTGCTAGAAAACCAAATTTTTCAATTAATTAACAAGAAACTGTTGGAAGTTGAGCAAAGAGATGTCTGTTTTAAACTTATGCGTGTTAATACAATCAGTTAAGCAGTAAACAAGGATAGATTTCCAAATTCTCTAAGTCTGAGGGAAGAAACTGTTAGAGTAGAGCGGTTTTCCGGCATTTAGGAACTTCAAAAGTGAAGAGGTAGATATAGGGATTCCCTCATTAAGATGGCGCACATTTTAACATTTGAAAACTGGAAACTTGCAGTCAAAGTTCGATTTGTGTATTACTAATCTGGATTACGAGGTGCCTTCAATAAATTTCCAGATTTTTTCGCATGAGTATTTTTATTCATAGTACACACATGCAACTCTAGCCCCCTTCGAAGTAATCTTCTCCGGTTGCAATGCACTTGCATCGTTTCAACAACTTCTAGAAGGCTCCATGAAAGTCCTCTTGCGTGAGCGTGTTAATAACCTTCTTTCATCTCCTCATTTATCTCATAATAATAGCATCTAAGGTTTTCCTTAAGCATAGGGAAAACCAAAAGTCACAGGGAGCAAGTTCTGGACTATAGGGAGGGCGAGGAACTGTCTTCATGCTCATCTTTGTTAAATAGTTTGTGACAAGGATGAAGTTGGGGATTGTAACCTTGGGAGAAATTCGCGCAAATCATCCGCATCTTTAGTTCCTCGCGAATAATTGTGTATACAGTTCCCACACTTACATCAAACTGTGCACTTATTTTCTCTATAGACACAAGATAGTCCTTATCCATGAAATTCTTTATTTGGCCAATCACTTCTAGTTTTCTATCTTCCTTACTTCTCCTACACCTTTCATCATCCCTCACAGACTCCCAGCGTCCTTTGAATCTCTTATGCCACTTGGAAACTGATGCTCGATTCAATCAAGATAGTCCAAAATTAGTCTGAAGCATTCCATACGTTTCTCTGACATTTTCTCAAGTTTAAAACAGAATCTTTATTGCATATCATTCTTCTAAATTGTCCTCACGCCCAGATTGCATTTTTAAAATTCACCATGTGTGACAATCAGGCTTTAGTAGGGTGTATTCCAATTCCTGCTGTAGTTGTCCATTTGAACCTGAAACCATACAAAATTGGTCAGCAATCTCATGTATAGCAATAACATACTGTTTTTTTAAGAGCCTAGGACAATTTTAAATGCATGTACAAAAAAGTCTGGAAGCTTATTGAAGACACATCGTATATGTATATATATATGACGACACGATCAGCTATATAGACACGTTATTTGTATGGACACTTATGTAGACGCATCCACAACTAAAACACGTATACGTGTATATATATATATATATATATATATATATATATATATATATATATATATATATACAATCAAAATACTACAAAGTTCTATTCGTCCGTCTCATTCACAATTTAGAAATATTGATCATCTATATATTAATACGATAGCGTGTGAGTTATTTTCTGTGTCGCGCTTACATCCCGGTCGTTTAATTATGTACTTCCATTTCTTGTCATAAATTTTACCAAGAATTCTTCATAAGTTTTTGTTTCGGTTTCGATTATAGCTGATCGCACTCAAGTTATCTATATTTTTTTATAAATAATTTTATCAAGAATTCTTCATAAGTTTTGGTTTCGGTTTCGGTTATAACTGATGGCACTCATGTAATCTATATTTTTTATAAATAATTTTATCAAGAATTCTTCAGAAGTTTTGGTTTCGGTTTCGATTATGACTGAAAGAACTGAAGTTATACATATATTTTTTTCATAAGTTTTAATTTCGGTTTCGATTCAAGCTAATGCACCCAATTCATATGGATATATTTTTTTATTTTTGAAATCGCAACTTTATAATATATAAAAATCGATAGAACATTAACTCTGTAATGACATATATGAAACCTGAAAGAATTAAAATTTCATATTTAAGCGTACTTTACAACCGGGCTTTGTCGAGCGTTCGTACTAGCTTAGATAAATACTTTTGCAGTTTTAACAAAAACAAAAACAAAAAAAAACTACAATAATATCAGAGCGTCTCCATTTACACTGAACATCTACAGAATGTCAACATCAATAAATTACATATGAATGAGTTCCCTGTGGAATTTTCACAGGTCTCGCTAGTGACTATATGAATATACGTCTGGTAATAGTCAGTAATAGTAGCAACTTGTATACGGAAGTTTTACCTGGTGTATATACATTCACTGCATACGTAGTTTATTCGTGACGAATTTGTCACACATGTGTCGGATATTTAGAAAACAAATCGATTAATTTCTTTGTACGTTCTTCATGTTGCCACATCTGGGGAGAGGCTGCTCAAAGGAAACTTTCCCGCCTTGACATGGTACAAAACCGTCTTCGAAATCAAGTGGGTGACACCTTTTTGCCTTCCTTCCTTCGTGTCTATGTCGACTCTATCTTTAGTTTAATGGCAGGTGCTCGACTGAGCTTCTATTTAATGAGCCTCCACTCTGTAAAACATTTGCAATAAGCACTCGTCTAGATACAAAAAGTATAAATAATTTCCCTTACTTTCGGTATATGCCTAAAACTAAACGTAAATTCCATGAGCAAAGTTTCTTTACTAGAACTGTTCGTCTGTGGAACATAATACCGTGGAGCTGCTTCCAACCGACTATAGCACTGCTCTCTAAAATAATCAAGCCCTACACACATTCCACCATTACAGATCATCACAATATTGTCTTAACATCTAACACTCATTATTCCTCATATTCTAATGGCCTTTGGGCCTTCATAAACGATAACCTGTTCCTAGTAAAAATATATGAATCATAGTCAATAATAGCAGCCAATGTACACAGAAGATTAACTTACTGTATATACATTCACTGTATAATCAATCTATGCGTAGCGAATTTCTCTAACATGTGCAGGGTATTTAGAGAACAAATCGATTAATTTATTTGTACGTTAGCCATGAAAAATCGAAGGCCGTTGAATCGTTTTCAATATGACTTCCTTTATATTCACTATTTGTAAAGCGGAAAATTTAAAGTAAAACAAAACAAACAATAACAAAAAACAAACAAATAAATAAATAAACTAGGTTTCTTAATTTTTGAGATAAGGATTTTTTGGATTCTTCGGATAACTGTTCTCACCGTGGGTGTTATTTTTGCAGCGTTTTGATCGATGTAATCGATCTTCTTCAGGTACATCTTGTCGAACTTTGGAATCTTTCTGCCGATCTCAGAATCTGCATGGAATTTCGGTCTAACTTACGACTAAATTTGTACCAAATATTTTATCCACTACGCCATGGGTTAGCAAATCACTTGGTAAAATACAGTTGTAAGTTACACTTTTATGGAAATTGAAGGTTCAATTCTTAGTGCGGGTGGCGACACTCAAAATAAAATTGCGAATTACTTAGTACTTCTATCCAGTCATACCTAACAGAACGAGAACATACTATCCTCCGTGGATTAAATAAGGGTTCTGTCCGAAATTCTGTGCAAATTCTTGAGTTCGATAGAAAGATTCCCGAGATCGACGAGGTCGGAGTTTTCATCGATCGGAACGTTGTGAAAATACTTGTTGAGAACCGTAGTCCGAAGAATCCAAATAATAAGATGAACTAAAAGGTGGAATGATAAATTTGTCGCTCTAAAGAAAACACCACTACAGCTTTAGTTAAAAACTTTTATTGAAAAAATCAATTCAGGTAACTGGATTATGTAGTAGAGTTGACATATATTCAATGTAGCCGCCTTCAATCCCATTCGCCGCCTCGATACGGGTTCAGAATTGGAAGCATATCTTTTCCACCTTTTCCAGCGAATAGGCTCGCTTTGGTGTTGTGGGAGGTCATGTTGGTGATGTTCTCGTCGCATGATCAAACGAAGTAGTCCAGCGGGTTTAAGTCAGGAGAAAAAGGGAGGCCAGTCGTAGTACTCCTTAAGCCAAGCCTGGGTATCTTTAGACTTGTGAGCTGGCGCCGAGTCCTGCTGTCACACTCAGGATCTGTCAACGGCTACATAATTGCACTAGAAGATCACCACACTCTTCAGCACATCCAGGTACACTTTGGTGTTGACGTTCAAGTCGACTTTGAAGACGTGAGATGGCTTGAAACCACACCAAAGACCATAAACGTGGCCGGAAACTTTGTTGAGTTGTGCCCTCGAGCGTTGAAACGTCCGGATTTGCATTTTGAGGGTGCTGGCAATGGTCCTGTTGTCATAACTTGGATCGGTAGAGAGCACGAGTTTTATAGTGGCGCATTTCCGATCTCGCTTGTTGAACATTGTGTCACTTTCAAACATGATAGAAGGCTCCTATCGTTCTTGAGATGTGTACACCATTGGCCAACTAGCAGATGGTCTGCAAAAAACAAAAAACAAAAACAAAATAAGAAAAAACAACAAAAAACAAAACAAAAAAAAACATTTTCACAAACGGAAATTGAATCATGTCGTCTTTTCTATGGAGACAATGTTATTGTCACACCCTGTAGATACCACGTTGGAATATTGCTTATGAATTTGAATCTGCAAATCATAAAATCTTGTCTGGTCTTTTTTCTCCTAATGAACTTCTGTTATTTACAAAGGTCTAAAACCAATAGAGGATACTGGTTTATGGGATTGTCAGTTGGATGATACACAATACTACAAGATGATTGGAAACGATGGGCGGAAACGTCAGAATTTGATTAGTTTAGAGAACGAAGAAATAGTAACAGCTGTACACACAAGCTAAAACTACAGCCATTGTACACGTAGTCACTCCATAACGAATTAGTCGCACAGGCGCCGGGTATTTATAAACAAAAATCGATTAAAAGCCGTTTGATTGATTGGCGTTTTCTCCGAATTCTAAAATGTCCGCTGGCTGCAATGCAGTGAACGAATCCATCTTTGTCGACTGCTATTCGGAAATTTGAATAATTATACCTGGGGAAAAGTATAGCGTTTTATTAGTAAAATATTCATACATCAACCCTGCTTCTTGATAAGCTTGGAGTGGCGGCACGTGATCGTGATGTACAAAGGCAAGCTCGAGTGTAGTTTGAGCAGGGTAACATTTTAGTGGTTTTTATAGTTAGAAGAATAAGGAGGTGATCGAGTACAGTTTCGCACTAATCGGTCCCGGGGTGTTTATTAAAAGATGTCGAATTTGAAGGACACCCGGCAGAAAATGGTTGAAAGGTCGAGCGAATGCGAATATGTATGGATCTCGTGAAGGGCAATCACGTGACTAAATAGTAGCGTCGTATATAACCTGATAGACAGGCGATCAGTAATTTTCTCTGGTGAAGGTAGATCGAATTTATACACAGAGTGATGATTAAAAAAGCAAAAACAAAAACAAAAAAAAAAAACATTGCAACTATATGCACCTTTCAGGCGTAAATATTTAATACTAACTGGCAACCCGGCGTTGCCTGGTCGTACAATACGCTTAAACATAATATTTTGATTTATGTAGATTGTGTATATATTATTATAGAATCAATCCTCTATTTATTATTATATATTACGAGGAATAATTTGCCCGGTGGACTAAGTCGAAGAAAAAATAATCAAAACCAAAACAAAAGAATAAATAAATAATAATAAAAATAAATAAATAATTAAAAAATATAATAATAATGATAATAGCGTTCATCAAATCTCGTCTCTGTTTGTTTACAATATCACGTCAGCTGTTATTTGGGCTTGACGATGAATGCCCTGGAAAAAGTCACTTTTTATTAATGTTAAGTTTTAAAATATGCAAACGAAGAAATGATTTCCGTCGATTTTAAATGGTACCTCTTCTTTTATCGTAAACTGAACTCATTAATGAGAGAGAGAGAGAAAAAAATAAAATGGTGAGGTATACTCGGGGTTAAACAGGGGATCAATCGACCTGTACTTGAATGCTCTCCAACTAACTATTTTATTAATGTTAAGTTTTAAAATATGCAAACGAAGAAATGATTTCCGTCGATTTTAAATGGTACCTCTTCTTTTATCGTAAACTGAACTCATTAATGAGAGAGAGAGAAAAAAATAAAATGGTGAGGTATACTCGGGGTTAAACAGGGGATCAATCGACCTGTACTTGAATGCTCTCCAACTAACTATTTTATTAATGTTAAGTTTTAAAATATGCAAACGAAGAAATGATTTCCGTCGATTTTAAATGGTACCTCTTCTTTTATCGTAAACTGAACTCATTAATGAGAGAGAGAGAAAAAAATAAAATGGTGAGGTATACTCGGGGTTAAACAGGGGATCAATCGACCTGTACTTGAATGCTCTCCAACTAAGCTATACCTCCAGATTATAATAAATCCGTGTTTTTTTTTTATTTTTTAAAGAAGAAATGATTTGCTGGAATTTTAAATGTAACGTAAAATATCCCCCTGTAAAATTCTTTTTTATCTTTAACAAAGAAAACTATTTTAGGATCGGATTTTTTTTTTCGATTTTCGATACTTATCTGATAAATTTCTGTACAAAACACTGCTGGACATATAAATTTGCTTTTTGTGAAATTTGCAGAAAGATAGACTCAGCCGTTTCGGAACCTATGAGAAAGGAACTCACACACAAACACAAATTGACTTTTATATAATAGTAGAGATTTTCATATTAAATATATAAAATAATAATAAAATAATAATATATGTAATTCATATGCTAATTAACATACCAAAATAGATGTAAAAATATTATACTTTATTATTATTATTATTATTATTATTATTATTATTATTATTATTATTATTATTATTATTATTATGTACTCACTAGGAGTAGTCACACAAGCTATCATGAAAGATTTATCTTTGAGGACAACTTGTGACGTTCTCCGGAGTCTGAGTGACAACAAGTCCCTCCAGATTTCTAGTACTCCCCACCTCTTTCGATAACCTTTGCAGGTGAATTTGCATTATCGCAACAGCTGCTTACAAATGATTTCTCAGTGGCAGCGATCATTGGTCTTCACTAGAATTTGGGTGGCAATAAGCCTTCCCAAGCTCCCAGTCCTCTGCGTTCATCCGGCGGAGATCTTGCTAGTGCTTCTCTCCTCGATTATTATTATTATTATTATTATTATTATTATTAGTAGTAGTAGTAGTAGTAGTAGTCTAGGCGCTGTATGTGCTATCTGCTTATCTCGGCATTTGTTTTCAGTCGTCATGTACATACACTTGACTTGCCACTGGTATTTAACAATATCGACTCAGGAGAGGTGTGGTTGGCGATTGCGCACCTCCTATCACAAAAATTTTACGCGCAAGCACCCCTTCGTGGGTATCCTTAGTCTGTCAAAATCTGTCTGTTATTATTATTATTATTATTATTATTATTATTATTAATAATAATAATAATAATAATATATTTACTGATATATATTATTTTATATATTTTTTATTTACATATCAGTATAAATAGTAACTGGATTGTGTCTACATTTTGTTATTGGTGAAGTGATATTTCCATTAGAGAGCCATGTATTTAACAGTTGTTCTGTTTTTAAATCTCTAAAACAGCTAGATGGGAACCAACTGATGATCCCCATTTTCTGTTTAGCAATATAAGTTAAGTTTTTTCCACCATTATATAGTTGAATTCTCTTTAATAATTGTGCATTTTCTAGCAGAAAGTCGACTTGCGTAAGTGTTAAGTCTGAGATATGTTCAATTTAGTTGTTTTTCCAGGAATTTAAACAACATTTTAAATTTTTTTATTTTACTAATTATTAGAGGGTAGAGGCACCCAGCTTTATCCAGTCGTAACATACGCTTAAATATGATATTTTAATTCGTTCAGATTTCGTATATATTATTATAGAGTTGTGGTTTCAAAAGTAGAAAAAAATGATTTGGATGCCATCAGCTAGAATCGAAACCGAAAGCAAAACTGTAGCGTTCAAAGCTGGTGACGTGAACAATGCTCCAACGTGACACGCATAAGAACTGCTTAAAAATTAAAAAGTAAATATAAATCTAGATGAATGTACCAAATGTTTAACGATTTTTTAAAATTTTGACCCATTTTTGACCCCTTAAAAACTATTTTAATCGGCGAAAGACTCATAAAAGAACTGCCCGTAAAAATTTTTCAATCATTTGAGGCCTCTATCGCTGCTCTGCGACTTTTAGTTTCGGAGGAGATAGAGTTTGAAAATGTGGAGACAGACAGACAGACAGACTTTTATATATTAGACTTAAATTTTGTCACCCGTTTTATAATCTTTAACAATCCGCATCCATCTAATCACTCTGCTCGATGAATATATCATTTACTCCGTTTGTCTAGCCCACTATTTTGATGGGTTCTCTCTATCTTACCATATGCTCCCATAATATATAATCAACCTCTATTCCTAAGCTCTCTGAAGTCCCCAGCTAAGTAAAATTCACCTACATTAGTTTAAAATCCCCAGATACCCGGCTCACTTCTTGTTCATCACTCCCCTATATACCAGGAGCATTAACATTGCTCCAATTATACCCCTAGATAGTTGTCGCAATGAACTGTTTGCATTCAACATAGGCTCCCTAACCCCATATTCTGGATAGAAACATTAGGCTTCAAAATACCAAGGTATAAAGAGCATATAATAACTTATATAACTTTGATAAAAAAACAATCAATTAACTCACATTTGATCATTTTTCATAATTCTTGGATATGTTACTAATTTAGACAGTCATTTTTCCCCCTCCTCATATTAAGAATGGCTTTCTAAATAATAACGTTATTATTTCAGCACTGTCCGTATTCCGCGTGTCCTCTGTCTTAAAATAATGCATGAAATTAAGTAAATATGAGATCGTAAAAAAGATTTATAGGTTTGTTTTCATATTTACAAATTTCAAACCGCGAGTAAAATGTACGCATGATTTAGTTTTTTTTTTAATACAAAAACATAAAAAAATGAGTAAGGTAGAATTGAAATGAAAAAGAACCGAGCGTTCCAGCCTGAGAAAAAAACGGAAGAACGCGCATTCGCACAAAAACAAAAATATGTCATCTAATGCTTAATGAACATTTTACATGTAAATTTGCCGATGTGTTTATGCGATATACATGCATGTAAGCAAAGATATTATTCGCTATAAACCACCCTTGGTGCATGAATATTATTTTCTGAGAATTTCAGTGCTATGTGACCGGTACTTTTAGAGATTACCTGTTAGATAGTTACACACACACAGGAGATACACTCCGTAGGTTATTGGTAAAACAATACTGTTATATATATATATATATATATATATATATATATATATATATATATATAAAAGTGAAAGTGTCTGTCCGTCTGTCTGTGTATATTTCCCTACGCAATAACTCTGTCAATTTTCAGTCTACAGACTCTTTTTAACCAGTTTTCGGCCAGAAATTGTGCTGTTAAGGGGTTAAGGTTCAACGATTTGACCTTTGAGAACTCTACCAAACTCCTCCGATAATTTTGGGTATAAACAATTGAAATTTTAGATATAGGTTCCTTGAACATGATTTGAGCCCAAAACAATAAATGTTAAGGGATCATAATAGGGGTCAAAGTGAAAAAAAATCTAACCTCTGCGGTCTCTACCAAATTACTCAGACAATTTCTGGTCTAAACATTTGAAATTTTACATAAAGTGTATTCAGAGATAGGGCAAGCTTTTTAAACGGGTTGGGTCGAAAATTTGAGCTACCAATATATAAATGCATGCATGTATGTTTGCATGTCTGTCTAAAACTTTTGACAGAGGCGACAGATTTTCACAAGATCAGTATCGTTTTGAAGCTCGACCCTTCAGACGACAAATACCGAAAAAATTGCTAAAAACATTTATTTCTCCACCCTCAACTGTACACTTTTCTACAGGGGGAGGTCGCTTTTTTCGCCGATATTTTCGAAAGTCACCTTCTCTTTTCGATTGTCTAGCCTTAATTTAAACCTACGTCACCTCCGGTTTGGCGGTGGTCGTAACAGCAAAGACGTCAATTTTTTCCCCTGTTCTTTTCCTCCTTCGCGGTACGGGTTCGAGCCTGCCTTCCTACTACCACTTTTTTACTCAACACACCTCCAAACACCCGGGCAACGGCGGGATGAAATGCTAGTATATATATATATATATATATATATATATATATATATATATATATATAAAACGGTGTTTAACGGTGTTGTTTTACGAATAACATACAGGATGTATCTCCTACATAAAATAGCTGTATATCATTATTTGATCGCCAAGATAATCATACAAAAACAATAAAATAAATGTATACAAATAATCTTTAATATAAGTTTAACACCAAGTGTTAGACTTTAATATCTAATGCTCTTAGTTTTATTGCTAATCAATGATAAGCACATCTGAATACGACGTGTAAAATTATCAAAAACTCTAGATGAGGATTTTATTTCGGCTAATAAGATTTCAGAGTCTGGAACATTGTCGACGTGGCTTGTCCTCTGTTGGCCTCGGTGTGTTCCTGTGCAGTTTTTGTAGGTCAACTCTTCCAGACTTTACCTTTCCAACTTTTGGAGAAAGAATTTAGTTTATTGCTAATCGATGTAGGTACCCCATATACGGATGCCCAGGCATTTGTTGCAGACCAGAGTGCTCTTCCTCTAGGATGCTGACTTTTAAATCTCTCTTCCTCGACATTGTCTCACGTATTCCCGACGTGGGAGTTAACTAAAAGTCCACTTCTCTCTAGGCACTGCCCGATTTAGGCTATGGTAAGCATCTTTAATTCAGTATTATTCTGGAAATAATTTTGATAAACATTATTTTTTGATGACATCACAGATAAAAATCTGTGAAGTTGTCACCAGGAAAGAAAAAGAAACAACCATAAAAACCTATGATAGAGAAGCAGAGACGATAAGAGTATAGTATTACTTCTGATCAAAGCAAAAACGAAGACCAATTAAACAACCGCCAAGTTAATAAAATACTAACACCTCCCCACGCGAAATCGTACTCCCCTCCTTCCTCACCCATAGTCTTTTTCTTCCCCCTAATCCTTTCCTAAATACATTCACAAACTATACACCTCGTTTTATTTCAGAGCGTAAACCACACCCGAATATCTTATAAAAACTAATGTTATTTTGACTCCCGTTTCAATAGTGATTCTTTTTTGGTCTGATGAAGTGTTATCCTTTAATTGGGATTCCACTGAAACATGTATGCACATATGTAACCAATAATGCTTGCATAATAAACATATATATATATATATATATATATATATATATAAATTCCACAGCCAAACAACGTCGCAGCCTACAAAAGCTATGACAGTCAACGAACCTTAAGTCCAAGAGTTGAGTGTCGCCCTCATTTGGGCTCATCAGTTAGACATATCCGAACTGAGGTTTCGAAACCCGAGCCTCTTGCATGCGAGGCAAGCACTCTGCCAACTGAGCAACGCCTCACACACAAGAAATTCTATTAACTAACACACATCAAGCAAACTGCGTCGAAATATGACTGTGAAATGAACCTGCTTCGTCTCGACAAGGGATACGATCATCCAACCAGGTAATAACTGCAAATCCGATGTCTCACAAGCAGGGATTTCAACTCAAAAGGACGATGCAATCCAGCAATGCTAACCTAGCGAGCAATTAATGATAGGATTTTCAGAATCTGAGAGATTATATATAATAAATTCCACAAATGAGGGCGAAACTCGAGTCTTGGACTTCCGGTTCTTTGACTGTCATGGCTCTTGTAGGCTGCGACGTTGTTTGGCCGTGGAATTTATTATATATAGTCTCTCACATTCTGTAAATGTATATATATATATATATATATATATATATATATATATATATATATATATATATATATATAATTATTTCTCAGCCAGACAACGTTCCAGCATAAATGATAGCCATGATAGCCAACAAACAGTTCGAGACGAAGTAGGTTCATTGCGCTCTCGGATTTCGCCGCGGTTAGCTTGATCTGTGTTAGTTAATAGATATACTTGTAACGCGTTTGCTTAGTTGGTAGAGTGCTCACCTCGCATGCAAGCTTCTCATGTTTTGAATCCCGAGTTCGGTTGTGTCTAACTGATGAGCCCAAATGAGGGCGAAATTCGAGGATGGACTTCCGATTTGTTGATTGTCATGGCTCTTGTGAGCTGCGACGTTGTCTGCCTGCGGAAATAATTATATATTCTCTCACATTCTGAAGGTTATATATATATTTAGTGATAAATAGTTAGAGTATTTGTCTAAAAATTATTTTTAAAAGTAGGTTTAAGCTTCCTAAAATTTGTACCAGAATTATCTACAAGCGTATGTTAAAAGTACCTGGTAAAATACGGCTGTAACGTACACTCTTCTGGAGGTTGAAAGCTCAATATTCAGTGCGGGCGATACTTAAAATACAATTGCGAATTACTTAGGACTTCTACTAAGTCATGTCTGGCAGAAGGAGAGTATGCTAATCCAGTGAATAAAATAAAGGGTTCCTTACAGACTGCCGAATTTCACAGAAAGGTTCCCGACTTCGACAGAAAGATTCCAGAGTTCGAACAGAAAGCCCGGAAAGAAGGTCAGAAATTACATCGACCGAGACGTTGTGAGAATAATGCATAAGATGAGAACAGTAGCCCGAAGAATTCAAATGATACGAGCAATCTTTTTTGTTCATTCGGTATTGAATCAGTTTAGTGAATATAAAATAAGAAAAGATAAAACAAGGGAGATAATCCATTAGGTCTTTTTACACATGCAAAACGTAACCGAGTTCATAAAAATCGATGCGTTTTTGTGGATGACGCTAATGTGTTAAGTGCTGCACCATTTTGTTTTTGTTTCTCTCAAATTTGTTTTTTTCATCATTATTTTTTTTGGGTGCGTTTTTGCTTTGTACTTTCTGAAACGCCGGACCCCTCCATCCTCGCAAACGACAGCAATTATTCCATTCTTTTGCTAAGAGACTAATGAAAATACAAACACTCGCCACGCTTTTTGTTAATGGGGAGGTCGCTAGGTTGATTACATTAATGTTATGAAAGAGGTAGATAAAAAAGCATCATAGTAACAGACAGGTTCAACAAAGAAAGAAAACAAAAAAAAGTGAACACGGTGGATTTGGTGTACTAGGAGTTATCGGCCTTTACATTTGAAAGATGTCGTTTCGCTGAATATCGACACGAGTTTCAACAGAATTGACAGGCACTGAAGAAGCCTTTTATGACATCCATCAAGGCGGAAGTTATGCCTTCAGTCGAGTTTTTATTTTCAGTATGCATGCATACAGTCTAGCGTCCACATCGCTTAATATTTATCAAGCTTAGTAAAACTATTAGTTGTAGTCTAAATTAGAATCTTATTATAAATTTTCCTACTGCGTGTGCGAGCATGTGTGACGCGGTTTATCTCAGCCTACAGGCACCCCACCCAGGCAAGTAAGGTACCGAAATGAAGCTTATGACCCAGCGGATGTTTTAGTGATATTTATATTCAAGTTTGGTGTATGGAAATGCAAAAAAAAAGGCAAAAAATGCCAAAAAATAACGATTTACTAAAAAACGTTTTATTTACTGGATATTTTTTATGTACAAGAACCCAAGTTTGCCCAGATGGGCAAACTTGGGTTCTTGTTAATTAAATTTTCACATATCTACATCAAAGGTCAAGGTTATGGATGAGGTGAAAGCAACACTTTTAGCGATAACTTCGGTTCTTTTCATCGTAGAGACTCACTACTTGGTCCTCATTGTAACCAACGAAGTCTTGCATCTTATATCACCTTGGGCATAAAAGAGTTAGGTCATGTTCGAGATTATTACACAATTTAAGCGTTCGTTTTTCTAAATTTGATGCTTGAATCAGATGAAAGCAAATACCATGCAATATTTCATCTTGATCACATAGTTTTTAAACTATCAACGTTTCTATGGCGTAGTTACGGGGATATCTTTTAGAATATGGAAAAGGCCCAGATAAGACTTTTGCCTATTCTTACCATGTCAGGCGAAGGTATGCAGTTTCATGACAAACTTATATTCCTGTTTAGTTTTTTCTGTTTCTTAACACGAGGAGAAAGGTGTTCGGTTGATAGAAACTGGATTCAAAATGCTTTTTATTTTTACTTCAATTCACTCCGGACAAGACATGATGCCACTGAGACGTAAAAAGTTAGTTTGAATTAGGTCTCTATCTTTCACGGAGAGGTTTGTTGAAAGTCAGGATAAAAAATGTAAATTAGTAAAGTCAATGCTAATGGCCGCTTCTGACTCATATAGAATATGGAAATATAAAGAAAAAAGAGATCACCGTCTGTCATAAATAAGACGACATCTCGACAATTAAATAGGTATCAACATTTATTCAAGGAAAAACATTGCTACAATGAGAATTGTTCAGTAGTTTAGCTTTTGTCGATGAACGAATGCTGTATCCTGGAGTTCCATTCTAGCCTGCCGTTTGTAATGAAACGGCGAGCAACGGATAACATCCTATTAAGAGGCGATTAAAATGGGAACATTTGAATTATCTTTTGGGGATGCGAAGGAAGGTTTACGCATATTAATATTCCTTTTGCACAAATGTATTATAATAACCAGGCAGTTAACAGTCCTGAGTTCACGTGCTCACAGCCAAACCACGATTCAATCTACGGCATGCTACTGCGTATACAGTTAAACAAAATAAGTCTCTGATGTAATCTCTACCGCGATATCCTAAGTATGTAATTTTGCAGCGAGAATCCTATTTTATATTACATTTAATTTCTGAATATTAGAACAACCAGGGTAACAGGGAGTATGGGACATTTTCCAACGGTAAACAACTTGAAGAAAGAATCTATTACAATGGAAACCTTCCGGCATATGGGGACCTCTACAGTAAATCCATGTAATTTGTCCGGTTTGTCCGGGTTATTTATGTTGAGGTGTAACTGTACCAAGTTAGTCGAAGCATATTCCGTTTAAGTACTTGTAAAATATGGTATTTATTTGCTCCCCCACCGAGCAAATTAGGCACAAGGCCAATTTTTAATGTGAGGAGTGAAGGGAGGGGGAAGGGAAAAAGGGGACCAGCTCCCGAGAGGTGGGAAATGGGAGCTGGTTAATGGTCAAGTATGTGGGGTTGCCCCCACATCTGGTCTTAGCTTGCAGTATCTGCCGGAACAGATGGTATTTATTTGCTCCCCCACCGAGAAAATTAGGCACAAGGCCAATTTTTAATGTGAGGAGTGAAGGGAGGGGGAAGGGAAAAAGGGGACCAGCTTCCGAGAGGTGGGAAATGGGAGCTGGTTAAAGGTCAGGCATGTGGGGTTGCCGCCACATCTGGTCTTTGCTAGTCATAGCTAGTCATAGCTTGCAGTATCTACCGGAACAGATGGTATTTATTTGCTCCCCCACCGAGCAAATTAGGCACAAGGCCGATTTTTAATGTGAGGAGTGAAGGGAGGGGGAAGGGAAAAAGGGGACCAGCTCCCGAGAGGTGGGAAATGGGAGCTGGTTAATGGTCAGGCATGTGGGGTTGCCCCCACATCTGGTCTTTGCTTGCAGTATCTACCGGAACAGATGGTATTTATTTGCTCCCCCACCGAGCAAATTAGGCACAAGGCCAATTTTTAATGTGAGGAGTGAAGGGAGGGGGAAGGGAAAAAGGGGACCAACTTCCGAGAGGTGGGAAATGGGAGCTGGTTAAAGGTCAGGCATGTGGGGTTGCCCCCACATCTGGTCTTTGCTAGTCATAGCTAGTCATAGCTTGCAGTATCTGCCGGAACAGATGGTAATTATTTTCTCCCCCACCGAGCAAATTAGGCACAAGGCCGATTTTTAATATGAGGAGTAGAGGGAGGGGGAAGGGGAAAAGGGGACCAGCTCCCGAGAGGTGGGAAATGGGAGCTGGTTAAAGGTCAGACATGTGGGGTTGCCCCCACATCTGGTCTTTGCTAGTCATAGCTAGTCATAGCTTGCAGTATCTACCGGAACAGATGGTATTTATTTGCTCCCCACCGAGCAAATTAGGCACAAGGCTGATTTTTAATGTGAGGAGTGAAGGGGAAATGGAGACGAACTCCCCGGGGAGTAGGGGAGCTGGATAGTGACAATTGGTATGAAGGGTTGCCCCTATATTGACCAAGGTCTTATATGTGGGGTTTCCCCCACATATGGTCTTTGCTTGCAGTATCTGCCGGAACAGATGGTATTTATTTGCTCCCCCACTGAGCAAATTAGGCACAAGGCCGTTTTTAATGTGAGGTAAAAACCAGCTCCCCTAAAAGTAGGCAAAAAGGGGGCACTCTGGTTACCAAAAATAATAATTGTCCCAGTATAGAGGGTTTCCCCTCCATTGACTGGTACAAATTATCTTAAGTGCAGTATCTGCCGGAAAAGATACTACACTTTGATCCTGGCCCAGGGCCAACCCTAAGTACTTGTAAAAGATGGTATTTATTTGCTCCCCCACCGAGCAAATTAGGCACAAGGCCGATTTTTAATGTGAGGAGTGAAGGGAGGGGGAAGGGAAAAAGGGGACCAGCTCCCGAGAGGTGGGAAATGGGAGCTGGTTAATGGTCAGGCATGTGGGGTTGCCCCCACATCTGGTCTTTGCTAGTCATAGCTAGTCATAGCTTGCAGTATCTGCCGGAACAGATGGTATTTATTTGCTCCCCCACCGAGTAAATAAGGCACAAGGCCGATTTTTAATGTGAGGAGTAGAGGGAGGGGGAAGGGGAAAAGGGGACCAGCTCCCGAGAGGTGGGAAATAGGAGCTGGTTAAAGGTCAGACATATGGGGTTGCCCCCACATCTGGTCTTTGCTAGTCATAGCTAGTCATAGCTTGCAGTATCTGCCGGAACAGATGGTATTTATTTGCTCCCCCACCGAGCAAATTAGGCACAAGGCCGATTTTTAATGTGAGGAGTGAAGGGGAAATGGGGACCAACTCCCCGGGGAGTAGGGGAGCTGGATAGTGACAATTGGTATGAAGGGTTGCCCCTACATTGACCAAGGTCTTATATGTGGGGTTTCCCCCACATATGGTCTTTGCTTGCAGTATCTGCCGGAACAGATGGTATTTATTTGCTCCCCCACTGAGCAAATTAGGCACAAGGCCGTTTTTAATGTGAGGTAAAAACCAGCTCCCCTAAAAGTAGGCAAAAAGGGGGCACTCTGGTTACCAAAAATAATAATTGTCCCAGTATAGAGGGTTTCCCCTCCATTGACTGGTACAAATTATCTTAAGTGCAGCATCTGCCGGAACAGATGGTATTTATTTGCTCCCCCACCGAGCAAATTAGGCACAAGGCCAATTTTTAATGTGAGGAGTGAAGGGAGGGGGAAGGGAAAAAGGGGACCAGCTCCCGAGAGGTGGGAAATGGGAGCTGGTTAAAGGTCAGGCATGTGGGGCTGCCCCCACATCTGGTCTTTGCTAGTCATAGCTACAGCATCTGCCGGAACAGATGGTGTTTATTTGCTCCCCCACTGAGCAAATTAGGCACAAGGCCGTTTTTAATGTGAGGTAAAAACCAGCTCCCCTAAAAGTAGGCAAAAAGGGGGCACTCTGGTTACCAAAAATAATAATTGTCCCAGTATAGAGGGTTTCCCCTCCATTGACCGGTACAAATCATCTTAAGTGCAGCATCTGCCGGAACAGATGGTATTTATTTGCTCCCCCACCGAGCAAATTAGGCACAAGGCCAATTTTTAATGTGAGGAGTGAAGGGAGGGGGAAGGGAAAAAGGGGACCAGCTCCCGAGAGGTGGGAAATGGGAGCTGGTTAATGGTCAGGCATGTGGGGTTGCCCCCACATCTGGTCTTTGCTAGTCATAGCTAGTCATAGCTAGACATAGCTTGCAGCATCTGCCGAAACAGATGGTGTTTATTTGCTCCCCCACTGAGCAAATTAGGCACAAGGCCGTTTTTAATGTGAGGTAAAAACCAGCTCCCCTAAAAGTAGGCAAAAAGGGGTCACTCTGGTTACCAAAAATAATAATTGTACCAGTATAGAGGGGTTCCCCTCCATTGACTGGTACAAATTATCTTAAGTGCAGCATCTGCCGGAACAGATGGTATTTATTTGCTCCCCCACCGAGCAAATTAGGCACAAGGCCAATTTTTAATGTGAGGAGTGAAGGGAGGGGGAAGGGAAAAAGGGGACCAGCTCCCGAGAGGTGGGAAATGGGAGCTGGTTAAAGGTCAGGCATGTGGGGTTGCCCCCACATCTGGTCTTTGCTAGTCATAGCTAGTCATAGCTTTGCAGTATCTGCCGCAACAGATGGTATTTATTTGCTCCCCCACCGAGCAAATTAGGCACAAGGCCAATTTTTAATGTGAGGAGTGAAGGGAGGGGGAAGGGAAAAAGGGGACCAGCTCCCGAGAGGTGGGAAATGGGAGCTGGTTAAAGGTCAGGCATGTGGGGTTGCCCCCACATCTGGTCTTTGCTAGTCATAGCTAGTCATAGCTTTGCAGTATCTGCCGCAACAGATGGTATTTATTTGCTCCCCCACCGAGCAAATTAGGCACAAGGCCAATTTTTAATGTGAGGAGTGAAGGGAGGGGGAAGGGAAAAGGGGACCAGCTCCCGAGAGGTGGGAAATGGGAGCTGGTTAAAGGTCAGGCATGTGAGGTTGCCCCCACATCTGGTCTTTGCTAGTCATAGCTTGCAGTATCTGCCGGAACAGATACTACACTTTGATCCTGGCCCAGGGCCAACCCTAAGTACTTGTAAAAGATGCAAAATGATGCAACTTTGCGGCGATATTAAAGAGACTGGGGGTGGTAGATGAAAAGATTAATGGCTGGAGTACCAGCCAGATGTGATGGTATTTATTTGCTCCCCCACTGAGCAAATTAGGCACAAGGCCGTTTTTAATGTGAGGTAAAAACCAGCTCCCCTAAAAGTAGGCAAAAAGGGGGCACTCTGGTTACCAAAAATAATAATTGTCCCAGTATAGAGGGTTTCCCCTCCATTGACTGGTACAAATTATCTTTAGTGCAACATCTGTCGGAACAGATGGTATTTATTTGCTCCCCCACTGAGCAAATTAGGCACAAGGCCGTTTTTAATGTGAGGTAAAAACCAGCTCCCCTAAAAGGGGTCACTCTGGTTACCAAAAATAATAATTGTCCCAGTATAGAGGGTTTCCCCTCCATTGACTGGTACAAATTATCTTAAGTGCAGTATCTGCAGAACAGATACTACACTTTGATCTTGTCGACCGAGCCACGGAGGACCGCGGGACAGAGAAGTGGATGACATGAGTGTGTACCAGCCAGATGTGATAACGATATTCAATGCACTTAATATTTGAGCGCACTATACTTAAGTTTATAATAAAGTTAAAATATATTAAACTATAGGCAGGCAGGCCCGAATACGTGACGCGAAGGCGGAAAAGATGTGGAGGTGTGGGTAAGGGTATTGGGTTAGCAAAAAAAAAAAAAAAAATACGAGTAGTAAAGGCTCGAACCCATAACGCGCCAGAGAAAAAGAGGTGAATAAAAGCCACACAAACAAGCTGTCTTACCGATGTGATTACCGCGTTTGTGACGTTGAGGGTTGAATGACTTGCAAAAAATGTCAGCGAAAAAACTGACCCTCCCTGACAAAAGTGCCCAGTTGAGGGTGAAGAATTTAATGTTTTTAGCAAATATTTTCATATTTGTCGTGCGAAGATTCGTGCTTCCAAATTATACCAATCACGTGAAAATCCGTTGCCTCCGTCAAAAGTTTTAGGCATACATACCTACATTTAAACAGATAGATGAGATTTATATTATAGATTATAAATAATTATTTTGATAAACCTACAGATACTAGTATTTCATACTTATGCAATAATCAGTGCAGGAGATTACGATCAACGAAGGTCGAAGGATTTGAACCTCGCAAGGAGGCACCCTTTGGCCCTAATAGCAAAAGAACATACCCCAGAACCACCATTCAGCACCTCGAAATTAAAGGAAATTTTAACATTAACGAAGCTTAACATTTAATATAGACGATCTTAGAGTGATCAAGTAATAGAGAGTCATGATCTCACACAGAAGGCTAGATGACCCAGACAGTGCTCAACTTTAAGACTTTTTTAATTTCTTAAAGGGTCGACAATAATGATAAATTATAAATAATTATTTTTTATATAGCTACGGATACTAATCTTTCATACTTACGCAATCATCAGTGTATCAGATGATGATCAAGGCTGATCGAAAGATATATATATATGTGTGTATGCGTGTGTGTGTGCGCGCACGCGTGTGTATGTCAATTGATTACGAGATTAACAAGCTGCCTACTGCACTACCGAGGCACATAAATCATTTATAACCCATTTGACATGAATACCCTCGACTAACATAACAAACAGAAAAATCTCAACCCTACACTGTAAACATCCTAAGATGCCAGAAAGTCTTCTACTCTCTAATTAAAAAAAAAAAAAATATTACATTTTCACCCCAAACAAGGTACATTACCACTTTGATGTAGGGGTCTACTATCAATGACATATTCTACAGGGGTACTATGTGGGTAGTTGCGCAGTAAGGTGTCGGTTCACATTACGCTTGAACTTCTACATGTAAGTACAGTTGGGGAAGCAGAAACCCGGAATGGAATTCCAAAGTCTAGCGGTTCTGGAGGAAGAAACTATTACAATACAAGGCTTTCTTACATCTAGAGATTTCTACTGTGTATGGGTGCAAATTTGCTGCTTGTCAACTTTGTCGTGTGTATTTACGTCCAGGGGGTACGAGTGCTTGCAGTTCGTTGGAGCATTCACCGTTAAAGTACTTGTAGAACAGGCAGAGGGATGCTACATTTCGTTGATGGGACAGGGGTTGAAGCTTAGATAACAGTTCAAGACATATCAGGTTGGCGACACTCTTTTGAACCTTGTCTAGGAGCGAGAGACTAGTAGCAGATGCACCAACCCAAATATGACAACAATACTCTATACATGGGCGAATGGTGGCCTTATAGAGGTACAGGATACTTTCAGGCGTTAGTAGCTTTCTAGCACGGTAGAGAGGACCTACCCTCTTCGCAGCTGTCCTGGCAATGCTCTCAATGAA
Source organism: Euprymna scolopes (assembly GCF_053919585.1). Taxonomy (NCBI): domain Eukaryota; kingdom Metazoa; phylum Mollusca; class Cephalopoda; order Sepiida; family Sepiolidae; genus Euprymna; species Euprymna scolopes. The sequence goes on from NC_136483.1 coordinate 167,022,351, forward strand.
ATTGTTCCAACTCATGTTTCCTGTGAATGTTAGGCCGAGGAGTTTCTTCCCTCGAACTGCAAGACTTTGAAATTCTCTCTCGAGTCCCCTGCTTTACAAACACGGAGAAGTGCAAGTGTCATGTGAACAGATATATCGCTGCTGAATTCCGTACATAGTGTTCCTATAGATTTAGGCCTAAATAATAACCCCTTACGTCCAAGAGACACTGCATGGTTTAGAGTGAAATAACAGCATCTATATAATCTTAATCAACCAATGGGCAGGCACTTACAGAACAAAGGTACAGTTGATCTTAGGTTCACCCCTATTTTCGACATAGGTGTAGGTAGATGTGATTTTTTTGCTATATTTCATACATATACATATATATACAGACATATATATATATATATATATATATATATATATATATATATATATATATATATATATATATATATATGTTCCCCCGATTCCGATACAATTACTGATTCCGATTCTGATTCTTTATAAATCTCTAATTATTTAACTATGGAGTTGTTATTTTCCCCGATTTTCGTAAAAACACTTGTTAAATATGCATATATTTTCGTAAACGCCAAAATACAATTGTGAAGTATGATCTATCGATTTTAGCTTTACTGATAGTTTTAAATCAATAAATATTTATTATTTTATCGTTACTACCAGCAGTGGAAGATTTTACTTTAAACAAAATCAAATAAAAAAAAAATTAAAACAATTAAAAGAATCGTTTTGACATCGAACAAGGACGATAGCCATTAGTCGCGTGCTCTCGTGTAATGAATGATTGCGTGAATGTAGGATTAACATAAAATTCTTCAAGATACACTAAAATGACCGATAAATGAGCTAAAATGACTTAAATAAAAAGTAAATGACTTAGAATGACTTTAATGAACTTAAGGATGAATTGAATGACCTTAAGAATGACTTAAATGCTTTAAAATAACTGGAATCCTTCAAAAACAACTTGAATGATCTGGAGAATGACTTGAATGGCTTTGAGACTGACTGGTTGTAAATTGGGTGATCATTTTACATTAAATTAATACAGAAAAGTGATCCCTCACTTTATATCACAATAAGTACAACGTGTAGTAAGAACAGATACTACACTTTGATCTTGGCCAAAAGACCAAGAAAAGGGTATTTATTTGCTCCACCACCGAGCAAATTAGGCACAAAGCCGATTTTTAATGTGAGGAGTGAAGGGGAAATGGGGACCAACTCCCCGGGGAGTAAGGGAGCTGGATAGTGACAATTGGTATGAAGGGTTGCCCCTACATTAACCAAGGTCTTATATGTGGGGTTTCCCCCACATATGGTTTTTGCTTGCAGTATCTGCCGGAATAAATATTACACTTTGATCTTGGCCAAAAGGCCAAGAAAGGGGTATTTATTTGCTTCCCCACCGAGCAAATTAGGCACAAGGCCGATTTTTTATGTGAGGAGGGAAGGGGAAATAGGGACCAACTCCCGGAGAGTAGGGAAGCTGGATAGTGACAATTGGTATGAAGGGTTGCCCCTAGATTGACCAAGGTCTTATATGGGGTTTTCCCCACATATGGTCTTTGGTTGCAGTATCTGCCGGAACAGATGGTATTTATTTGCTCCCCCACCGAGCAAATTAGGCACAAGGCCGATTTTTAATGTGAGGAGTGAAGGGAGGGGGAAGGGAAAAAGAGGACCAGCTCCCGAGAGGTGGGAAATGGGAGCTGGTTAAAGGTCAGGCATGTGGGGTTGCCCCCACATCTTGTCTTTGCTAGTCATAGCTAGTCATAGCTTGCAGTATCTGCCGGAACAGATGGTATTTATTTGCTCCCCCACTGAGCAAATTAGGCACAAGGCCGTTTTTAATGTGAGGTAAAAACCAGCTCCCCTAAAAGTAGGCAAAAAGGGGGCACTCTGGTTACCAAAAATAATAATTGTCCCAGTATAGAGGGTTTCCCCTCCATTGACTGGTACAAATTATCTTAAGTGTAGTATCTGCCGGAACAGATGGTGTTTATTTGCTCCCCCACCGAGCAAATTAGGCACAAGGCCGATTTTTAATGTGAGGAGTGAAGGGAGGGGGAAGGGAAAAAGGGGACCAGCTCCCGAGAGGTGGGAAATGGGAGCTGGTTAATGGTCAGGCATGTGGGGTTGCCCCCACATCTGGTCTTTGCTAGTCATAGCTTGCAGTATCTGCCGGAACAGATACTACACTTTGATTTAGGTAAAAAAGGCCAAGAAAACCTTAAAACGCTAAGAACAGTATCTATTAACAACAGATCTTTAATCTTAACCAAAAAGGCCAAGCACAAAAGTGTTACGGACGGACCGACAGACCGACGGAGTTACTTACAGAGTCGCTTGCACGCGACTAAAAATAGGCACCAATTTTTGCGATTCCGATACCCCAGAATCTTTCGATTTTTCCTCTTTCCGATGCCGATTAATCGTCCCAACACTAATATATATATAAATTTGTTTTTTTATGTGTATTGATATTCATATTAAAAAAAAATTGTTTCTATTTATTTAAAAAGAAAATACAACATTGTTATATATGGGCCGGGGAATTTCATTCATCTGCAAAAGATCTAGATAATTTGCATATTTTTTTAAACATTCATTTCAATTAATTACCGATTAGTTTTTCGCTTTTCTTATGCAATGATTATCTTTAGTAAACTATTACGTGTAATTATATTCATACAGATATTCTACATAAAAAAAAAAAGGAATTTTCCAGGGGAAGGTCGGACGACGGCATTATGAATATGCATGCGTAACATAATAGCTATTGGTTCTTGTTTTAATTTTTAGCCTTGCAGTAAACATGTCTTCATAGCTCAGGTATTAACGTCAAAGAAAAATGTATATCGTTAGCTAAACATTTTGATTTCAATTCTCGGCGATGAAGCACGAGTCATTTAAAAAAAAAAATTAAATCATAAATATATATTGGGTAAAATATAATATAAGAATACGAAATCTGCATTAATAAAAATATCATATTTAAGCGTTCTTTACGACCGGGCAGTGTCGGTCGACCGGCTAGTATAATATATATATATATATATATATATATATATATATATATATATATATATATATATATATATATATATATCGTAGACCAATTTAGCAAAACTTAATTTTCACTAATTGTCTTACGCTAATTTCCTTTCCGTATCATGTAACCCTGCTACCTCAACTGTTCTACCACTTCCATTATCTTCCCTTTAGAATTTTATGCACACGGTTCAAATTTCATCAAAATATGAGATATTTAAAAGTTTAAATATTTGGCCCCCATAAGATTCTGAGAGATTTGGGAGCACTTCCATGTTTTCCATAAAAAAATAAAACTTTACAAATATGATTTCAATTGCAATAGGATATATTTGAAGTTTAAGCGGGTTTTACCCTTATAAACATCTTTAAGGGTGCACTTTAGAGATGTAGAACGACATTCATCGTCTTCCTATATACTGGGGAAAGGTGTTTGTCTAGCCACACTGATGAGTTGTGATACAACGAAACCGTACTGTATGTGGATGACAATTAAAGCCCCCCCCCTCTTTGGGTTGAGCACTTTGTAAATATATTTTCACCCGACGCGTATTTAAAAGCGATTAAGCGAAACCCACTATTAATTTGTTTGTAAACAAGCTGATGGTTCGAGCACTGTGCGACGGGAGGGTGTAAATTTAATACACACTCTATGAGAAATATTTACAGCACTGATTCGTAAACTTAAGAGAACATTTTCTTTTCATATTTGATTCGTATCCTTTTAAAATATTTTTTTCCTAAATCCGGAAAAATTTTTTTTATCTCTTACAAACAAACAAACAAACAAACAAACAAACAAACAAACAAATAAAAACAAAAAAGCAAACAAAAACCTATAAAACAAACAAACAAACAAACAAACAAACAAAAACAAGCAAAAATACAAAAACAAACAAACAAACAAACAAAAAACAAACAAAACAAAAACAAAAACAAAACGCCAATTTGTCATGGCTTTATTTGTCGTGGCCTAATTTTCTGCGCCTTAATTTTTCGTACCTACATATTTCGTGTCTACATTTTTCGTGTCTAAATATCACACGAATAAAAAATCAGGAGGAGCAGTTATCGTGCTTTGTCGAACATCTGTCATGCTTTAATTCGACGTACATAATTATTAAACCATATACAAGAATATATGTCAAACCTATCTTGCCGTAACGTAATTATCGATTTTCTACATAGATTATTTGAATCAATTCATTAACTGACGTTGAAGAAGAATCAAACAGTGGTCTGCAGGAGATCAATTATTGCGTGAAACTTGATCGAAAGAGACAATCGATTAAATGACCGATTAATGGCCAACCTATTCAAACAATTAAGCACACACAGTTACATTTGTCAAAAGTTGTTGTCGGTGGAGTCACTCATTTGCATGTGTTTGTGGATCCTTTGAAATCGATCGGATTATTTCTTTTAGGCGAAAAGTACACGATAGAAAAAGTAAAAGAGAACAGCAGAAAGAGAGAAAGAGAAGCTACAGAGAGTGTAGAAGAAAGTGTGAGAATGGCGAAGTAGATAGATAGATAGACAGACAGATAGATAGATAGATAGATAGACAGATAGATAGATAGATAGATAGAGTGAGTGAGAGAGAGAGAGAGAGAGAGAGAAAGAATGCGCGCGCGAGAGAGAAGAAATTGCAAATAAGGAATAGTTAAAGAAAGTAACAAATTCAAAGGCACACACATAGAGAGAGAGAGAGAGAGAGAGAGAGAGAGAGAGAGAGAGAGAGAGAGAGAGAGAGAGAAAGACTGTGTTCAAAATTGAAGCAAAAGATAACAACGGAAAGAGAGCGATAGGGAAAGAAAATTTGAGAAGAAGAAGGCGTACATATAACATAAAGGGAGAAAAGAGGTAGAGGGCATAACGGGAAAGTGTGTGTGTGTGTGTGGGGGGGGGGTAAATGGGTAACAGAGAGCTACAGAAAGGGAAAAATATAGAGGAAAAGAAATTGTAAGACGAGAGAAGTAAAAGAATCTAACATAAAGAAAGAGAAACAGAAAGAAAGAAAATGTTTATGGATCCTTTGAGATTGATCGAACGTATTCTTCCTGTATCGTCGCATTTTCATGCCGTAGATAAAATCATGGTTAGTTTTCTCCATAGACTTCGCTCCATTGCTTGTACTCCGAGTCCGATGGTACTGTTGACATCTATTGTCCTGCACGTCAAGTCTAATATCCTTATCTTTTTGCCTTCCCCTGGTTCTCTTTTCGTCAATTTCGTTCTCAAAGATGTGCCGTTCGATGCTCTCCTTTTCACGCAATAGGTGTCCCACGGTACTGCCTTTCCTTGATGGTCCGCATCAGCAAGCGATCGATCTTAATTCTTCTTAGGACTTCCGCATTTGACACTCTCTCTCTGTCCAAGAAATGTAAAGCATTCGAACCACATCTCAGCTGCGCCCAAACGTCCACTCATCACTTTGTTGATTGTCCAAGACTCACATCCGAGTCAGAACTGACCAGACGTAACACTTTAGCAGCCTTTTCTTGATTCCATTTCGTGCACCCAAAACGCCTTTCATATTATAAGCATTTTCTTCGCAACAGCTAATCTGCATTCGATGTATGATTCTGATTGAACATCTGATATAATCATGCTCCCAAATACGTAAAGCTTTCCTTGTATCGCAGTTCAATTCGCTGATAGATGACAATGAGGTATCTGAGTTTTCTTACTGCAGACCATTGAAAACGTATTCTGACAATTGATTGACAGCCCGTTTCAAACTTTCTTCGACTGCTACATCCAGTAGTTCTTGTAGTTTTGCCTCCGAATCAGCAATCAATTCGGTATCCTCTGCATATCTGAGATTGTTATAGTTCCTATCACCAAGCTGTACTCCGAGCTCACTATACAGATTGAACAGATCAGGCGATAGCACGCACCCTTCACGGACTCCGTTCTGGATTTCTACGCATTCACCGCTTTCGCCGTGAACTCGCACTGCTGCTTTCTGATCTCAGTATAGATTCGCAATCAATCACAGGTCTTTCCCATCGATCTCTTGCTCTTCCAACATTCTTATCAACTCCTCGTGTTTAACGCAATCAAATGCCTTCACATAATCGATGAAAAAAAAATGTACAGGTCTTTTTCTTTTCTCAATACATTTCTCCGCTAGCGATCTCAAGCACGATATAGCGTTCTGGGTTCCTCTTTCTGGCTTGTATATCCGAACTGCTCTTTCGACAAATTCTGCCGGATCGTATCATTTATTCGATTTAGTATCACGCGAAAGATGATATTTGTGACCTGGTTCACGAGACTGATCGTACGATGGTCTTTGCAATCAATTGCACCTACCTTCTTCGGAAGTTTCAATACTTCTTTTTAGAGAAATGATTTTGGTTAATCAGGGAGAAAGGGATTATGTATATGAAAGTATAGGACAGGAGAAGTAAAAGAAAAAAGTCGAGAGATAGAGAGAAGAGGCAGAGAGCGTAAAATAGACTGTGAGAAAGGGGAATGAAGTAGGTGGAGAGATAGATGGAGAGATAGAGAGAGAGAGCAAGATAGATGGATAGATAGATAGAGAGAGAGAAAGAAAGAGAGAGAGAGAGAGAGAGAGAAGGAAATTGTTAATGATGAATAAATAAATAAACAAACAGAGAATGGTGAATGGAATAAGTAATGGAGAAAAATTTGTGAAATAGTAAGAGTTGAACAGAAACACACACAGATGAAAGAGAGAGAGAGAGAGAGAGAGAGAGAGCGAGAGAGAAGGAAAGAGAGAGACAGAGAGAGAAGGAATGTGTAAAAGAGAGAAGTAACAGATAGCAACTAAAAAGAGAGCGAGGAATAAAGAAGAAGTGAGATATAACAAAAGAAAATGTGAGAGGAGTACATATGGCAACGTCAAGAGAGAAAGGATAAAAGAGAATGAAGGGAAGTATGTGTGTGTGTGGGGGGGGTAAGTGTGTAATAAAGAGCGACGCAAAGAAAAAAGAAAGAGCAAACAAAAGTGTAAGAAGAGAAATAAAAAAAAGCAACACAAAGAAAGAGAAACAAGGTTTATACAAATGCGAGAAGATGGGGATGAAAGAGAAAGCAGAATTAGAGAAAAATAGGTGGAAAGTCTGTGGAAGAGAGAAGTACAAAAAAAAACATAATCGAAAGATCTAGAAATGAAAACGTTTTTTATGTATTCCGATTTGCGTTCTATTTTCGTTTGAATTAATAACTTAAAAATTTTATACCGGAAGGAACCGTGGAAATTCCACGAACGAGAAATATATTGAATTAAAAAATATATGTTTATAAAGCTGATATTTTTCTGAATAAAACAAACAATTTAACTTTTTGAGCAAAAAACCCCCCAAAAAACAAAAACAAAACAAAAACAAACAAACAAACAAAAAAACATAAAACAATTACACGTAACAAATATAAGTTTATTAACATTTCTATTAAAATAGTGTCTATTGCATTTTAAATATAGAACTGATCCAAAATTAGATAAATTCATAAGTACTAATAAATACTCACAAAGTAATATTGTGCTACATAGTTCAATATAAATAATAAAATCACATTGTAAGAGACAATCTTTAATTTATCCTTTCAAATCGGCACCTCTTAGCAAACAATGTTCTTTTTTTGCCCTGTTCTTCCGAAATGCTACCTTTTTACGTGATGTTTCACTGACTTCTTCCTTTAGTGAAGAACCGCTACACGTCGAAATGGCTAAGAGTTCTTTTCTCACACAATTACAATAATGATCATATATTATTATAATGATATTGAAAACGAGGCTACCTCAAAGGGAGGTCACTCGCATATTCTTATCCAGCATTGTAAGACTGTCTTTTTCAAAGCCAAATTTCGCGAATTTAGCATTTAAAAAAAATCAGTTTGGCCTTCAAACATTGTATTTGGCCTTTTTCAAAGCATAAGGTACGAATTAAACAAGGAAAAAAAAACATGCATCAGATATCAGCAGGAATCGTGGTCGTATTGGAATTATATGTAGCACGTTTGTATATAGTCCTATAATGTCTGACTTAAGAGGGGAAAATCAACTTATATACAGACATATATATGTGCATGTGTGTGTGTGTGCATGTGTGTGTGTGCTCGCGCGCACGCGCGTGTGTAGGAAAACATAACGGTAAGCAGCCTTTCATCCATTGTATATCTGCATCAATAGATGACATCTTTCGTCTGTTCAGCATGATTGGCTGTATAGTTGCTAATGCTGACCTTCCAAATTTAATTGTTTTATGAAAATCAGAAATATTGTGCGGGGGATGTTTTTTTTTTCTTCAAATAAGTGAAAAGATTTATCTTAATCTGAAATTTTAATATTGACAAACCTTCTTCGGTGGCAGGGACGTGTCAGACAGTAATCAATAAACTTACTCCACTCGAAAGACGGGAAGCAGTGTCCTGGGAGTATGGAACTCCTGGAATTGCCCAGGACATTTCAGCCTTTTTTCAGTCAATAGAGAAAAGACCATTTCAAAAATTGCTTTGATCCAGCCCGTGCATGCATCATGGTATATTGTTCAGACACACCTCTCTACAGCGGCACCTTAGACACTCAAGGATAGTGTCTTGTAGGCATTCACATTCGTGTGTGTGTGTACGTGTACATCAATGGAATACGCATGAGGATATGTCTACAAATGGCTATTAACGTGTCTTTCTTTTGCGATTACAGAGTACTAACAGGCCGCCCAGCGTAGCCCGGTCGTAGAATACGCATAAATATATTTAATTTATGGAGATTTCGCAATCATTAGTATTTAAACCAATCATAATTATTTAAACCAATCATAATTATTTAAACCAATCATAATTATTTAAACCAATCCTCTACTGATTGTTATATTGTACCCAATAAATTATTAATAATAATAAAAAAACGGAAAGAAACTGAGACATGTGCATGCAAGTATTATGTTGTTTTTTTCTAAACAGTTTTCTTCTTGTAAGTAAGGAAAAATACTCGAGCTGAGATCGAAACAAAAACATAAAGACAGTGAGTCCAGTACGATAACCGCTACGCCGGTTTGCCACGATCTTTAAAAAGTGTTTTCAAACCTACTTATTCTTAACATTAATCTGTGATGTGAACAATTCACGCATGCGGAGTCGTGAAACAGTTGACAAACAGACAAAAATCTGACATCCCACCAAGTACTAATTTATCGATTTTTACCTATTAGCAACAATTTTTTTTCCGGATGAAAACCGGTTAAAAAGTTTTCCACATCTCTGAATACCAAATTTCCAATCCGTAAATAAAAAAATCCGTTGAGTATATAGGTTGAGAGTTGTTCTCACACACACACACACACACACACACACACACACACACACACACACACACACACACATTCTCACTTTTATAGATACATAGATATTTTCGAACTGTGTATATGTGTTTGGTGAACGGGTATATGAACTCTTATGGGTATGTAAGCCAATTACACCAGTCGAAGATACGTGCTCGAAAATAAGCCTCGGAGAAACTAGGCTATTGTGACGGCGATTGCCTTTATTCTGTCGGGCTATAGTATTTGTTCCGTTAAGCCATAGAAGATCGCCTCGATCAGGTCTCTCTATCTCGCCTTCGGAAGGAGTTTATGGCTAACTGGTAGATGCGCTATCATTGAAGAATTTTTTTTGAGATGTCCCGGAAATGGCTCTATTTGTTTGAAGCGGTTGAGTGATCCTGGTTACTATTACTATATAATTTATTCAATCACCTTCAGTGTTTGTAGACCTGGCTGGTAATATGCTTAAGCTTTAGGATTTCGGCATATTTTTCGACGTATCTTTTGACATCTCTCTCAGGCTGCGATACCTGCCGGTATTTATCGTTTACGCCAGCCAATCATATATCTTTTGAGGAGGACTCCGTCCAAGAAATGCTAAGCATTCGTTGATAGAAACAAATACATATTCAATACATCACGTTGAGACCTAAAAAACATTCACTGCCGCTGCTAGTTCGTACAACTCTTCTAAAAAGTTTTCCATCTAAAGAATTAATTAAATGCATTTGTTTAGATAACCGAAGTTGGTGTTGTTGCTTGCTACAGAAACAAAATGGTGTGCAAAACTTACTAAAAAAAAAAAAAAAAAATATGATCAGAAAGATATTTTGTGCTTTTTTCATCTCTCCGTCTCCAATGATCTCCACGACCAACAAATATTATTTTGGGTCCCTCAGGCGTATCTTTTTCTCGTTTCGCTCACGTAACTCCGTTCATCCATTCGAGTATGTTTTTTTTTTCGTCTTCTCGTTGAGTTAGCTCCCTTGGCTAATCAGTGGTCGGCACTGAAGCTTGTCGAGTGATTGGAGATTTTGAGATTGTCAGTCAGTGCACACACAAAAGAAAACGTACGTAATACACATTAACCTTTTTCATGAAACCAGAACAAATCTGGTGATGCGACCAAATTGTTTGCCTTACTACTCTTTGTTCTACAGAGGCATCATCTCCTCCTTTCATTTACCCCCTCCACATTTTTTCTATACGCACCCTTCTTTTCCCCACACATTCTTTCTGTTCACATCCTTCTTACTTTCTCCTTTTCACCTTCCGAATCTCGACCTCTTTCTTTTTTCTTTATTTCCTATTCTAAACATTTCCCCCCTCTTACCCCTACCACTAATCATCCTCCTTATTTTATCCTACAAACACTTGCCAATAATCCTATCCTTTCTCTATTCCTTTATCTCTCTTTCCTCCTTCCACATTCTCTGCGAATCCTGCCTGCCCCCTCGCGTCCATTTCTTCACAACTAACTCTCGCATTATCTTTATTTCTCTTCCCACTCCCCCTTCCTCTACATTTTCACTTTTCGCGCCTTTCTTACCTTTTCCTTTCTTCCCCTTTCGCATCTCGGTCTCTCTTTATTTCTTTCTGTCTTTTTTTTTTTTTATAATACCCCTTTTTCCTCTTACAAATTCCCACCGTTCTTCTTCTGGCCTACAAACACTTGCCGAAAATCGTTCGACACTTTCAGCATCAGACGCCATTTTTTTTAATATGTTCTCTCTTATTTTGCTTGTTTTTCATTATCAACCCACTGCCCGGATTTATATTTCATACAGTCCACTGAATAAACAC
>NC_136483.1:167038509-167056009 GCF_053919585.1 Euprymna scolopes
TATAATCGATTCAACAATATGTATGTTGACAGACGTAAAAAAAATCTGGTTCAGTCTAATTGCTGAAAAATCAAAACGTGCCGTCAAAATAACAAAAGTAAACGCTTGGTGTTTTAAAACAAGATAATAAAACCGACCAAAATGTTAGCCAATGCCAATCCCAATCCCAATAGAGAACTCACAGAGACATCATCAATCTGTCTGTACATAATATCGGTAAAACTGAATTCAATCGACAGAGTGACAAATTTCATAAATACAACGAAAACACTTTCGGGAATAAAAGCAATGGATAATCAACTACGATATAAAGCATCTTCATCTATATTAATCTTTACATACAATAAAGCCATATAAAAATGTTGTAGCACAACATACATACGCACATTTTGTTGCATAATATATATATATAATGTATGAATGGCTATTTATGGCGAATAAGGTAGCTTTTATCGCTGAAGGGAATCGTCAGGCTAAGTGCATAGAATTCGTGATGATTTTATATATCTATATGGTGTTTAGTCTATTTAGCTAACCAAAAAGATTCGTTAGTATTTTAATGTTTTCCAATGGCTGAGCTTTTCTCAACCTTTTTAGTGAATGCTTTGAATCAAAAGGCGATCCTATTTTAACACTTGAAAATTAACTAAAGATATAGATGTTCTTAACTAAAGGATTATTTTCAAACTCTATAAAACTTTCACTTATGAATTAAATTCAAACAATAGTATTCCATTTCTTGGCGTTCTCATAGACTCCAGCAAAGATGACTTTATTACTTCTTTGTATAAAAAAGACTTTTGCAACCAATTCCTATATTTTAAACTTCAAAAGTCAATGTCTCTACCGATACAAGACCGCAATTATAAGAAAAAAACGTCATTAATCGATCCAAATCGATCTCCTCAAATAAAAAAAAAAATTCTACAGCGAATTAGAGAATATCAAACAGGTCTTGATTAATAACCAATTCCCCGATTTTGTTGTAGATAAACAAATTAAACTAACTATTAGAAACCTAGACCACATAATAACCAAGTTAACAATCCCCACCCCATAATTATATTCTATCGCAACCAGCTACACCAAAATTTAAATCAGATAAAAAGTTACTACGAAATATAATACATCGATATATGCCCCCAGTCAATAATAAGGTAGGATTTATCATCTTCTTAACAACTGCTAACTTTATAATTAAAAACAACACTTTCTGGACAACAAAATCAGTCGATAAGACCAATGTAGTCTACTAATTCAAATACCCATTGGCAAAATGCATCTCCAACACCAATAGTTACATAGGATACACGACTAATACAATGTCCAGAAGAATGACCCTACACCTTTCTCACAGAAGCTCAATTATTCAACACCTAAAACAACACGGCAGTCCACATTCCTAGTTTAAAAAGGTTTTAGTTGAAAACACAAAAATCAGCGATATCGATGCAAACGTTAAAAGATAAAAAATACTAGGAGCACTATATCTAAAAATTAAAGAACCAAAAATAAACAATGTAAATTTTGAAAGTAGTAGTAACATTTTGAAGTGCTTAGGTACGTAACTATGCAATATATATATATATATATATATATATATATATATATATATATATATATATATATACTCTATGGCTGACTGGGATAGCTTCCGTACATTCATATCTGATTTACCTCTGCACTCCATGTTTAAAAAGGAAGTGTCCTCTATAGTATCAGATCTGACCGAATGGTTAATTGTAGGCATAGACCAATTCATACCATCTAAAAAATTCCAACAAAAACCTAACAGCTAGCCATGGTTCTCCCCAGAATGTGCTGCTGCTATCGCGCACAGAAATAACTTTTTCCATAGCTACCAACGTAATAGATGCACTGAGACTAAAGCTGCTTTCAGGACTGCCAGCAACCACTGTAAAAGAGTAATAAAAAATACAAGAGAGCTATATGCCCAGTCTGTTAAATCCAAGTTAGCTGATCAGCGGCTTGGTTCTCACCAGTTTTGGCAAATAACAAATAGGATCCTGAACAGAAGTGTGCGTTCTATCCCAACCATTATCAATGGACCAGAGGTCATATCGTCAGCGTCAGACAAGGCCAAACTATTTGCAAAGAACTTTGCAGCTAATTCTACCCTATGCGACGAAGGCCATCAACTCCCCATATTTCCTCCTATAACACAGAACACGCTAGGTAACATACAAATATCCGTGCATGAGGTCGCCAAGCTAATCAAAAACCTTGATTCCAGTAAAACAACTGGCCCTGACGGCATCCCAATTATAGTGTTAAAAAAGCTTCAACCAGAACTTGCTCCCATACTTACGAACCTATTTAAGTGCTGCCTTAAGGAGAAGTGCTTTCCGACTCCCTGGAAGACCTCATCAGTTTGCCCTGTATTTAAGAATTCAGGTGATAAGTCATCTCCCTCTCAGTACAGACCAATAAGTCTCCTGTGTGTTATGAGTAAGTTGCTGGAATCCATATTAAATAGAGAAATAGTCAACCACCTCAGCAGAAACAACCTTCTTAGTGACACACAATATGGTTTCCGCTCTGCAAGATCTACCGCAGATGTGCTGACGGTTATATCCCACAGGATAAGTGAATCTCTTGACAAAGGCTTCCTTTCTAGCGCAATTGCTCTTGACATATCAAAGGCCTTCGACAAGGTATGTCACAAAGGTCTACTTCACAAGATTTCCAGCTACGGTATAACTGGAAATGTTTTCTCAATCATTAAATCATTTCTCTCCGATAGGCTCATAAGACTAGTGGTCGATGGATAAAAATCGGAGGCCTGCAGTATTAATGCTGGAGTCCCTCAGTGGTCAATCCTGGGCCCAACTCTCTTCCTGATCTACATCAATGACCTCCCTAAACACATACTTAAATCATTCGTTGACATCTATGCTGATGACACGACCATCTACGGCAACACATCAAAGGCTGTAAATGACAACGTTCTCTCTGATTCTCTCTCCTCTGATCTCGAGCGCGTGGTTCAGTGGGGGAAGACGTGGCTGGTTACCTTTAATGCATCTAAAACCAAACTCCTATCCTGACATCAGCAACGCTCTGATCCCCATCTGGCATCAATTGGGATGGATGGCTCTCGTCTGGGAGAGGTCCCGTGTTTTGACAAGCTTCTGGGTTTGACATTTACTCCTGATCTGAAATGGAACACGTACATCAAGTCTGTTGTCAAGGTCGCTGGAAAGATGGTGGGATCCTTCTACCGCTCCAGAAGATATCTCACTACTGATGCACTTCTCTATCTATATAAAAGCCAAGTACGTCCAAGGATGGAATACTGCTGCCATATCTGGACAGTAGCTGCTAAAAATAGCCTATCCTGGCTTGACAGGGTACAAAATAGACTTCGTGTCTTAGTGGGGGATGCCCTTTTCTCTACCCTGCAACCTCTCTCCCACAGAAGAGACGTTGCGAGCCTATCCTTGTTTTATCGTTATTTCCATGGTAGGTGCTCGCCTGAACTCCAATCTCTAGTCCCCCCTCGCCAATCTTTCACGAAAAACACCCGTCTAGCTGAATCCACTGTGGAAAATTTCCCCCAATCTTTATCTGTGCCTAAATCAAAACGTGGATTCCATGAACAAAGCTTCTTTCTTAGAACTACACGCCTGTGGAACTCTGTTCCGTCTGCCTGCTTCCCAGCTGACTACAACTTGGATGTCTTCAAGTCCAACGTTAACAAATTCATAATGAACCGCCCCCTTAAGTAAACACTTCATCAAATCTCCACACTAACGTAATGTACTTGCAATAAACCTTATCCCTGAGTGACTTCCGGGCCTTGATAAGTGGTGACCACTGTGTAAATATATATATATATATATATATATATATATATATATATATATAGTGTTATAATGGAATAAATCCAGAGGAAATCCGGGTATGAGAGCTCAATGTGGTAAACAGAGCAATAAGATAAAAATTATAACACGGAAATTACATAACTGTCGATGCAATAATTTATTTCAACCTTATCAACGATAAGATAAGGTTGAAATAAATTATTGCATCGACAGTTATGTAATTTCCGTGTTATAATTTTTATATTATATATATATATATATATATGAGTTATAAAATATATATGACAATTAAGCTACACAAAATATTCCGCGTTTCATCCATGCTAGGATTCATCATGTATAAGCCTGATGAACCCTAGCGTTGCCATATATATTTTATAACTTACTACCTATCTCTACCTACATATTGAGTACTGTTGAAGTAAATACTTAGAGTTTACGCATAAATGTATACTTCTGTATATTAATTTATGTGATTCAATTAAGTAATATATATATGTATATATATATATATATATATATATAAAGACATATATGTATAAACAAATATGATTACACACATACATATATATAAAGACGTATGAGTATACACACACATATATATGTTGTAGTGTAAAATTTTAAATAAAAAAAAGGAAAAGCTGTAAATTCCATGCACCTGTAAATCACACCTTTAAAATCAGCGTACATTTATTTTAGCCACGTTCTTAATACGTTACAAAAACTAAACAAAACAAAACAAAAACATTTTTTACACACTAGACGTTTCGCTAGTGCGGCAAATTTAAATATAATTTTAACTGAAGAATATAAAAGTATCCATATTTTAAACGAATAATAAAAAAAAGGCATGAAGACGACTACTGAGACTCAGTCGAAAGTACTCGCAAAAACAACTAAAAAGAAAAAAAGATGGATCAAGATGAGTATGGAACTTTCTTGCACAGATTCAATCGAGGAATAAGAACGACAATTAAAAAAAATGAAAAAAATACAAAAAAACGTTCATTAAGCAAGAACACTCCGTGCTATTCAACAATACTTGTCTGAACACACACACACACACACACACACACACACACACACACACACACATATATATATATATATATATATATATATATATATATATATATATATATATATATATACACCGTACTTTGTGGTAATGCACCAAATCCGGAGGTAAGTGCGCTAACTAAAAAAGTGCTCTTTATTTGCGTGGTTGCCAAAACAGCAGTTTTAGCTAGTTGGCGCAATTACCCCGAACTTCGCACAATTGCCCCAAAGTACGGTATATATATATATATATATATATATATATATATATATATATATATATATATTTATATATATATATATATATATATATATATATATATATATATATATATATATAGTCTGGCTACATAATATACACAGTGCCCACAACGTCTGGCTGGATAATCTACAGGGTGTCCACAAAGTCTGGCTACATTAAGTAATTTAAAGTAACAGATAGAGAAATACGGATAGATAGATAAACATATCGATAGATACAGAAAGATATGTATAGAAAGAAAGAGGAATAAAAAGTAGGGAGACGGATATGCCAATGCCAAACAGATATTGATAATCGATAGGAAAATAAAAGAGGTAGATGTAGAGGTAGAGAGAGAGGGAGAGAGAGTGAGAGAGAGAGAGGGAAGGAAAGGGGAGAGGGGGGAAGGGAACTTGACCCTTGGGCATGAAATCGCTTTGGCAAATTTAATTTCAAATTAATAAAAATATTTTTTAGTTACATCTTAAACTAAACTTTTGTTTTATAAATATTTTAATCATTGGTAATATCTTTAACTGAAGCGCTTTTTATCGGAACGTCTAAACACGAAATTTCCGAGGAATCGCGCAATCCCTATGTAAACGTTTGAAAGAAACAAAAGGCCATCTATGTTACTGATCCCCCACCAGATATTTAATCAGGTATCCATGCCCGCAGAGAAGCATTGCAATCATTTGTCTGCCATATTCTTTGGGCGGTTGTTTTGGCGCCAAACCAGCGCTAGAAATATTATCGATGTCGCCATCTTTTTTTTTCTTGCGCAAATTCTTCTTTTTTTATTCTTTGATGCATTTCCGTTAAATTCAATAATTTTTCTTTATTCTTCGAGTTTCTCATTTAGAATTTGTGAAATGTGGCCACTGGACAGAATCAGCCGGTCTGACGAGACTGCTTTTGACCAGCCGACTGGCTGATTCGCTTCGAGGAATTTTCAACGCCGCATGTACCATAATTGTCTTGTAGCAATATGGGCAGAATTTTTTTTTGTTAGTTTAGCTTGGTTAGACATGCTTATTGATATATTTTAGTGATGGAACGATTCCAATATTTTCCGATACAATTACCGATTTCGATTCTTTTTTTAAAATCTTTAAATATTTATCTATAACGTTGTTTTTTAAAATTATATATATATATATATATATATATATATATATATATATATATATATATATATATATATATATATATACTAGCATTTCAGTCCGGCGTTGCTCGGGTATTTGGAGGTGTGTATTGAGCAAAAAAAAAAAAAGTGGTAGTAGGAAGGCAGGCTCGAACCCATATCGCGAAGGAGGAAAAGAACGGAGAAAAACATGACGCCTTTGCTGTTACGACCACCGCCAAACCGGAAGTGACGCAAGTTTAAATTAAGGCTAGACAATCGAAAAGAGGGGATGGCTTTCGAAAATATCGGTGAAAAAAGTGACCCCTCCCTGTTGAAAAGTGTCCAGTTGAGGGTGGAGAAATTAATGTTTTTAGCTAATTTTTCGGTATTTGTCGTCTGAAGGGTCGAGCCTCAAAACGATACTGAACTTTTGAAAATCCGTGGCCTCTGTCGAAAGTTTAAGCAGACATGCAGACATACATACGTATATTTATATATTGGTAGCTCAAATTTTCGACCAAAACCGATTAAAAAGCTTGCCCTATCTCTGAATACCCTTTATGTAAAATTTCAAATTTTTAGACCATAAATTGTCTGAGTAATTTGGTAGAGACCGCATAGGTCAAATTTTTTAAAACTTTGACCCCTATTATGACCTTTTAACATTTATTGTTTTGGGCTCAAACTAAATTATTAAGTTAGATATATGTCGAAGGAACCTATATCTAAGATTTCAATTATTTATACTCAAAATTGGCGGAAGAGTTTGGTAGAGTTCTCAAAAGTTAAATCGTTGAACTCTGACCCCTTAACAGCCATATTTCTGGCCGAAAACGGATTATAAAGATTTTCCCAAATGTCAGTACCCTGTATATCAAATTTCGAGTCTGTAGACTGAAAATTGACAAAGTGGTTGTGTAGGGAAATGTACACGGACACACAGACACACACACAGACACGTTCACTTTTATAGATATAGCATTTCAGCTTTGCTCGGGTCCTATGTACTCTTCATCACTTGCCCTACGTGTGAATACGCTTTTTTCTAGTCTCTAGACTGAAAATTGACATCTTAATAGAAATGCTTGACACAAGCGGGAGATATCAAGCTTACATTTTGCAATTGGATATCATCGTTGTTTTCTACATTATTGGCGGTGTCTCATTCACACATTTTCCACGATGAGGCTGGTTTGAAAACCGTTGTTTCTTTCAGTTTGAAAAACGTAACGAAATTCTACGTATCCTCACATCTCTACTTTGTCTACTGCGTTTGACCTGCTGCCACTTGCGTTAAATATACGTCATTTATCTCTGGGAACGATTCCATTCTACATATCTGGGTTATCATCATGCCTTCAGTGTAACTATTTGGATTTGGAAATATTTAGTATCATTTAAATAATTCAGACATGAAACATTGTAAAAATAACACTCAAGATGAAAACAGTAGTCATAATAAACCAAGTAGCAGAAACAATTATTTGGTTACACATTTTCAAATATGTTTCTGCCAGAGTTATGAAATAGCTATTGAAAATAAGTGTTACATAACAAGGGCTGTGTTCAGATGGAGAAGTTTCAATGATTTTTTTAGGTCTTTAAAACGGAAGTTAACAAAACCACGGCGTTTCTGGTTGTAGGATTTTTCTTTCTTTGCTTGTAACATTTCAAGGAAGAAAGGTGCGTGAACACCGTCTATAATGGGAGGTCACTACACACAGTATGGATATCTGTATATGTGTTAGTCCTGCAACCAGCCCCTCTCTCTCTCACTCTATGACGCATACAAAAAATAACCTGTGTCTGTGACTCTTCTTCTCTGGTTTCAATAAGTTTTATTAAAAGTACTAACGAGTCACCACTTATTAAGGCCCAGAGGTCAGTTAGGATAAGAGTCAGTGAGTTTATCACGTGGAGGATGAGACAACATTTTCTAACATTAGACTTGAAAACGAACATGCTGTACTCAGCTAGGAAATAGCCCTATCATTAGGTTCCATAGGTGGGTAGTTCTTGGAAAGAAACTTTGTTCATGGAAGCTCCATTTAAGTTTAGGTACACGGAAGAAAAAGGAAAAATATTCACAGTGGTTGTAGCTAAACGAGTTTCGTTGTTAATGTTCCTATGTACTTGCCTCCCCACGAGGGCAGAGTAGACACAATGTCGGTTCTTAATGTGGGGAAAATATAGCGCCATAAAAAGGGGCTCTCTGGATAGGAACAAAAATGAACTTTATCTCAGTTGTGAAGAATTTCTTCTCCATTGACTGAGGACAGAAAAGATGAAGTATAGGACCAGAACAGATGCTACACTCCGATCTTGGCCCGACGGCCAGGGAACAAAGTTTTGTTGTGATTGTTTTACAGAGAGAAAAAACAGATTGGAACTGAGTCAGACATTTTCCATGAAGATGAAGATAAAGTAGAAAAAGACTAACCGAGAAAGAAGCTGCAGAGAAAAGAAGAGAACATCCTACACTAGATTTCCAACTCGGTTTTATACTATGTTAAAGCAGGGGAGGTGCTCTGTGCGGCACCCCTGACGATGTGGCAACAGTATTCTATCTTAAGATTTGACTCTTATATAGGAAGAGTGAGAGAGAGGGGGGGAAAGAGAGAATAAAAGAGATAGAGGGAGATAGAAAAAGAGAAAGAGAGAGAGTGGGGGAGAAAGAGAGGGGGAGGAGAGAAAAAGAGGGACAGAGAGAGAGAGAGAGAGAGAGAGAGAGAGAGAGAGAGAGAGAGAGAGAGAGAGAGAGAGAGAGAGGGGCATATTTTAATAATGTTTTAAAGAATCTTATTTCTATCGCAACCACTAGATGAAACGGCGGCAACGATGGCGAAAAGAAGCGACTATAACGAAAGTGAAAAAAAAAGAGACCACGAATAAACTCCTTTATTTCTTATTGAAAATGTTGCTATCTGAGTTGCATCAATGATGAAAATATAATAAAAACATCCCCATCTGGCATCAATTTAAATGGATGGCTCTCGTCTAGGAGAAGCCCCATGTTTTGACAAGCTTCTGGGTCTGTCCTTTACTCCTGATCTGAAATGGAACACGTACATCAAGTCTGTTGCCAAGGTCGCTGGAAAGATGGTGGGATCCCTTCTACCGCTCCAGAAGATATCTCACTACTGATGCAATTCTATATCTATATAAAAGCCAAGTACGTCCAAGGATGGAATACTGCTGCCATATCTGGGCAGGAGCTGCTAAAAATAGCCTATCCTGCCTTGACAGAGTACAAAATAGACTTCGTGGCTTAGTGGGGGGTGCCCTTTTCTCTACCCTGCAACCTCTCTCCCACAGAAGAGACGTTGCGAGCCTATCCTTGTTTTATCGTTATTTCCATGGCAGGTGCTCGTCTGAACTCCAATCTCTGGTCCCCCCTCGCCAATCCTTCACGAAAAACACCCGTCTAGCTGAACCCACTGTGAAAAATTTCCCCCACTCTTTATCTGTGCCTAAATCAAAACGTAGATTCCATAAACAAAGCTTCTTTCTTAGAACTGCACGCCTGTGGAACTCTGTTCCGTCTGTCTGCTTCCCACCTGACTATAACTTACATGTCTTCAAGTCCAACGTTAACAAATTCCTAATGAACCGCCCCCTTAAGTAAACACTTCATTAAATATCCACACTAACGTACTGTACTTGCAATAACCCTTATCCCCGAGTGGCTTCCGGGCCTTGATAAGTGGTGACCACCGTGTAAAAAAAAAAAATTGAATAAAAACATTACGAGACGCAAAAAAAAAAAAAAAAAAATCAATAAAAATAGCTCCCATAGTAATATCGAAATTATCCCGCCGTATATTTTCTAATGTATAATTAATCGTTATATTAACTTAGTGTTTTTCTGGCTAGTTTTATAATGTCAATTATCAAATCCGTTGTATTAGTTTCATCATTAGTCGTTAAGAGCTTTATCTAACAAGAAAGGCAATATTGAAGGACAATATGAATCAATGTCAAACACGATAAATTTGCTCGTATTTGCAATTTTCATTTCTCCTCCTTCCTCCAATTCTGATGTAAATATTTTGAATATTTTGATCCGAATAAAAATATGCAAACAGATAAAACACACGCAAAATATAGAGCTCTGAGTCCTGAAAAAAAAAAAGGTTAACTTCTGTTTCTTTGTTTGAGACTTTGCATCTTACGAACAACTAAAGTTTAAGAACTAATAGAACCCATCATCAAGAAGGTTACTTGAGTAGAGGAACTGTGACCCTCCGGAATCAATATAGATTATAGAGTTCATCCGTTGTAATGATGAAGTCCATCTGATCATTCTAAAGAGAATGATTTGCGCAGAACCAGCCTCACTCTCTCATCCCAACCAGCCTGATCCAGCAGCAGGACAGCGTAGAGACAGCTGGAGGCCAGATAGAATGTAAGACCTTCTACATTCTACCTGACCTCCAGCTGTCTCTACCTTCTCCTGCCCAAATTGCCCGGAATTATCGACGTCTTTCTATATACAGCGCTCGGTTAAGCAACGTTGAGCCTGGTTAACATCAGATAAGTGACAATTTAGGAATACCAGGCGCTGATGTAGGAAGAATCTGACACCTCATTGCAAGAACTACAAAAAATCTAACGTCATTATCTTCCCTGACCGGGATATACATGCGACTAGGAACCGCTTATGAATTGGATATTTTCCATGACAGTTCTTCCTTTGGAAGAAGTCGGTTCAACCCGTTTATGGTGAATATCGCTTAAAATGCCATTGCATTTGTTTTGGATGAAATGTTACGCAGATTTAAAGAGCTAGTTCGTTATAGAGACAGTTTTTTCATTGTTTTTCTTTATTTCACTTGAACTAGGCATGGTACAACTCGGATGTAAGGGGGAACTATTTTGGGCAAAATTTGAACGGATACTATGTAGAGAGTTGAGCTGCAAACTGTTCATATTACACTTGAACTCCTGCATGTCAGTATGGTTGGAGAAGCAGAGTCTAGCACTCCGAGAGAAGAAACTATTTGAACAGAAGGTTTTCTAGCATCTAGAGATCTCTTCAGTGTAGGTGTGAGATTTTGTTGCTTGACGAATAAGTCGGGGATATTTACGTCGAAGGGGGCACAAGGTCTCGGAGTTCTTCGGAGCACCTTATATTCAAATACTTGTAAAATAGTTACAAGGATGAACCATTTCGTCGATGGGACAGAGGGTGGCGTGGTGGTTGACAGTGGGGGGGACATATAATGCATTAGTTAACAGAACATTATTATTTTATTATTCATGTACATCCTAAGGCACATCACCACTGAAACAGCAGGTTATCGAGAATCAGATATACAGATTCATAGAATCATCCAAATTGGGGAGTTGTGCAGCGAGATGTTTACTCACATTACATTTAAATTGCAGTATATTAGTACAATCGGAAAAGCAGCGATCAAGTAGGGTATATCAATGGCAAGCGGTTTGAGAAAAGAAGATATTGATGTAGAATAATTACTGGCATCTACAGACCATTACACTGAAAGGGTGGGATTTTACTTGTTGTCAGATTAACCTGGGAGACTTACGTTGAGAGGGTATAAATACAGTAAGTTAATCGCAGCACATTCCGTTAAAGTATTGTAAAAGAAGTATAGTGATGCAAGATGGTGGCGATTTGTCAGGGATTGGAGATCAGTAAACAGTTTGAATATTGTCAGATGCTTTTTTAGTTCGTTAGAGCGAACTTACCTTCTTTGCAGCAGATTTGGGCAACATCTTCAATGTGTTCGTTCCAATTCATGTTAGCTGTGACTGTTAGGCCGAGGAGTTTAAATGTTGGAGTCGTATTTGATTTTGTTATCAGTAAAAAGGTATACCCAATTAAAGAACAGTTAAATGCTGACGTTACCGGCAAGCAGCTGCTAAGGCTTGTATATAGAGGTATCGAGTCGTGTTGGCGGAAGTTTATGCTCTCTATTTTTCTCTCTTTTCTCTGAACGCCGTTGTCTTAAATGTTAGAAACTATTTGACACGCCGAGCTTTGATCGACTTTATGCGTTTTCTCAATTATTTCAGTCACTTGTCCAGTACGACCCCACCCCCGGATGCTCTTCACATCAAAAGCTAATTTCTACGTCAACAGGTTCGGCCGATTTCAAGTGGTTTGAATTTCTGTTAATTCAATAAATTTTACAAGCTCAACAGTTTTTTTTTTAATTTCAAAAGAAAAATTCAAGTAAGAATGATTTTTAATCGATATTTTTTCAATCTTTTTGCAGGGGTGGTAATTGCAAGTTTAATGCGTGGTTGGTTCATAAAGGCGTCGTCAACACCTGGATATGCTGTTTAAGACAGAATAAAAAAAATGAGTTCGGTCCCCTCGAAGCGTCATAGTAGAAATAGGGAAGTAGGACTATTTATAATCGAGGCGGGCATTTTCGAGTTAAAAGCTTAATTATGATTTATGTATTAAGTCTTTTCCATAAACAGTTGAATTTGGCTGAATAAATAATCGAATCGTTTCCATACATCAAAATGGTATGCGGTTAAATATTAGTACAAACCTGATTTTGTACAGCATGCAGTGTTTGTGTCAGGCAAGAAGAATAAAGAAAAAAATGGAGAATATGCGACAGTCACACATTTGGAGTTTCAATAATCACCCCAAAATTTAAAATTAAACAAAATACTTGTAGAAACGCACCCAGTAAATGCCATAGTAACATGTATTTGGTATATATTTGTCTAATTTACCTCTGTGATACTAGCAGCCTTGCATCAGGGGTATTGTTAGAAATAGGAGGTGTAACTGCCGAAGATTCTGCTTGGCTGTAAAAAAGGATGGTCGCAACCATATCAATGTAGCAGAGCTCGATGCTATGAAGAAGGACATCTTCTACCATATTATTTAATCGGAGGGTTTATACTAGCATTTTGTTTAATTTAAAATTTTTTAGCGATTATTGAAACTTTAATTTTAGTGTGAGAAATGCTGGACGATGCCAGATAACCTAGCTAGCCTAGGATAACTTGTATTATCTTATTTTATCTAATTATTTTGCGGTCTATTATCCTCATCTTTTAGTTGTTGTTTGCGACATTTCGGCAAACTATTCCCCTGGCCTTCGTCGAGTGGTCAACCGCGACAAGATAGGAATCTTGAATCTCCCAACTGCATCCACAGCAATTACTGCCTTCCATAGTTGTTGTCGTCTCATCACGGTTTGACCGACAAATCCTCTGACCACCTGACGAAGACCAGAGGAATAATTGGCAAAAACGTTTTGAAACAACTAGAAAATAAGGATAATAGTCCGCAAAATAATAAAATAAAGCCAAAACAACGCATTATAAATTTCAAACAAAATAAATGTCTGTTTATTTTTTAATAATGCGTTGTTTTGGCTTCAAACGTATTTAATACGTATTTATTTTATTCAAACTCAACCAACGCTTCTGTAAAGGAGCACAAACCCTAACTTGAATTTCGCGTGAACAACGCACCGTACCGACATTTGAAAAGACTACCGGAAAAACAACAAACGGACTTCTACTGATTTATTGCTCCAACAATAACATGGCAAAAAAAAAAAAAAAATAGAAAAGAAAGAAAGAATACTGATGATGAAGTGTATCTTCGAAATATATTTATAAATTTCAATATAAATTTAAAACAAAATAAATATCTGTTTATTTTGTAATAATGCGTTGTTTTGGCTTCAAACGTATCTAATACGTATTTATTTTCTTTAATAATATTATTGTTTTATTAGTATTATCATTATCATAATTATTATTATTTTACTATTATTATTGTTAGTAGTAATAGTAGTAGCATTATCATGATCTTATTATTAGTAGTAATATCATTATTATTATTATTATTATTATCGTTTTAACCATTATTATTAGTAGTAGTATCAACATTATCATCATTACCGAGCAAAGATAGATAGTATTAATTCAGTTCGAGTCAGCAGAGCGTAATCTCCTTCTTAGACCAGGACGAGAAGCTACAATTGGAAAATTCAGAAGGATTGTGTAGGTTTTATTCATCGATTCTGGTACCTAATTGGTTTGTTCTTATCCCCCCCTGGCTATAAATATGATCGTCTAAATCTTTTGATCATTACCGATGCATTATACTAAAAAAAAAAGTTTCACAGCCCAAAGTATAAAATTACGTATTTTTTTTTTTACATTCATTCGATAATTTGGCAATTAATGTTGACAAAAAGAGCTTAATTTTTCAAGTTGGTAATTTATAAAAGAAAATGAAGAAATCAAAAGAATTAAGGTGTTCATAAATGTTGTATTCATAATTAGCGATGCCCTAAACTGATTTCTTTCGAAGCGAAACGGATATTTTAAAAGGTGAGAAGCATTAACACCTATTTTAAATAACGTTTTTTACTTACAACAATCATCTGGTGTATCTGGGTATATCGCTGAGGTGTGACAGTTTTAATTGAGGGGGTGGAGCTAAGGTGAATCATTAATTATATTTGTTATGCTTCAATCTCCCGCCCGACCCCAATACAGATTTATTATTTATAGAAATTAAATAATAAATGCCATTAGCTGGCGGTTGCAAATTAACGCCGCACCACCGTCGCCGTCGCCGTCATCATCATCATCATCATCATCATCATCATCATCATCATCGACAGCTGTAGCAATAAAATCAGTAGCAGCAACAAAAGCAATATCAATAAAAGCAGCAGCAACAACAACAGCAGGAAAAAAAAACACAGTAACAGTAGCAACAGCAAAAAAGCAAAAAACTACAACAACAGTAACAAAAAGAACAATAACAACAACAACAACAACAACAGCAACAAAGAAAAACAACATAAACAGCAGAAAAACCCCCAGCAACAACAACAAAAATAACAACAAAACGAAAACCAACAGTAAAAAAATCAACAGCAACAACAAAACAGCAACAACAACAAAAAACAACGGCAGCAGCAACAATAAACAACAACAACAACAACAACAACAGTAGCAACAAAAAACAAAAACGCAGCAACAAAAACAACAGCACTAAGGAAAACAACATTAATAAAACAACAAAAACAAGAACAACAATAAAAACAACAGTAGCAGCAATACACAACAGCAACAGCTACGGTATAACTGGAAATGTTTTCTCAATCATTAAATCATTTCTCTCCGACAGGCTCATAAGAGTAGTGGTAGATGGACAAAAATCAGAGGCCTGCAATATAAATGCTGGAGTCCCTCAGGGGTCAATCCTGGGCCCAACTCTCTTCCTGATCTACATCAATGACCTCCCTAAACACATACTTAAATCATTCGTTGACATCTATGCTGATGACACGACCATCTACGGCAACACATCAAAGGCTGTAAATGACAAAGTTCTCTCTGATTCTCTCTCCTCTGATCTCGAGCGAGTGGTTCAGTGGGGGAAGATGTGGCTAGTTACCTTTAATGCATCCAAAACCAAACTCCTATCCTTACATAATCAACGCTCTGATCCCCAGCTGGCATCAATTGGGATGGACGGCTCTCGTCTGGGTGAGGCCCCGTGTTTTGACAAGCTTCTGGGTTTGACCTTTACTCCTGATCTGAAATGGAACACGTACATCAAGTCTGTTGCCAAGGTCGCTGGAAAGATGGTGGGATCCTTCTACCGCTCCAGAAGATATCTCACTACTGATGCAATTCTCTATCTATATAAAAGCCAAGTACGTCCAAGGATGGAATACTGTTGCCATATCTGGGCAGGAGCTGCTAAAAACAGCCTATCCTGCCTTGACAGAATACAAAATAGACTTCGTGGTTTAGTGGGGGATGCCCTTTTCTCTACCCTGCAACCTCTCTCCCACAGAAGAGACGTTGCGAGCCTATCCTTGTTTTATCGTTATTTCCATGGCAGATGCTCGTCTGAACTCCAATCTCTGATCCCCCCTCGCCAATCTTTCACGAAAAACACCCGTCTAGCTGAATCCACTGTACAAAAATGTTCCCCACTCTATATCTGTGCCTAAATCAAAACGCGGATTCATGAACAAAGCTTCTTTCTTAGAACTGCACGCCTGTGGAACTCTGTTCCGTCTGCCTGCTTCCCTCCAGACTACAACTTGGATGTCTTCAAGTCCAACGTTAACAAATTCCTAATGAACCGCCCCCTTAAGTAAACACTTCAGCAAATCTCCACACTAACGTAATGTACTTGCAATAACCCTTATCCTTGAGTGGCTTCCGGGCCTTGATAAGTGGTGATCACTGTGTAAAAAAAAAAAAAAGAACAGATACAAAACAATAACAGCAGAAAAAGAAAACAACAACGGCAACAAAAAAAACAAAACAACATTAACAAAAACAACATATACAGCAGCAAAGACTAGCAAAGACACCCGCACTTTATGCAGGACTTTGCTGTATACTCGGGTATCTGTGCAGCGGATATCCGAGCGTACAGTAAAGTTTTACAAGAACTGCAAGCGAAGAGAAAAGTTCCGCACGGAGTGTAGCGGGACTTTGTTGTACGCTTGAGTACCCGCTTGACGGGCATCCTTACAGTAAATGGATATTGTAAGAGTAACTATATCTAAAGGTGTTTAAATTTTTATCTTATTATTTTATCTACCTCCTGAAATGACTGAAATCCAACTATAAACTTTAAAGCAAATCGATTATATCAAAGTTGACACATTGCTACACCTAAAAATTGAAACTATTATAAAGAATCACAACAATTGTTTAGTATCACAAACACATATTCATCAAAGATATAGCAAATATACGCGCACTTCGCGCAAAACTTTGCTATGTGTTCGGGTACCCCGTTCGAGGGCACCCTTACAGTAAGTGGATGTAAGAGCAACCATTGCTTAAGATGTTTAAAATTTTTATCTACCTCTTGATGACGTCAATTCAACTATGGACTTTAAAGCAAATAGGTTATATCAAAGTTGACACTTATATTGTTACACATAACTATTGACACAATAACAAAGAATCATAATGATTAACATTTGTTTAGTATCACAAACACATTTTTATCAAAGATAAGATTACTTTATGATATCACATAGTAAATTTTTCATGAAAGTAAATTTTAACTCTTTGCTTAAATTTTATCCAACACATTCACTACTTAAAACTTACTATAATCAAGATCATATCATTTTTTCATCATGTCCTTTTCTATAATTTTTTATAGAAGAGTCTCGTGGTAGACTACGTTTCTGCTGCTTTGATTCGGAGTTAAAATGTAGGGTTTTTCTGAAC
>NC_136483.1:167061009-167108509 GCF_053919585.1 Euprymna scolopes
GTAGCAGAAGAAATCCTTTTAACAATATGAAGGCCATCAGGACCCAACCATGGTAATTTTAGATAAATGGGACAACGTGATGGACCAATATGTTTACCACTATTAAATGTAGTAATTTTACGTTCAATAGTAGATTTTATTATATTAATGGGATATCCATTATTAAGAAAAATTAATGGGATATCCATTATTAAGAAAAATATTTGTGATTTCTTGGTGAAATCACAAATATTTTTCTTAATAATGGATATCCCATTAATATAATAAAATCTACTATTGAACGTAAAATTACTACATTTAATAGTGGTAAACATATTGGTCCATCACGTTGTCCCATTTATCTAAAATTACCATGGTTGGGTCCTGATGGCCTTCATATTGTTAAAAGGATTTCTTCTGCTACTCAACGGTGTTTTCCAGCTACTATGCTTAGAGTAGTTTACACAGCTCGAACCTTTTTCTCTTCTTTTCGTAAAGATGTTTTGCCAACCATTCAAAAGAACTCTGTTGTTTATAAATTCGTTTGTCAGTGTGGAGCTGACTACGTTGGCAAAACATCCCAAAGATTAGAAATGAGAATATCCCAACATATCCCTCGGGATATTCGACTACACCAGGTTTCGAGAGCATCCGGGCACTCCCAGGCTCATGAGTCTGCCATTGGCGATCACCTGTTGAGTATAAATAGGTGTGCCGATCAATATTCCGATGGGTGGTTTTCTGTTTTATACAGTGCTAGGTCGAACTATCATCTCAATATCATTGAGGCGTTAGTTATTAACAACTCTCGACCTAGTCTGTGTAGACAAAAGATTCTGAGACATCAGTTGGAGATATTCATTGATTTAAAACCACCTGAACAGTGAGATTTTTTAAAAAATTTTTTTAAATTTTTTTTTCTCCATTGTTCTTCCAACTGAAACCAAAATTCCCCTCTTCCCTCATTCGTTTTCTTAGTTTTTAATCTATCATTCTGACGTTTCCTCTTAGAGGGTCAGACGATAAGGCCTTAGGGAAAATTTTAATTTCACCTGCCCATTTCTTGTTTTTTTTTGGTATTTAAATTAAATTATGTTTCCTCTAAAATATATATATATATATATATATATATATATATATATATATATATATATATATATATATATATATATACCGGTTGTATCGATTGGTTTCCTAGATGTAAATCCGATGAAACTCACGTGATTATTAAAGAGTGCTCAATACAAGGCAGAGCTGGTATATAGTCGGTTTATTATACAAACATTATTGGTTACGTATATGCATATATGTTTCACTGGAGTTCTAATTTAGGCACAACACTTCATCAGATAAAAATAGAATCAAAATTGAAACACGTGTCAAGATTACATTGTTTTTTATTATAAAATATTTGGGTGCGATCTATATTCCGAAGGAAAGTTGGGGTGTATACTTTGTTTTATGTGAGTAGTAGGCTTTTTTGGAAGTGTGGTGAAAGGAAGGGGAAATGCTTTTTTCCAGTGTTTAAGCTGTCATTAGTAGGGAGGTGTTAAGTGATTCTTTTAGCTTGGTGGTTATTTATTGCCTTTGGTTTAAAATTTCTCATATCTTAGGTTGTTTTTTTTTTACCGTTGTGTGTCTTTTATTGCTAGCGATTTTAATTTCTATTTGACAAGAGTTATTTTTATTTATTTTTTTGTTCTTTTATCTCTCGTTTTTTTTACTCGTTCATTTGTTTTTAGTTTTCTAGTTTTCAGAGTAGGGGCGAGAGGGGAGGAAAGTACGGTTTCATGTGATTAAGCTGTTGGTAGTGGTGAAAGATGTGTGAATAAAGAGAAAAGAATATTGTATAAGAAAGTCTGAAGCATAGAGTCAATGCGTTTATATGTGTTTCTGATTTATTTAGAACGATGAATAATTCGATTTATTTAAATTATTCAGTTATAAGATTCCCGAGTTCGACAAGATACACATGCACAAGGACAGAGGTTACATCGACCGAAACGCTGTGCGATAAACACTCTATAAGAGAACAGTAATCTTGATAATCCAAATAATATGAAGTGTTAGTATTTGGTTTATTAAAACATATATGCTACCTCCAGCCTCTTTTTGCTAACCTGTAAGAATGCTATAATGTCGAACAAACATATACTACACTATGGTATCATGTCGAACAATAGGCACCTCAGAAATTACATTCCCCTATATGTAACACGATGTAACTTTATTATAAGTTAATATTATCAAAATAACTTTTGTGCCATTTAAAAGAATAAGGGCAAAATAAACTAGTGTAACACTGTGAAGCGTCTGATGTTGAATATTAGGAAGTGCGGCACAAGAAATCGAACCTGACTAGTGGGTTTTAGAATTACTGATACTTGATTCATAAAATAAATAAGAGAGCTTTAAATTACATTTTTTTTTTTAAATAAGATATAAACAGAAAAAAGATCAAAGTTTTAAACAGAAATTCATCACTAAAATAGGATGGCGAAAAAACAATAAAGGAAAGTTGAACGGGTCGACATTTGATATCTAGGAATATGGTATCGAAAGTCGAGTGACACCGATAATTGACCGGTTCAAACACTTGATACGTACGAATTGAAAACCAATCTTTAACCGGTCCTGGCAAATTGGTATATAAACACGGCAAGTTGCGAAGTCGTGTGATCTTCCCTTTTCTGTTTGCCGGGGTCGAATCGTCGAGGTGACAGACCGCCGGACGCAAGATGATTGACGTCACATAAAGCAGTAGAGAAGTTTCTGGATGAGAGACCGGACGTGTCGAATCTTGTATCGACACAAGAAGCCGCGCTCAACTCCTACCACGACCACGATAACGAACTTAGAAAATCAGACGTTCGGAGTGTTCAACACACAACTGTTATACATTTATGTAACAAGTAATTAATGTTTTAATCTGCTTTTATCTTACACTTAGACTTTTTACTCATAACAAGTCGTCTGCCTTTTTTTTTTCTTATAACGTCACCAGTTTAGTTGGAGTTACTTGCTGGGGAATACCCGACTTCCTTATCAGCGCGTATCGACTTGGATCGAACACACAACGTGGGCAAGTAAGCACCCGCTGGCGTCACCCATACGGCAAGAAGGAGCCGTGATCCAAAAGAGCCAACCCCCTTCCCAGCAGGGACAGCTGACGGAACGGGAAGAAACGTCATATTAGAAATAATCTAAAAAAAAATTCATCGTACGAATATAATGAAATTGCGAGACGAAAATCTTGTTTGCATAATTGACGCTTTAAAATAACGTTCCCATGCAGTAAGCATTCCGAACGTGAAAACATACCCGTGTTTAATAAATCTAACAAAAATCAACTAATAGTCAGATTTTCGTGAAACTTTCGATACTTATCGATTTTAGAATGAAATTACATATAAAATGAAGTTTCCGTAAAGTATATGAGGGAAATACTTTTTTTAAGAGCGTGTTCCTCCCTCCATTTATTTTTTCGAAATTCGAACAAAATATATTTAAATCGATCGAAATTTTTTTATTTATTATGAAACATAAGAGTTCAAATAAGTAAAAAATATTTATTTTTCCAAAGTTTAAATATACGTATTGAACAAAAACTTACCTTGAAGTTGCAATTAAAAAAATGATATAAATTTAATATTATTATGTTTTTTAATAGAGTGTTTTCTAACCAATATATACTATTAGCAGTTGAATTCTCAAGAAAAAGAAACTGCCTAAAAATTAATTGGTGTTTTTAAAGATTAAAACGATTAAAATTCCGTTTTAATTAATTGTGTTTAAATATTTTTAAAATATTAAGTTATAATATATATATGACTCTTGCCAGCTATTTTATCGTCAGATTAAAACCGATTTAAAAATATTATTGCACAAATAATAAAGATTTTATAGACCACTCTCATATATAGTTTGTCTCTTTTTATCAAATAAAATTAATCATTAAACTGTGTAAATCTTAAAACCTAACAAAATTATACCATCGATTAATTATTAATTGCAGTTTGAAGAAGATAAAAAAAGGTTTTAAAAATCATTAAGTCGCTTCAGCTTTTCCATACTTCGTATAGTTAACACAAGTCTGACGTCATGGGATCATGCGCTCCGTTCTTCACAATCGTTTAGCAGAGCCTATCGAACAAACATATGCTACGCTATACCCCTCAAAGGAGGAGACAATGCCTAGGTTGTTATTATTATTGCCATATACTACAATAATGGACTCGAAGAAGACGAAAATACATGGGAAGATGGTATCACGACGAACAAACCCATGCTACACGTGGTGTATGTACACATCTTTTATCTTTCACCTTTTGTTTCCCTTCTTTTTCTCGCTGTGACGTGCACCGTCTTGGCCATTTGCATATGTACTATGCGGCTGCTGCTGCGAACACGCGTCAGCATCTCTGTTACATAAGAGGGAATCAATCATTTATTGTGACATTTTCATTTTCGAATAATTCTTTTATTAAGTGAACAAGAAAAGGAGACTAAGACATTCGTTGGGAGTTTTAGTTTTAAGCTTATTTAAAAGAAGTATCTCACACATGAGAAAGAAAGAAAAAGAGAGACTAGCATTCTTTTAACTAATTAGTTTCCTGTTCTATAAAAGAAAAATAGGTTGACATAGCGAGCAAAAATAATACTACAGAGATCTTAAGGGGACATTTCGCTCTTGGCGAGTATCAAAGCTTTCCTTTCAGGTATCGCAGCATTATTAGCAACGTCCATCTAAAACCGTCTTTTCTTTGTCAACCTCGATACCAGAGACGTCATACGTCCCTTCGACTGATGTCTCTTTGTTTTACTGTACCTTTACCGGCTCATGCTTAACTTTCAGGTCACTCTTTCTGTAATCTTTTGTGACAACTGGTTCATTCCCCAACAGAATAGATACTACCACCACACCCAATATAATATTGTCTATAGGGGAACGATATCATGACGAACGAATACTATCCCCCCACCAAAAAAAGAGGAGATAATACTTGGGGAGACTGATTTATGCCAACAGAACAGATACTACACTACCCCTCAATGGAGAAGATACTTCTTGGGAAGGTAGTATCATGAGGAATGAAAATATACTACACCACCCCAAAACAGGAGATAATGCCTAGAAGGATGGGCTTATAATAAAAGAACAGATACTATATATATGAAACTCAACCCTACTTTGGACCCAGCAAACCACTTCCTACCTGGTTTTCCTTTGCGGACTGAAACCACACTACATCGTTCAAAAATCACTTCCTCTCAAGTTCATGATATTATAAAAAAAACCTAGACAACTCAAAAGCATGTGGTCCTGATCACATCCCGCCTAAACTATTTAAAACATTCTCGATAAAGGTTGCTCCAGTTCTGTCCAAACTCTTCAACAAATGCCTTAACGAATCATGCTTTCCTGACTGTTGAAAAACTGCTTCTGTGGTACTAGTTTACAAGAATTCTGGCGAAAGAACTGACCTATTAAATTATTGTCCGATTAGCCTGCTCCCTCTTTTTGCCAAAATATTTGAGTCCATAATTAATCAAGCTCTAGTCCACCGCCTTAGAGTTGCTAAACTGTCTGACTATCAATATAGATTTAGGTAAGCCCTTTCTACTGCAGATATTATAACTGCAATCTCTGACGTATATACCATGCATTGGATAAGGCAGGGACGGTGGGGCATTAGCTCTAGATATATCTAATCCAGGTTGTCGTTGATGTACTACGTCTAAACAATATGATATAAATGCGGGTGTACCCCAGGGGTCGACCCTTGGACCTTTATTATTCCTGATATTCATAAATAACTTCCATTAAAAATAGTTCTGAAATGGGTATATTTGCTGACGACACCACGCTCTATAACAGCCACGAGGGGGAAACGGATGAAAACATATCCAAGGCAATGGCGGAAACCATAGAGGAAGACCTGCAGTTTGTATAAGAATGGGTTCAAAAATGGATGGTAACGTTCAATGCTGCCAAGACTAAGCTCGGTTCCTTTAAAAATGGCAAGAAACCCTCTCAACCACAAATAACTATGGATGTAGATACATTACCTCAAAGTAGTTCGTTCAAACTCCCCGGTTTAACGTTCACAGTAAACATGAGTTGGAACAGATACATCGAGTACATTGCCAAGGTTGCTGCGAAGAAGGTGAGCTCTCTCTATCAGGCTAGAAAGTTACTTGAGCCCGAAAGTATCCTGTACCTCTACAAGGTCACCGTTCGCCTATGTATAGAGTATTATTGTCACATTTGGGTTGTGCATCTGCTACTAGTCTCTCACTCCTGGACAAGGTTCAAAAGAGAGTTGTCAACCTGATAGATTCTGAATTGCCATCTAAGCTTCAATTTCTGTCCCATCGACGAAATATTGTATCCTTCTGCCTGTTTTACAAGTATTTTAATAGTGGATGCTCCGACGGACTGCAAGCACTTGTACCCCCTTGATATAAATACTCCCGACAAACCCGACAAGCAGCAAAGTCTCAATCCTTGTCAGCAGAGACTCCTAGATGTAAGAAATCCTTCTACTCTAATAGTTTCTTCCCCAGAACTGCTAGACTTTGGAATTCCCGTCTAGGCTCCTGCTCCCTAACATGCAGACATCCAAGTGTAATGTGAACAGATATCTTGCGACATAGTATCCACACAACTTATGGCCCTGATAGTAGCCCACTACATCAAAGTGGCACAGTACCTTGTTTGGAGTGAAAATGTAAATGAATTAAAAAAAAAAAATTGAATTTTTTTTAAGTGCTACAAGATGTACATGACTAAATCCAAGATAATTTCAATTTATATTAATTTTTATCTTAGTTTGTAAAGTTTATAAAAGTGCAATTTGAAAATTGATGAATTCCAAATTAAAATTTACCTTAATTTTTAAAGTTTAAAAAATCATTTTATTTGAACATCTTCATACCGTGTAAAACTGCTTTCCTAACTTATATATATATATATATATATATATATATATATATATATATATATATATATATATGTATATATATATATATATATATATATATTTTAAGCCCCCCCCCCTCTTTGGGTAGAGCACTGTCGTAAATAATCTCACCCGCTACTTAATTAGCTGAAAATGCGAAGCTCGTTGTTTGTTTGTTTACGAACATGCGATTTGAGCACTATAAAAGTGGTGGCGGGTGTTTTTTTTTTTTTTTTTTTTTTTTTTTTACAAAGGCATCACCACATTATCAAGGCCCTGAGGCCACTCAAGGATAAGGGTTAAAGAGTGTACAGTAGAAGTTGGTCAATATAGTAATCATTAGTAATGAAAATTTGGTAAATTTAATAACTTATATGGAACGGCTCATCAAGAACTTATTTACCTTAGACTTGAACACAACCATATTGTAGTCAGCCGGAAAGCAGGAAAACGGAAGACAATTCCACAGGCGTGCAGTTCTAAGAAAGAAGCTTTGTTCATGGAATCTATGTTTAGGTTTAGGCACAGATAAAGAGTGGGGGAAATTATTGATAGTGTTTACAGCTAGACGAGTGTTTCTTGTGAAAGTTTGGCGAGGGGGGACCATAGATTGAATGTCAGTTGAACACTTTCCATGAAAATAACGATACATCAGAGACAAACTCGCAACATCTCTTCTGTGAGATAGAGGTTGTAAGGAGGAGAAAAGGACATCTCCTACGAGGCTACGAAGTCTATTTTGAACTCTATCAAGGCAGGACAAGTCCTTTCTAGCAGCTCCTGCCCAGATGTAGCAACAGTATTCCATCCTTGGACGTACCTGGCTCTTATATAGATAGAGAATAGCATCAGCAGTGAGATATCTACTGGATCGATAGAAAGATCCCACCATTTTTCCAGCGGCCTTGGCAACAGATTTGATATACGTGTTCCATTTAAGATCAGGAGTAATGGTCAAGCCCAGAAGCTTGTCAAAACTTGAGGCCTCCTGAAGACGAGAGCCATTCATTTCAATTGATGACAAATGTGGATTAAAATGTTGATGATGTAAAGAGAGAAGCTTGGTTTTAGATGCATTAAAAGTAACCAGCCACTCCTTTCCCCATTGTACTACATGCTCAAGATCAGAGGAGAGAGAATTGGAGAGTACTTGCTCGTTTACTGTCTTAGATGTGGTACCATAAATGGTAGTGTCGTCAGCATAAATGTCTACAAATGATGTAAGGATATGATTTGGAAGATCATTAATGTAGATCAGGAAAAGAGTTGGGCCCAGAATGGATCCCTGAGGGACACCGGCATTAATACTGTGAGCTTCTGATTTTTGCCCCTCAACTACTACTCTTATGAACCTATCAGAAAGAAATGATTTAATAATTGAGAAGACTTTTCCAGCTATACCATAGCTAGCGATCTTATGAAGTAAACCTTTATACCATACCCTATCAAAGGCTTTAGATATGTCAAGAGCAATTGCCCTAGAAAGATTGCCACCGTCGAGAGATTTGCTAATCCTATGCGATATAACTGTAAGGACATCTGCTGTAGATCTAGCAGAACGGAAACCATATTGAGTGTCACTAAGAAGGTTATTTTTGTTGAGATGTTTGATTACTTCTGTATTTAACACAGATTCTAGCAACTTACTCATGACGCACAGGAGACTTATTGGCCTGTACTGAGAGGGGGATGAGCGATCACCTGAATTCTTAAATACAGGGCATACTGATGAGATTTTCCAGGGAGATGGGAAACTATTCTCCTTAAGACAACGTTTAAACAGTTTTGTAAGTATGGGCGCTAGTTCAGGTTGAAGTTTTTTGAGTACTATAATTGGAATACCATCAGGGCCAGTTGCTTTACTGGAATCAAGGTTTTTGATTAGCTTGGCAACATCACGTACAGATATACGTATATCACATAGCGTGTTTTCTGATACAGGAGAAAATATTGGGGGTTGGCGGTCTTGGTCGCAAAGGGTAGAATTAGCTGCAAAGTTCTTGACAAAGAGTTTGGCTTTGTCTGATGCTGACGAGATTACCTCAGGTCCATTGATAATAGTTGGGATGGAGCACACGCTTCTGTTCAGGATTCTGTTTGCTATTTGCCAAAACTGGTGGGAACCAAGCCGCTGCTCAGCTACTTTGGACTTAACAGATTGAGCATACAACTCTCTTGCGTTCCTTATTACTTTCTTACAATGGTTGCTGGCAGTCCTGAAAACGGCTTTAGTTTCCATACATCTATTACGTTTGAAGCAGTGGAAAAAGTGATTTCTGTGCGCAATGGCAGCAGCACATTCTGGAGAGAACCATGGCTGGCTGTTAGGTTTTTGCTGAAACTTTTTAGAGGGTATGAAATGGTCAATACCTACAATTAACCATTCAGTTAGGTCTAATACTATAGAGGACACATCCTTTTTAAACATGGAATGCAGAGGTAGATCAGATAAAAATGTACGGAAGCTATCCCAGTCAGCCTTAGTGTATCGATATACTGTACGATGAAGTGGTACGTCTGGGGACTTATTACATTTCATTTTTATCTTAATTGATACAACAGAGTGGTCGGAAGATCCAAGAGGCGACAGAACAGAAACTGAACATAGTTCAGGGCAAGTTGTGAGAAAAAGGTCTAGTAGGCTCGCATACTGGCCGTCATTATCGGGCACACGGGTAGGTTCCTGAACAATCTGAGTGAGGTCATAGGCAATGGAGAAATCATGACAGAACCTCCCCTCATCATCGGTCTTGTTTGAGTGGGTCAACCATTCGACGTTGTGAACATTGAAGTCTCCACATACGTGAATGTTAGCTGAAGGATAAGTAGAAAGGACTTGGTCAATTTTCTCAGATATGCTTTGAAAGATAGTAACTCCGCTGTTGTGGGGGCGATAGAGAGTAAATATAAATGCAGTAGTGTGAGCTAAAGCAACCCGGAAGCACATATAGGGTAAGTTAGGATCTTCCCTGGAGATGTCCCTCCCACATGGAAAGCTATCTTTAATATAGGCACATATTCCATGCCCATGGCGATCTTGGGGGTCAGATTTAGAAGTTAAGTTAGAGTATCCTGTAATTGCAAACTCATCTAGGGAAATAGCCTGTCCAATGCCAGTTTCACTTAAAAATAAAAGGTCTGGTTTAGTCTCCTGTAATTGGGTTTCAACCTCTGGAAGGTTAGAACGTAGACCCCTGATGTTGGAGAAGGAGACATGGTAGTAGGGGTCTACGTTGGAAGTTGGAGAACCGGGTTTAATCGTGTATTTTTTCTTGAAACTTGTCATGATGAAATTTTGGAATTTGTGGACTAGGTC
This sequence comes from Euprymna scolopes, assembly GCF_053919585.1. Lineage (NCBI taxonomy): Eukaryota > Metazoa > Mollusca > Cephalopoda > Sepiida > Sepiolidae > Euprymna > Euprymna scolopes. The sequence goes on from NC_136483.1 coordinate 167,071,267, forward strand.
GACAGATTTACTTAGAGCAGGACAGAGGGGAAACTAAGAGAGAAAAAGAAACGAAGAATTTTTTTTTTTTTGTACCACATGATAAGGTAAAGCCGTAACAATTACCCACTAGTATGGCATCGAGAGGCCCCACCAGAAGCTACTGCATGGTCCAGATTCCATTCACCAAATGGCAATACAGCAGCTCCAGTACTTTGCACCTGCTGATAGGACAGCCTCCTTAGTGGTTAATCCAAGGTTCGGGTCCCTGACTATCAGGCGGATAACGTCAGCCCAGACAAAACGTTTACCTCCAGCACCCTTACTAGTGACATGGCTACAAGGATAGACATAGAAACAGAAAATTTCCACCAACTCTGCCAACTGTTCGAGCAAAAATACTGCCAACCTAGAAAACAGCTTTTTCTTCTCCCTTTGTCAGAAAAATCACTCATTTAAAAAATGAGGACTGAGGGACAAATAAGAAGAAGCGAGAGTAACAGGAGCTGCCGATAACGCATCCACAATGCGTTTTCTACTCTCCATTAAAAAAAAAAAAAAAATAAATAAATAAAAAATAACTATTAAGTATTGTACTTAATAAAAGTCCAACGGACCTGTTTAAGGGAAAGTATGGTGATAGATTCCCCTCCCACGAACTAAAAATGAGTACAATTAGGTAATCTATTTTTGCAATCAACTCGGTAGATAAATAAACATTTATGGACGAGAGAAAAAAAAAAAAAAAAAAAAAAAAAAAGAAGCTAGCATTTAATACAACAGAAATACATAAATTAAATACTGAAATAAAATGTAGTTATTAATATTTGAATCTTAAAATAAAAAGTGCGAATTAGTAGAGAAAAAAATCACTTATCACAACAACGCATTCCGTCTCCAAACTAGTGAAGAATTTAACTTTTAATAGCGTTCAGAAGATTTTTTTTTTTTTAAATTAACCGTTAAGAGAAAGCGTGATTTTATTCTGAACTTTAACTAATCACGTTTTAAGCAACTTATGATATAAAACAAAATCGGATGGGGGGGGGTTCTTCCGAAGTTAGTTGGTGACGTTATAAGTAATTGCGAGATAAGATGGGAGCCAGAAATTAGGGGTGGGGGACTGAAAATGATAATATAATGGATTGATTATACAATATTTAAGATCAACTTGGTAGATAAACATTTATGGACGAGAAAAAAAAAAAAAAAAAAAGAAGCTAGCATTTAATACAACAGAAATATATAAATTAAATACTGAAATAAAATGTAGTTATTAATATTTGAATCTTAAAATAAAAAGTGCGAATTAGTAGAGAAAAAAATCACTTATCACAACAACGCATTCCGTCTCCAAACTAGTGAAGAATTTAACTTTTAATAGCGTTCAGAAGATTTTTTTTTTTTTTTTTTAAATTAACCGTTAAGAGAAAGCGTGATTTTATTCTGAACTTTAACTAATCACGTTTTAAGCAACTTATGATATAAAACAAAATCGGATGGGGGGGGTTCTTCCGAAGTTAGTTGGTGACGTTATAAGTAATTGCGAGATAAGATGGGAGCCAGAAATTAGGGGTGGGGGACTGAAAATGATAATATAATGGATTGATTATACAATATTTAAGATCAACTTATTCCGACGAGTTATTTACGGGCGTCAATTCCATGGTTGAGTGGGAGAACTACCGACTGTCAACACGGCGGTTCTAGGTTCAATCCTTGGCTTGGAGGAGATCTTGGTCTAGCGGCACTGGTGAGTTGTGATACAACGAAACAGGACTGAGTGTCGATGACTACAAATATATATATATATAATTATATATATATATGTGTGTGTGTATATAAATATATATAAATGATGGCGTAAATATCACAAAACATAATTGCAGTTACTCTTCCGATTTTTTCGGATTTATGTAATCATGCATATATTCTTTTATTTTCTTTTAAAGTTGATGAGTTCCTATTCTTCTAATGAGTCAGGGTGGAAAAGATACAAAAATTACAAAATAATTATATGAATGGTTCTCCGCTACGAAACAGGCACCGTAAAGAATTAAACATTTTAACACGCTGAAAGAAATAAATGGTAAGATGGCAACATCTTGAAATTTGGAATATAGACTTTTTGTCAGTTATATGTATGCATTCTGTAATTACATCGCGCTTTCTAAATGACAGGATTAGTATAAATAAAGGGTAAAATATAATTGAATAAAAATATTTTCTCCTATATATATACATATATATATATATGTGTGTGTGTGTGTGTGTGTGTGTGTTGTGTGTGTGTGTGTGTGTGTGTGTAAGTTCTTTGTAAATAAACAAATGAAACACTGCGGAAGTGGGAGGTCAATGTTTGTATAAAGCGTTGTTAGATATTATTGCCGACGACACCTGTCTAAGTAGCCTGATTGATACATCTACTGATCATCAACTCAATTGATGTTGGTTTGATCCCAAGCATCGGATGTGTGCTGGGCTAGCCACAGTGAAGAGCTGTGATATAGCGATACAATCTGTCTGTGGATGACTATATATATATATATATATATATATATATATATATATATATATATATATATATATTCAACCACTCTTATGAGACGTAGACAACGAAGTACTTGTCAGTGGTGGATACGTATATTAACAATAAACACATATGCTGCTCCCCATTTGGGGATACAAAATTGGTTAAAGGGAAAATTATTCCCAACGCGCATTTAGGTAAAGATGTACTTTCGTATAAATAACTGAGTTCGTTCAAAAGATATCTCTAAACAAAAACAAACAAATAACATATATATATATATATATATATATATATATATATGTATATATATATATATGTGTGTGTGTGTGTATAACTACTTCATTTACTCACATACAATTAATATACGAAAGTATAAATTTATGCGTAAATTTTAAGTATTTACTTCAACAGTGCTCAATACGTAGGTAGAGCTAGTTAGTAAATTATAAATATACATGGCGTTGAAGCTATACTGAATATTCCGCATTTCATCCACTCTAGGATTCTTCAGGCTTATATATATATATATATATATATATATATATATATATATATATATATATATATATATATATATATATACTAGCAAAAGTACCCGTCGTTGACTGGGTTCAAAAACAGCCTACAGAAAATGGACTATGATTTATGAAAGTATGATAGGTTATAAAAAGGAAGGCTTGTAAAGAGATAGCTTCGAATTTGGGGGTATTAAAACCAAAGCAAAATATGATGAAAGTAAAAATAAAATAGATCAACCACATAATTTATTACAACCATACCTGTTCACACTAAAACACTTATCACCATATTCTGTGGATCTATATTAAAAAACCTTGTTAAATTTTCTGACATATTTCCATTCTATGGAGGTCAGGTGCGAACGAACACACCATAATTTTATTATACCATATTTGTTCAAACTGAAACATAATTATCAAAGTATACTTACGCAGATAGATATGAAAAGTCTTTATTAAAGTTTGTGCCTATTTCCATTCTATGGAGGCCAGGCGCGAACGCAGACCCCATAATTTTATTATATCATCCCTATTTAAGTTAAAAAATACTTATCAAAGTATTATTATGCACATCTATATCAAAAACGTTTTTTTTTAATTTTTAAATTTTTTATTTCCATACTTTGTGGACCAGGCGCGAACGCAGACCCCACAATTTTAATGAACCAACGTTCTGTCAGATCAAACATACCCATTCCTGTGTCTCGATACACATCTTCTATCATTATATGTAATCAGTTTTTTTAAAATAGTCAACCATATAGGAGCCTATTCGTGACTAGACACACTCACACACACACACACACATTCAGCGTTATATATATATATATATATATATATGAGCATTAGTCTGATAAATTTATTAGCCTAGTCCTATAAATTTATTTTTTCTCTGTGCGGATATCCACTGATGAAGCGAGCTAGTCAGATTCGCAGCTTACTCTGAAGATGCCCGTCCAGGATAAAAATAAATCTATAATACGCTAATAATGCGCTGAGTTTGTACTTATTTTTCTTTTAACCCTTACGTATGCTTTGGTCGCATTCAGCTCTCATACTTAAAATTTCCTTTAGCAACGAGCCTATCCTTTTGGAATAACACACATACACTCTATTACTTCCCCTCTCTCTACACACAGAGTCTCACTCTTCATCTCCCTTTCTCCTCTCTTCCCCCTCTCTCGCTATATATATATATATATATATATATATATATATATATATATATATATATATATATATATATATATATATACATGATATACGACCAGTCTTTTAACAGTACCTGTTTCGTAGCGTATAAACAATCGTATAATTATTTTGGAAATTTTGAATGTTTTCCGCACAGACTCATCTGAAAAAAAATAAGAACTTTTTAACATTTAAAAGAAAATCCAAAGAATTGTGTATAAATACATACATCCGAAATAATCCGAAAAAAGTGGACATTTTGAAATGTTGAAAAAATAAATGGTAAGATGAATAACATCTTGGAATTTGGAATATAGCCGTTTTGTTATCTGTCTGTCTGTCCATCTCTCTCTCTCTCTCTCTCTCTCTCTCTCTCTCTCTATATATATATATATATATATATATATATATACACATACACATATATTTTTTTTTACAAAGCAGTCACCACATATCAAGGCTGGAGGCCACTCGAGGATAAGAGTTAATGAGTGTACAGTGGTCAAGGGGAACAAGTTGTAGTTATCGTTAGTAGTGGCAGTTTGTAAAATTGGATTACTTACTCATCAAGAATTTGTTCACGTTGGACTTGAAGACAACCATATTATTGTCAGTTGGAAAACAGGATAATGGAACAGAGATCCATAGGCATGCAGTTCTAAGAAAGAAGCTTTGTTTATGGAATCTACGTTTAGGTTTAGGCACAGATAAAGAGATGTGGGAAATTATTGATAAGGTTGTCAGCTAGACGAGTATTTTTCGTGAAAGTCAAGCTAGGAGGACCATAGATTGGAGCTCAGACGAGTACTTGAAAATAATGATAAAGCAGAGACAGGCTTGCAACGTCTCTTCTGAGGGAAAAAAAAGTTCCAGGGAAGAGAAAAGGTCATCCCCCATTGGGGTACGATATCTATTTTTATATATATCTCTCTTTCTCTCTCTCTCTCTCTCTCTCTCTCTCTCTCTCTCTCTCTATATATATATATATATATATATATATATATATACCTATCTATCTATCTATGCATCTATTTTACTCTCCCTCTCTCTCTCTCTCTCTCTCTCTCTCTCTCTATATATATATATATATATATATATATATATATATATATAGAGAGAGAGAGAGAGAGAGAGAGAGAGAGGGAGAGTAAAATAGATGCATAGATAGATAGATAGGTGGTTAGTTAGAGATAGTAAGATAGATAAATAGATAGGCAGATACATTTATTATTATGATGCATTCTGGGAAGCATGGAGTAAACGTACCGCCCCCCCCCCTTGGCCCGTGATCGACTATATAGATAGGATATCCTTCACACTAATGTTTAAGTACCTAGGTCTAATTACCACAAATAGGTTAACGGACACACACAAAAAGACGTAGGCGAGGTTCATGTCTCTCTCCTATGTATAGTTAAAAGAAAAAACAAGTTATTATCTTCATGCTGACCTAGCCCGTATGCGTCGTATAAATATTTGCATAGGATTATTGTTCTAGATTTTTTTATTAACGAACGATAACTCTGTAAACTGCGTATATAATGATTCCTACGTCATATTTTTTCGTTTCAAAAATTGCTATTTTCAAAGCTGTGAGATTGCCTAGAACGTACGTTGGCATTGCTGGTAAAATGGCTACTCTGTTGTCTGCGTCCGGTATATTATGCTTCTCATTTTACGTTCTTTTTTTATGCCAGTCTTGCATGACTTACGTCCCTTTATCTAATAGGATTATCTTAGCACTGGTGTAAAAGCAATTTTACGCCTGGTAGCTTCTTCGACACGCCCGACAGCCGCGCAGCCGCTTCTCATAACAAACAATTTGTAATTTTACGACACTCGACACGGACCAACTGTTTTTGGTCTGCTCTAGTTTCGCGCCCTCTTTCCCACTCTTTCTTTATTTTTTATTCTTTCTCTCTTCTTTTTTCCTAATCTTTCCACATATTCCAGCCCAAATCTGTTCCCATTTTATAAAATTTATACAAAAACACGTCGACTTCTGTTTTTTTTTTTTTCGATTTTTTTTTTTTTTTACGACGAGGTCATAACTTTTAATATGAGTCGTTCTTACTGGACGTTTTCCTTGGCTACGCCCGAGGTAGATTTTTCAGGAACAAAAAGCTCACTCATAGATTAAAATAAAAATTTCTGAATTGTTTATCTAGTTACTTCACAGGTGTGACACAAGGACGGAAAATGGTCTAATGCTTTCAGATCAATTTGTTTTTTTTCTTTTTGACAAAGGAGTCACCACTTATCAAGACCAGGAGGTCACTCGAGGATAAGAATTAATGAGTGAACCTGTCAGTCATTGTAAGTAATGGAAATTTGGAAAATTGGATTTCTTAAAGCGATGGCTCATTAAGAATTTTTTCACGTTGGACTTGAAGACAACCATATTGTAGTCAGTTGGAAAGCAGGAAAACAGAATAGAGTTCCGCAGGCGTGCAGTTCTAAGAAAGAAGCTTTGTTCATGGAATCTACGTTTAGGTTTAGGCACAGATAAAGAGTGGAAGAAATTATTTATAGTGGTTTCAAAAGTCGGGCCAGAGGGGACCATAGATTGGAGCTCAGACGAGCACTTGCCATGAAAATAACGATAAAGCAGAGGCAGGCTCGCGACGTCTCTTCTGTGGGAAAGATGTTCCAGGGAGAGAAAAGGGTTACGAAGTCTATTTTGAACTCTGTCAAAGCAGGAGAAGTTGCTTCTAGCAGCTTCTTCCCAGATGTGACATACCCCGACTAACCTAACAAGCAGCAAAATCCCACCCTTACACTAAATGCCGGAAAACCTTATACTCGAATAGTTTCTTCACTCGAATTGTTAGATTTTTTAATTCTCGCTTGGGACCTTGTTTCTCTCGGAACCTGACTGTACTGACACGCAGGAGTTTAAGTATGATGTGAACAAACATCTTGCTGCTGAACTCCCCACATAGAAAATTCTGTCCCAAATAGAAGCTACTTACATCCAAGTGGCACTGTGCTTTGTTTGGGGTGAAAAACAGTAAAAAAACAAAAACAAAACAAAACAAAACAAACAAAAAAAAAACTATATCACTCTTATAGATCAAAGACAATGAGTCAAGTACGATAACCATTAGGCCAGCTTGACACGATCTTAAGACTTTGTTTACAAACTTACTTAATCTTAGCATAATGTGAACGATATGCGCATCCGCTTCGTGAAGCAGTTGAGAAACAAATAAAAATCCGACGATTAATCAAGTAAAAATTTCTTCAATTTTGACCTCTTAGTAGGCTTTTTTTCCGGATGAAAACCGATTTAATTTCAAGTCTGTAGATAAAAATTCGTTGAGTATATAGGTTGAGAAGTGTCCTCACACACATTCTGACTTTTATAGATATAATAGATGAGTATTTTATGCATACATGCTTTCTACTCTGTAAGCTTAAGGTCCGGAAGCTACTCGGGGATAAGGGTTATTGCAAGTACAGTACGTTAGTGTGGATATTTAAAGTGTCTACTTAAGGGGACAGTTCATCAGGAATTTGTTTACGTTGGACTTGAAGACATCCAAGTTGTACTCAGGAGGGAAGCAGGCAGACGGAACAGAGTTCCACAGGCGTGCAGTTCTAAGAAAGAAGCTTTGTTCATGGAATCTACGTTTTGATTTAGGCATAGATAAAGAGTGGGGAAAGTTTTTGTACAGTGGATTCAGCTAGACGGGTGTTTTTTGTAAAAGATTGGTGAGGGGGACCAGAGATTGGAGTTCAGACGATCACATGCCATGGAAATAACGATAAAACAAAGATAGGCTTGCAACGTCTCTTCTGTGAGAGAGAGGTTGCAGGGAAGGGAAAAAGGCATCCCCCACTAAGCCACGAAGTCTATTTTGTACTCTGTCAAGGCAGGATAGGCTGTTTTTAGCAGCTCCTGCCCAGATATGGCAGCAGTATTCCATTCTTGGACGTACTTGGCTTTTATATAGATAGAGAATTGCATCTTCTGGAGCGGTAGAAGGATCCCACCATCTTTCCAGCGACCTTGGCAACAGACTTGATGTACGTGTTCCATTTCAGATCAGGTCAAGCCCAGAAGCTTGTCAAAACATGGGGCTTCTCCTAGACGAGAGCCATCCATTTCAATTGATGCCAGATGGGGATCAGAGCCTTGATGATGTAAAGATGGGGGTTTGGTCTTAGATGCATTAAAGGTAACCAGCCACGTCTTCCCCCACTGAACCACTCGTTCGAGATCAGAGGAGAGCTTTGTCATTTACAGCTTTTGATGTGTTGTTGTAGATGATCGTGTCATCAGCATAGATGTCAACGAATGATTTAAGTATGTGTTTGGGGAAATCATTGATGTACATCAGGAAGAGAGTTGGGCCCAGGATGGACCCTTGAGGGACTCCAGCATTAATACTGCAGGCCTCTAATTTTTGTCCATCAACCTTCTTAAGATGTTAGTAACTCATCACATTTATTTCGTATTTACGTGTTTTTTAAGCAACGGCTTTTTAAAAAATTGCTTTCGGTTATACCTTTGTCGATGGTCTGTAAGCCCACGTGCAAAATAAACCATGTCCCAGGGTCTTGATTATCTATGAAAGTTTATTCTAACTGACGAAAACCTGTGTACATTTCCGCGGAATACACTCACCCCGAAAACAGTATAAGTATTTTCAAGTCGAAAGATTATTAGGTGGACAAAAATCCGAATAGTAGAAGCAGAAACATAATTACATTTATTTTCAAAAATCTAATAAAAAATAAATTGATAAAGACAAACAGACAGAATAGTTCTAAAAAAAAGGGGGGAGCAAAATAATGAAAATAAAAGACTCCAAGACAACGCCGGGCTGTGTCAGCTAGTGTATAATAAATTAAAGTAAATCTATTTTTGTTAATGCAGTGGTTCCCAAACATTGTACCGTGCACAGTGCGTCGCGGAATGATTATTGGTGTGCCGTAAAGAGATCATAGCTAGAAACCATTTAATTTTATTTTGTTTAATAAAGACATTTAATTTGTTAAGCATGATGACAGCGCTTGATTCAAGATTTTACACATACTAATTAGTAAGCTTTGTTTATGGTTTATATTAGTGATGGGACGATTATTCGGACTATCAGGAGTTTTCTTTAAAGTATTGCGAATCGGCATAAGATCTTGATAATTCAAACCCAATTCCGACACCATACTAGATATTGAAAATAGGATATGTTGATTTATGTGAATAAAAATTCTCATTATTTAATCTTCTTTGTTTTTTTTTTTTATCATTGGTTCCTCGACAAAAGGAGGGTGGACCTGTAAATTCACCTTTATCCGTTCGTCCGTTTGTCCGTTCGTCTGTCCACACTTTTCTCAATAACTACGCCTTGGAATTTTTTGAATTTTTTCGCAAACATTAAACATGATATGAGTAAAAAAGTAACTGAACGGATTTTCCGGGAAAACTCCGGCTGCCCCTCCTACGGGTGCCTTTCGGTTAAAAATTGTTAAAATTGACACTTTTGTGCTTATTAAAAAAAATTGATGCCTTGGATTTTTATAAAACTTTCTGAAAAGCTGTAACTAATTGATTTCATATAACTTTGTCTATACATCGCGATAACTCTTGGGTGTGCCCCAGGGGCTCTTTACGGGCTAATAAATCACTCCATTTTGGGGACTATTTTATCATATTTGTCTATTTAGCAGTTTTGCATGGTGCTGAACTCAAATTTAAATACGTTAAGGCCTTGGGGACTTTTGGGACTAAATGGGGGGGGGCAAATGATGGACTTAGTCATTTCTTTATTCGCATGGCGCAGAACTCAAATAAGGTCTAAAACTGCATCGTTTGTTGATTTTCACCAGGATTTGACGTCTCCTGAGGAATTTGGGGGCTAAATGAGGGTGGGGGCAAATGCTGAACTTAGTCATTTTTGATGCCTCGTTCACTGTGCGCTCTCGGGGGACCATGCATGCTTCATTTGTTTTATTGCAAAAAGGCCTTATGAGTAGAAAAACAGTTACTTTTTGTGATAGGTCTGCAGTGGAAATAAAAAACAAAAAAAACAAAAAACTCAATAGCGTGCCACCGTGTAAAAAAAAAAAAAAATGTTGGAAAACACTTCGGTAATATAATACTAATTGATTTGAAGTAATATTGCAAAATAAATGGTTTTGACGCCCCGCCCCCTCCCGCGAAAAAGATTATATTTTAAACAAGTGAATATCAGATTAACTTTCAACACAATAAAAGCTTCTGTAATGCGGTTAGAGGAGGAAAAAAAAAATAGAAGGAAATATCCGGCTCAAGTTCTTCCCTAAAAAATCCTATATTTCCCAAAGGGATATGATTTCTATTTAAACGTTCAACTTTGATCCAGCCAAGCTTTCAAACATCACGCTAGTTGCAAAAATTCTCCAATTCTTTACGCCTTTTTTGGTTTATATTCCGAAATTTCATGATCGTATATTGGGACATAATATAGTTTATCTCTATTACCAAAATATATTCGGATAAATAATGGGTTGACCAATGTTACGCGACGATTAATTGGTTAGGAATAATAATTTCACAAACAGTTTCTTTTTTATTTGATTTCGTCAATTGTATTGTTTTCCACTTTCTTTCGCAATAACTCTAACAATTTTTAATCTACAGACTCGAAATTTGATATACAGGGTACTGAGATTTCGGAAAATCGATGTGATCGGTTTCGGCCAGAAATTTGGCTGTTAATGGGTCAAAGTTCAATGATTTGACCTTTGAGAACTCTACCAAACTCATCCGACAATTTTGGGTCTAAACACTTGAAATTTTAGATATAGGTTGCTTGGACATGGATCTAACTTAATAATGTAATTTGAGACCAAAACAATAAATGTTAAGGGGTCATAATAGGGGTCAAAGTTAAAAAAAAATGTGACCTCTGCGGTCTCTACCAAATTACACAGACAATTTCTGGTCTAAACATTTGAAATTTTACATAAAGGTATTCAGAGATAGGGCAAGAATTTTAATCGGTTTGGGTCGAAAATGTTTAGTTACCAATATATAAATGTGTGTATGTATGTATGTTTGCATGTCTGCCTAAAACTTTTGACAGAGACGACGGATTTTACCAAGACCAGTATCGTTTTAAGTCCGACCTTTCATACAACTATCGAAAAACTGGTTAAAAACATTTATATCTTCACCTTCAACTCGGCACTTTTCTACGGGGGCTGGGTCGCCTTTTTCGCCGATATTTTTGGAAGTTATCCTCTCCTTATGATTGTCTGACCTAAATGTTAACGTAATTCACTTCAGGTTTGGCGGTGGTCGTAACCGCAAGGACGTCAGGTGTTGGAACTTTTTTTTGTTGGTGTTGGAATTTTTGGGGTATTGGAATCGGTATCGGAATCGGAAAAATTTGTGCCTAATTGTGTTTTTTAAAAAATTAGATTTTGTTTAAAACAAAATATTTCACAGAAGGTAGTAATGATGAAATAATAAACATTTATTGATTTAAAAAACTAAAATCTCCTCCAGCTCACACTACGGTCTCGATCATGACCAAACCTGACATGATGATGGTCACCGACCTAGGGATGGTGCGCACCATTTTTCAAAGTCAAGATAAAGTTCAGGTTATATTTGGGTACGGCTCCTAGAACATCTACTTACTGCAAGGGTGCCTGCATAGCAAAGTTCCGCGCAACTGTATATCAACTGTATAGCAAAGTCCCGTGCTATATATATATATATATATATATATATATATATATATATATATATATATACACTTGTGCCCGATATTATTCATACCCCTCGGATCTTTGAGATTTCTATAAGAATATTGCTCAAACCAGAAGGTAGACAATATTAAAGGGATTTCAAACAATAAATCAAGCATAAGCATTTAATTTAAACTCAACAAATAAATAAATTATGCAAGTTTGAAACAGTATACAAAGAAAAACAATAATGGCATTAGTTCAAAATTATTCATACCTCTCTTACTAATAGTCAATAGCATGCCCTTTATTCTTAATAACTGCTGTAACCGTTTTGGATATTTATCAACAAGGTTTTTACAAGCATCAACACTGATTTTTGACCATTCTTCAATGCAGTACTTCTCCAAATCCCTCAAATTTCTAGGTTTCCGCTTTTTAACCTTAGTTTTCAATATGTGCCAGAGGTTTTCGATAGGGTTCAGGTCGGGACTCTGGCTAGGCCATTCCAAAATATTAATTTGATTATCCTCAAACCATTTCTTGACTATTTTGGCAGTATGTTTTGGATCATTATCCTGTTGAAGGACCCAGTTTGGTCCTAAATGGAGCTTCTCCGCATCCTGTCTAATGTTTTTCTGGAGTATCTCCAAATATTGCTCCTTCTTCATGGTTCCATCTATCTTGACCAAACTACCTGGACCACTAGCCGAAAAGGAGCCTCAAAACATTAGGCTACCACCACCATGTTTCACCGTGGGTATGGTGTTCTTTGGGTTGTAAGCTTCTCCTTTCTTCGTCCAAACGTAAGAAGCATCCATATGGCCAAACAATTCAATTTTTGTTTCGTCAGTCCACAAAATACTTGAGAAAACGGACTCTGAAGAATTCACATGGGTCCTAGCAAACTTTAGACGTGCTGCAAGGTGTTTTCCGGTGTGCAATGGAGTCCTTCTTGGTCTTCTTCCTTTCAGACCATTTTCATGCAGAGTCCTTTGCAATGTTTGCCTTGATATTTTTATGCCAGAAGACTCCAGATTTTCTAAAATGTCCTTAGTAGTGGTGGTTGGATTTGCATTAACACTGCTTACAATATCCCTGGTGGCTCTAGCAGACAGTTTCCTTTTCCTTCCTCTACCAATCAAGTTGTTTGTTGTGTGGTGGCTCTGGAATTTTTTGCTGATGCTCTGTACTGTTGCTGTAGGGACCTCAAATTTCTTGGAAATTGACTTGTAACCTAAACCATCCTTATGTGAATTCACAATTTTAGTCCTAAGATCATTACTAAGCTCTTTTTTCTTCCCCATTCTAATAATTTTTATTCTTTTATTGGTTTTCAGTTGATATCATTTTAATTTCTGAAAAATGCAAAAAACGAAATGAAATTAATCAAAGGTTGTATAAAAGCATTCAAAATAAGAATCAAACAGGAAAAAAACAGTCAGAAACTCGATTAATACTGAAAAAATAAGGGGGTATGATTATTTTTGAACATTGCAGATTTTATAAATAGCTGTATATTTCTTTTATTACAAGTATCCCGAGATTTTAAAATGACGAAAATGATCAGAAGAGGTTTATTAAGAATATGTATCAATATGGACGTAAACAATAAATTCTTACAAAGTTACACCTAATAAACTCAATTTTCAAAGAGGGGTATGAATAATATCGGGCACAAGTGTATATATATATATATAAGTGAACGTGTCTCTCTGTCTCTTCGTCTGTCTGTCTGTCCGTGTACATTTCCCTACACAATATCTCTGTCAATTTTTAGTCTACATACTCGAAATTTGATATACAGGGTACTGAGATTTGGAAATATCTTAGTAATCGGTTTTCAGCCAGAAATTTGGCTGTTAATGGGTCAAAGTTCAACGATTTGACCTTTAAGAACTTTACCAAACTCCTCCGACAATTTTGGGTCTAAACACTTGAGATCTTTTATATAGGTTCCTTGGACATGGATCATACTTGATAACTTGAGTTGAGACAAAAACAATAAATGTTAAGGGGTCATAATAGGGGTCAAAGTTTAAAAAATTGTCCACTGCGGTCTCTGCCAAATTACTCAGACAATTTCTGGTTTAAACATTTGAACTTTTACATAAATGGTATTCAGAGATAGGGCAAGCATTTTAATCGGTTCGGGTCGAAAATATTTAGTTACCAATATATAAATGTGTATGTATGTATGTTTGCATGTCTGCGTAAAACTTTCGACAAAGGCGAGGGATTTTTACAAGATAAGCATTGTTTTGATGTTCGCACTTTTAGACTACAAATATCGAAAAATTGGCTAAAAATATTAATATCTTCATCTTTAACTGGGCACTTTTCCACGAGGGGGGGGGCTTTTTTTTCCGCCGATATTTTTGGAAGGTACCCTCTCCTTTCGGTTGGCTAGCCTTAATTTAAACCTACGCGACTTCCGGTTTGGCGGTGGTCGTAACAGTAAAGACGTCAGGTTTTTTCCTGTTCTTTTCCTCATTCGTGGTACGGGTTCGTGCCTGCCTTCTTACTACCACTTTTTATTTTATTTTATTTTTTTGCCGGACTGAAATGCTAGTATATATATATACATATATATATATATATATATATATATATATATATATATATATATATATATATATTATGTCAGACTCTTTAAGAAACCCGTTTCTTATCGTTGAGCTGTTTCAGTTGAAATAAAGCCGGTGAATTTAGCTCGCATGCACAGATAATCATATCATGATTAGATCACTCTGACAAACATTAAAAACATAAAAAAAATAAAAAATAAATGTTTAAATTTCAACAATATTTATCGCGGTTAACAATGGCTGAATGGATTTTATCCTTGCTAATGGAGTCAGAAATGGCTTCGTTGCCGGGTGCGAATCGGTCGACTGGTGTTAATCCTGACACCCTGCACTGGTAATTCTTAAAAGGATAAAACACTAGTGTCTGTAGGTATTTAATTAATATATATATATAACATGTTTTATTAACTACTTGTTCTTATATATATATATATATATATATATATATATATATATATATATGAAGTAAAAGATGAAAACTTTGAAAGTGTCGAATATAATGATAATATCATTTTTGTTTATTGATTTTTTTTGTAAGTCCTATATTTCGCTAATACATAGTCTCATCAGGGCCGAAAGTCCGGTTCGTGAATTTCTTTTTCTTATAGTGCTCCAATTTCGATTTAAAGTAAAAGATGGCCACACACTTTTTGAAGACACTTATTTTTAAAGGACTACAAAAAAAAATCAATAAACAAAAATGATTTTATAATTATATTCGACACTTCAAAGTTTTAAAAAAGTTCTCATTTAAATTTTACTTTAAAAATAAGTGTCTTCAAAAAGTGTGTAACCATCGTTTACTTTAAATCCTGCTCGAAACTGGAGCACTACACACATAAAACCACAAAATATTTAATTTTAAAAAAGGAAGCACAAGATAAGTCTATAGTCCTTAATCCGCTTCTCATCAGAGGGCAGGAATTAGCAAAATGCGGGATCGGATTTTGCATATAAAAGTATTTAATGAAACTACAAGTAAGTCACAGATCTTACTTGGTCAAAAAAAAGGGTGAGGTAAGGGGAATTTAACCAAGCAAGATCTGTGACTTACTTGTAGTTTCATTAAACACTTTTATATGCAATATCCGATCCCGCATTTTGCTAATTACTGCCCTCTGATGAGAAGGAGAGTATTAAGGACTATCCACTTATCTTGTGCTTCCTTTTTTAAAATTAAATATGTTTTTAACTCTTTTTCAAGATGTCTTTTAACATGTTTTATTAATCCTTTGTTCATATATATATATATATGCCTATATATATATATATATATATATATATATATATACACACACACACACACACACACACACACACACATATATATATATATATATAAATGCAGGGTAACCCCCTCAAAAAAACAAAAGCTAAATGGGGGCCATCTAGAACATATGCTGAACCGAGAAAAAAAGCCCAAAGACCCTTGTGTTTTGATGTGATGCTTTGAATGTTTTGAATATAATAAACTATTTATGACCAAAGTTTTATTTCATTCGGACAAAATACTAAGAAACAGGACCTAATTAGAGTTGGGTCCGTTCTTTTTGTATATATATATATATATATATATATATATATATATATATATATATATATATATATATATATATATATATATCCAGCAAGATTAGAAACAAAAATACACTGAACTTGCCAAAACCATGAATCTAAGTAAGTGTACTTTTATTTGCGAAAAAGTTCCGAAAAAAAATTGGAATTAGGGAAATTGCTGAAAACACAACGAAATACAATAATGAAAGCTACTAAAATATTATTTGGTTAGTGCAAAAATGATGTCGTTTTTTGACGTTCAACTTTCTATATAAAAACGACATTATTTTTGCACCAACTTAATGAAAACCCTTGAACGTGAGCTACAAACGCTAATCGGAAATACAGAAATGGAAACAGAAGTAAAACAAAAAAGTAGGGGAGCACCACACGGAAGCACGAAAACTGTAACCTGATAATTGTAAATTAAATACCCCCCCCCACATGCAAAACAAATTTATTGTCCATCAACTATCAATACACTAAATTATCGAGAAAGGTCGAGAAGGATAGAAAGACCGAGGGGGAATGGCACTTATCAGATCTTCACTGGATGAATACGAAAAGGACTGAGACTTTAGGAAGGCTTATTGTCACTCAAATTCCAGTGATTACCAATCGTCATTGCCAATAAGAAATCAATGGCATTCGGCTGTTGCGATAAGGCATTCATTTGCAAAGATAATCGAAAGAGGTGGAGTACTAAAAATCTGGAGAGACTTGTTGTCATCCAGCATCCAAAGAACGTTCCTTCATAATTTGTAACGTTGCTAAGTATTAATTTATACGGCTATGTACGTAATTAAGTTGTGCCAGTTTTATTGAAATACTAACATTTCAGCCCGGTGTTGCCCGAGTGTCCGAGATGTATGCTGAGCAAAAAACAAACAAACAAACAAACAAACAAACAAAAAAACAAATAGAAAAAAACAAAAAAATGAAAACAAAAAAAAAACAAAAGCAAAACGGTCAATTTTTTAAACTTTGATACCTATTATGACCCCTTAACATTTATTGTTTTGGATTCAAATTGAGTTATTAAGTTAGATCCATGTCCGAGGAACCTATATCTAAAATTTCAAGTGTTTAGACCCCAAATTGTCGGAGGAGTTTGGTAGAGTTCTCAAAATTAAAATCGTCGAACTTTGACCCCTTAAATGCCCAATTCCTGGGTATGCTGAGCAAACAAAAAAAAATCAAGTCATTAAGTTAGATCTATGTCTAAGGAACCTATATCTAAATTTTCATGTGTCTAGACCCTAAATTGTCGGAGGAGTTTGATAGAGTTCGCAAAGGTCAAATCGTTGAACTTTGACCCATTAACAGCCAAATTTCTGTCCGAAAACCGATCACATCGATTTTCCCAAATCTCAGTACCCTGTATATCAAATTTCGAGTCTGTAGACTAAAAATTGACAGTTATTGCGAAGGAAAATGTACACAGACACACAGACAGATAGACACGTTCACTTTTATAGATATACTAGCATGGGTGCCCGGCGTTGCCCGATTGTTTGGGGGTGCATGCTAAGCAAAAAAAAAAAAAAAAAAAAAACAAAAAAAACAAACAAAAAACAAAAACGGTTATTTTTTTTAAACTTTGACCCGTATTATGATCCTTAACATTTATTGTTTTGGTCTCAAATTACATTATTAAGTTAGATCCATGTCCAAGGAACCTATATCTAAAATTTCAAGTGTTTAGACCCAAAATTGTCGGATGAGTTTGGTAGAGTTCTCAAAGGTCAAATCGTTGAACTTTGACCCCTTAATAGCCAAATTTCTGGCTGAAAACCGATCACAACGATATTCCCAAATCTCAGTACCCTGTATATCAAATTTCATGTCTGTAGACTAAAAATTAACAGAGTTATTGCGTAGGAAAATGTACACAGACAGACAGACAAGTTCACTTTTATAGATATATAGATAATCGATTTTCTTAGATATTTTTGTCGCACCCCTTGTCAATGCTTTCAATCATTTTTAATTTTATTATTCGTATTTTGTTCTTAAATCTCTGCTTTAACTTCTAGTGACAAGATAAATGGTTCAAATACGGAACAAAACCTACATTTGCAGTAATTAAGTCTCAATTTGTGAAAATTACCTAATATAGTGGCCAGATAAAATCAATTATCGATTTGCCGTATGCAGTCTTATTTACGTCTTATGGCGAGAACTACTCAAGATAAAGTTATAATAAAGAGAATGGCCACATAGTTAAAAATATATTATTTCATAAGTTATTTAGAAAATTTAGAAAACCAAATATTGTTATTTAACATTTTGTTTATTAAATGAATACAATTATTTTTGTATGATTTTTTTCTGCGACTTTCGACAATATATGTCATGTTCAAAAGAAGACTTTTCCTTTATTTCTCGTCATTTTGCTGGTACTAGCCGTCAGGGATAGTCCACTCCTGGATACAACAAAATATACGATCGATTTTGTATATTATTTTATTTTTTGAAATCCTTTGAGATGCGGTTTCATAATCTGTCTATTGACTTTTTTTTCGAACTATTATCTTCATCTACAAAGTGATTGTTGTTTCACCACGTATGGTCCAACTCATCCTATGGCCTTCTTCAGGTGATTAACCGCGATAGGATAGGGATTCTGAGTATGTTAACTGTCTTCCATAGTTGTTGCTTTCTCACCAGGTTTTGGCCTATTAAACATCTGGTCTGCTTTGGGTACGATTGAAACTGCTATCTTCAGACAATGCTCACCTGGAACTGTAGAGAGTTAATGCCTCTATCCACTGCGCCACGGGCCCCGATCTTGTTGACGAATGTTTAATAAAGTCTGAAGTCCGATGTGTTTTGAGAAATTTGACGCTTGAGATTGTGTAACGTTTAAAAAAGCAGAAGACAGGAAGAAACTCGTTTTTCAGTTTTAAGCAAAAGCCTTTATATCTGGTATTTCTAACAACGCAGTTTTTTTTCTAAATATTTAAACAGTTCATTTCTCCTTCTCCGACCGCGTTTGTTTTTTCGTCTCTGCTCTGACGCTATCCACAAACACTTCCCGAATCACCATTCCTTCGATTGCTTCTTCTTCGAACACTTGTATCCTTTTTATTTCTTCTATAACGTCGCATCTTTAATGTCTGAGCTATGAAGACATGTTTGCTGCAAGGCTAAAAATTTAAACATGAACCAATAGCTATTATGTAACGCGTGCATATTCGTAATGCCGTAATTCGACCTTGACCTGGCAATTTCTATTTTTCTTTCAATTTTCACATTTTGTACCGATTTTGCCCAGCTAAAACCCAAATATAATTTTCGAATGGGTCGAATACCCTATATTTCCTGTCTTTAGGTCAAAAACTGACAGAGGAGTTTGGTAGACAAAATTTTTTAAACAAATATATATGCGCATACATAAATATATATATTTATAGAAAGAGTCTTGTGTTTACTATAATCATTTTACGCAAATATTACGCAAGTATAAATCATGTAGAATGTCTGCATTAATATATTTACACGTAATAGTTAACTAAAGATAATCATTCCATAAGAAAACCGAAAACAAAAATTAATAGGGAATTCATTAAAATGAATCTTTAAAAGAATATGCAAATTAGCTAGATCTTTTGCTAGTGAATGCAATCTACGAGCCATATATATAACAAATTTGTATTTTCTAAAAAAAAAAAAAAAAATAGAAAAAAGGGTTCAATACTGAAAAAAAATCTTTTTTTTTTTTTTTTTACACAGTGATCACCACTTATCAAGGCCCGGAAGCCACTCAGGGATAAGGGTTATTGCAAGTACATTACGTTAGTGTGGAGATTTGATGAAGTGTTTAATTAAGGGGGCGGTTCATTAGGAATTTGTTAACATTTGACTTGAAGACATCCAAGTTGTAGTCCGGAGGGAAGCAGGCTGACGGAACAGAGTTCCACAGGCGTGCAGTTCTAAGAAAGAACTGTTTTTTATTTTATAGAAGTATAGATTTAGAGAATTTCGAGCACTAAATAATGTTATATATGTTTCTTTTTATTATTAAATGAATAAAGCTATGTTAGAATAGCAGTTGAGGGATTCTGTCGGGTGGTGTGGACGACGATATTAATATGTAAACCAGATTACAATTCAACAACAGGTTTGTGAAAAATGTCCACATTTTGAATGACTTCCTTTTTCTTCTAAATTTCAGATGCAACCAGACATCTGTACTCAAAAACGACAGGTCTGTTGCGCTATACTTTGAAGTAGTCTTCTGTCTGCGAATTGATTCGAAAAGTATATTCGTCTTTCTGTCACGTTTTTTGAAGTAGTATATTCGTTGGTCTATTGCATTATTAGAAATATCATTTTTGTCAGCCGGTCACATTTGTGAACATAGCATTTTCGTCGGTCCGCCATCTTTTTACTTCTTCAAAATAGTATTTTTGTCGGTCCGCCATCTTTTTATTTTTTCAAAATAGTATTTTTGTCGGTCCGCCATCTTTTTAATTCAAAATAGTATTTTCGTCGGTTGTCTCATATTTCAAAACGGTACTTTTGCATTTATGAACCCGCAATTCCCACGAAGTTACTCGGGTGTGTCCGGCGGATGACGGGGAAAACCGGAAACGGTCAACAAGTAGTTTTCTAGATATTAAGGCATTATTTTTCAATCTATAATTTTATGAATTTTGGTGGTTGTCGCCATTATTAACATGGGTGGGGAGTTGTAACCATTTGTACTTTTTGTAACAAGGCTCGCTCGGTCGTTTCCGGTTACTCCTGTTATCGAGTAACTTCATGGGAATCGTAGGTTCATAGATGCAGAAGTACTCTCAAAACAGCATTCTTGTGGCTTTGCCTCGGTTTTGGAAACAATTTTCATTAGTTGGTAACATTTTTCAAAAAAAAAATCGTCGGTCTATCATATTTTTCCAAATCACAATTCCGTTGGTCTGTCATATTGTTTTTTGAAATTGTATTTTCTTCAGGTTGTCAGATTGAATAAATGTCGTTGTTTTCTCACATTTTTAGAAGTTGCATTTCTTTCAATCTGTTGGCCTTTTGGAAATAAATTTTCTTTTCTTGGTCTGTTACGTTGTCGTCATTCTGTCCTGTTCAATTTTGAAATAGAAATTTTAGATACGTAGTGTTGAGCCGTCGCTCTGTCTCGCTCAAGTTTCAAATTCTCATCCCTAAATGCTAAGATAAAGAATACCCTTTTATTTCTTACTGTCGCTATCGTCATACAAATTAGACAAATCACGCACATTTTGACACAAAAGAAAAGTGTATTTTTCTGCTGACACTATTTTTCGAGGAGATCATACGAGACGGAAATGTTAAAAATTCGGACGCAAAATTTGAATTCGCCGTTCACTTTATCTCAGTTATGTTTTCTAAATTTAGTCCCTCTTAAATGAACTTAAGTGTATCCGAGTGTATATATATATATATATATATATATATATATATATATATATATATATATGTATATATATGTGTGTGTGTGTGTGTGTGTGTGTGTGTACAGTGTAGATATATATGGAAGAGGGAGAAGCAGGTTGTTTTTCAAGACATTTTGTGGTAATCTTCTTAATCGGTCCCAGACGAAGTATCAGTTCCGTTAGGGAAACACGAAGAGACAAAAGCGCCAATCATTTCGCCACGTGGCCGACAATGAAAGCAGAATTCTCTTTCTCCTCTTCTCCTCCTCCTCCTCTCTCTCTCTCTCCCTACCTTCTCCTCTCTCTGTTTTTCTCTCCCGCGAAACATCCATTATTCTCGGTCAAGTACTTTTTAAAGAGGGGGAAATAGTTTACTTATAATCAGATCATTGCTTAACGACGTTACACCGCACCTTCGCAGCGATCCAACTCGACAACACATGGTCAGCACGTAGATAGGACGGTCATTCAAGCTGGATACGCGGTTCAGGACACTGACCGACCTTTATCATAAAGTAGGATATTACCAAATTTGGTTACTTTTGTTAAATTTCGTATATAGTGTATACAGAATCCTGAAGTGATAAATACTGTAAAATACACCCCAATTCTATAACAAGGAACAACATGTGTTTATTAACACACACACACACACACACACACACACACACACACACACACACACACACACACATATATATATATATCAAGTGGAAATACACAATTCTGATAAATCCTTTACATAGGGATCTATCAGGGTGTAAGCATATGAAATGTCACGATATAGTGCGTTTTTATAAACTTGTATATGATGTGTTTTCCTTATTGAACTCTATATTTATTTTGTGTTGTCTTGAATTGATTATATATATGTATATATATATATATATATATATATATATATATATATATTATTTTTAAAGTATAATTATCCACTGACACGTGTTTCGTCGTACACGACTCATCAGAGTGGCTGAATCTAGCGAGATTCGAAATCGGCACCTCATGATAAGAAGCCTAAACCTCTATTACGTGGCTAACCTCGCCGGACTACTAAATGTATCATTTTACGTATTCAGCCACTCTGATACGTCGTGGACGACGAAACACGTGTCAGTGGATAATTATACTTTAAAAATAATATATATGCCACTCCCCATTAAAGGGGGTACCAGATTGGTCAATGGGAAAATTATTCCCAACAAGCATTTAGGTAAAAATGCACTTTCGTATTAATACTTGAATTCATTCAAGAAAGTATCGCTAACAAAAACAAATAAAAACATCTATATATATATATATATATATATATATATATATATATATATATATATATATATATATATATATATATATATATATATATATAAAGCAGACATTATTAAATTCCACGGAGATATTTTGCTTTATGATTCTTTTTTATTTTTCCGATTTCCTGTATAATCGTAAATATTGATGAAAGGTCCATAGTTATCACGAGCGCTTTCGATTCGAACACGAATCATCTTCAGATGTTGATGAAGTGAAGGTGTATATGAGGGAAAATGGAAAGTAAAAAAAAGTGAAAAATAAAATCTAATATATAAAAGGTTATATGTCTGTCTGTCTCTATATCTTAAAACTCTATCTCTTCCGATACTAAAAGTCGCAGATCGGCATTAGGGGTATCAAATGATTGGACTTTTCATGGACCGTTCTTTTATGAGTCTTTAGCCGGTCAAAATAATTTTTAAAGGGTCAAAAAGGGCTAAAATTGCAAAGTTCGTTAAACGCTTTGTGCATTAATCTTAGTTTATTTTTAATTTTTAATTTATAATCAGTTTGTATGCTTTTCACGTTGGTATAGTGTTAATGTTGCCAGCTTTGAATGCTGTACTTTCGGTTTCGATTTTAGCTGATGGCACCCGAATACTTTTTTCTTATTTTTGAAATCTTTTTTTTTTTACAAGGGGTTCACCACTTATCAAGGCCCGGAAGCCTCTCAGGGATAAGGGTTATTGTAAGTGCAGTACGTTAGTGTGGATATTTAAAGTGTCTACTTAAGGGGGCGGTTCATCAGGAATTTGTTTACGTTGGACTTGAAGACATCCAAGTTGTAGTCAGGAGGGAAGCAGACAGACGGAACAGAGTTCCACAGGCATGCAGTTCTAAGAAAGAAGCTTTGTTCATGGAATCTACGTTTTGATTTAGGCATAGATAAAGAGTGGGGAAAGTTTTTGACAGTGGATTCAGCTAGATGGTTTTTTTTTGTAAAAGATTGGCTCTATAATAATAAATACAAAATCTTGCAAATTAAAATATCATATTTAAGCGTATTTTACAACCGGGCAAAGCCGAGCTCCCCGCCCCCGTTAGTACACAATAAATTGTATCGAGTAATGGATTAAATGTATATAAAAATCGATTAAAAGTCGGTTAAAATCAAAGTTAAATCTGAGTAGTAAAATCAATAAGTCCAAAGCGAAATATTGGCAAAGTCCGTGGTTTACGGGCTACGCCAGACTTTTAAGATGTAGTTGCTCTTCTCGAGTGCGGTATGTTATTTATAGTAGGGTGATGCATTCTAGTATAGGATACTTCGAGAATTCTTAACTTTTAAAAATTGTCTTCGTGTTGTACAATTTTTGTTTTATAAACAAGGATTTATCTAAGATTAGCATTTCAGCCTGGCGTTGCCCGGGTGTTTGGAGGTGTATGTATAGCAAAAAATAAATAAATAAATAAATAAAATAAAATAAATAAAACAGTATTTTTTTAAAATTTGACCCCTATTATGACCCCTTAATATTTATTGTTTTAGGCTCAACTCGAGTTATTAAGTTAGATCCATGTCCAAGGAACCTATATAAAAAAATTTCAAGTGTTTAGACCCCAAATTGTCGGAGGAGTTTGGTAGAGTTCTCAAAGGTCAAATTGTTGAACTTTGACCCGTTAACAGCCAAATTTCTGGCCCTAAATCGATCCCAAAGATTTTCCAAAATCTCAGTACTCTGTATATCAAATTCCGAGTCTGTAGACATTAAATTTACAGAGTTATTGCGTAGGGAAATGTACACAGACACACACAGACACGTTCACTTTTATAGATATTCTAGCATGGGGTACCCGCCTTTGCCCGGGTATTTGGAGGTGTATGGTGAGCAAAAATAAAAAAAAGCGGTCAATTATTTTAACTTTGACCTCTATTATGACTCCTTAACATATATTGCTTTGGACTCAAATCAAATCGTTGAACTTTGACGATTTAACAGCGAAATTTCTGTCCGAAAACCGATCACATCGATTTTCCCAAATCTCAGTACCCTGTATATCAAATTTCGAGTCTGTAGACTTATAATTGACTGAGTTATTGCGTAGGGTAATGTACACACACAGGCATACAGACAGACAGATACACAGACAGATATCCAGACATGTTCAATTTTATAGATATATAGATAGATAGATAGATAGACTAATGGATTAAACAAAAATATATACGTATACATAAATATATATGGAAACGATTTTTTTTGTTTATTGTAAGCTTTTTACGCAAATATTATGCAAGTATGAATCATGTAGAATATCTGCATGAATATAATTACATGTAATAGTTAACTAAAGATGATCATTTCATAAGAAAACCGAAAAAAACTAATAGGGAATTAATTAAGATGAATATTTGAAATAATATGCAAATTAGCTAGATTTTTTGACGATGAATGCAATTTATCGAGCCATATAGAAGAAAATTGTATTTTTTTTTAAATATATAGAAAAGAGGGGTTTTAATATGAATATCAATGCACACAAAAGAAAACCGAATTCATAGGAGTACTAGCATTTCAGTCCGACGTTGCCCGGGTGTTTGGATGTGTCTGTTGAGCAGAAAAAAAGGTTATTTTTTTAAAACTTTGACCTCTATTATAACCTGTTAACATTTATTGTTTTGGGCTTAAATCAAGTTATTAAGTTAGATCCATGTTCAAGGAACCTATATCTAAAATTTTAAGTGTTTCGACCCAAAATTGTCAGAATTATTGCGTAGGGAAATGTACACAGACACACAGAGAGACACGCTGACACATTCACTTTTATAGATATACAAATATTTCGGCCCGGCGTTGCCCAGGTGTTTGGAGGTGTATGCTGAGCAAAAAAAAAACAAAACAAAACAAAACAAAAAAAAGGTCAATTTTTAAAACTTTGACCCCTATTATGACCTCATAAGATTTATTCTTTTGGGCCCACATGGAGTTATTAAGTTAGATCCATGTCGAAGGAACCTATATCTAAAATTTTAAGTGTTTAGACCCCAAATTGTCGGAGGAGTTTGGTAGAATTCTCAAAGGTAAAATCGTTGAACTTTGACCCTTTAACAGAGAAATTTCTGGCCGAAAACAGATCACATAGATTTTCCCAAATCTCAGTACACTGTATATCAAATTTCGAGTCTGTAGACTTTAAATTGACAGAGTTATTGTGAAGGAAAATGTATACAGACAGATAGACACACACACAGATACGTGCACTTTTATAGATATATAGATAGATTTTGTTTTATTTTCATTTTAATTTGTTCACTATCTATTATGTTTATTTTCATTTCGATTTTATTTTACTAAAATTTTCTTCAGTTTCTTACTTTATATATTACTAATAGGCAGACCCGACGTTGCCCGACCTCACACTTCCATATTTCTATTGTCTTCGAATGATTGGAAATGACTGAGTATAAAGGAAATCTATAAATCCCCTCCCATCGGTGTCCTGCCATTACTTAAACTAATACATTTATATACACCAGTATATATATATTCTGTATTGTCAATAATTTACCTGTATATATATATATATATATATATATATATATATATATATATATATATATATATATATATATATATAATAGGATATACATCTGTCTGTCTGTCTGTCTGTCTGTCTCCATATTTTCAAACTATCTCCTCCGAAACTAAAAGTCGCAGAGGGCGCCAGGAGCCTAAAAACGATTGGATTTTTTACGGACTGTTATTTTATGGGTTTTTTAGCCGGTTAAAATAGTTGCTAATGTGTCAAAATTTGAAAATAGTTGCTAATGTGTCAAAATTTGAAAATAGTTGCTAATGGGTCAAAATTTGAAAATAGTTGCTAATGGGTCAAAATTTGAAAATAGTTGCTAATGGGTCAAAATTTGAAAATAGTTGCTAATGGGTCAAAATTTAAAAATAGTTGCTAATGGGTCAAAATTTGAAAATAGTTGCTAATGGGTTAAAATTTGAAAATAGTTGCTAATGTGTCAAAATTTGAAAAAATCGTAATACATTTTGTACATTCATCTTTTTTATTTTTTTTTATTTTTAATCAGTTCATAGGCATGTCACGTGTGTACAGTGGTAACGTTACCAGCTTTGAATACTACAGTTGTGGATTCGATTCAAGCTGATGGCAGCTAAATACTTTTTTTTTTACTTTTGAAATCACGACTATATAATAATCTGGACAAATTAAAATATCATATTTAAGCGTATTTTACGGCCACGAAAAACCACCTGTCCCGCTAGTCATTTATCTATATCTAATATATAAAAGACTATGTGTCTTTCTGTCTGCATATTTTCAAACTCTCTCTCTATTGAAACAAAAAGTCGCAGAGTAGCGCTAGGTACTTAACTGATTAAATTTTTTACGGATTGTTTTTTTATGGGTCTTTAGTCAGTTAAAATAGTTTTTAAGGGATCAAAAATGTGATTTCGATCCTAGCTGATGGCACACAAATGTTTAAAAAAAAACTTTTGAAGTCACGACTCTATAATAATATATACGAAATCTGGACAAATAAAAATATTATATTTAAACGTATTTTACGCCCGGGCAAACCAAGTGGTCCCCCACCTCGCTATTCTAATATATAAGGCTATAAGTCCGTCTGTCTATCTCCATATTAACAAACTCTATCTCTTCCAAAAAGAGGCTCTAGGGGTCTCAAATGATTGGATGTTTTTACGGACCGTTATTTTATGGTTTATAGCCAGTTAAAATAGTTTTTTAAGAAATCAAAAAGTGGTCAAAATTGGGGAAAACATCGTTATACATTTTGTACGTTCATCCTAGTTTATTTTTAATCAGTTCCTATGCGGTACACGTAATAGTTAACTAAAAAAAAGACCGAAAAACTAATAGGAAATTAATTAAAATGAATGTTTAAAAGAATATGCGCATCGGCTACATATTTTGCAGATGAATTCATGTATGTTCTTTTTTAATAAATAGAAACAAGGTTTTAAATATGAATATCCATACGCAAAACCCCAATATATATATATATATATATATATATATATATATATATATATATATATATATATATATATATATAATTTTTTAATTTTTTATTGAGCCCATAATAAATTTACATTACTGTTTCCATTGGATTTTCACCCCATGAGATGAGGTAGAGTACCAATTTCATCGGGATTTATAGGTGGACTGAAGTTTAAATTTACAGAAATGGATAGAGATGAATTTGGTACTCTACCTCATCTCATGGGGTGAAAATCCAATGGAAACAGTAATGTAAATTTATTATGGGCTCAATAAAAAATTAAAAAATTATATACCGCTCTATTAACATATCGAGCACTTTTATCGTTTTTTTTTACCTTATTTCCCTTGAAAAGAAATATATATATATATATATATATATATATATATATATATATATAAATATATATTCAATTTGTCTTTACATAAGCACTAATTTGTTGCTACACAGTCATGAGCATGTTTCGGTCTTCTAGTATTTAGTAACTAGAGACCTCTTCAGGCAACAATACTTATTTACGAAAGCGGAATTCTCAATTTTGATTGAATCAATAATTTATATTTCGGTATTAATGCGCCGAATGTTGTCTTTCAAGTGGTCTGTTGTGTATGTTTTATCAGCGTAGACATGAGCCTTTACCTATCCCCAAAGAAAAATTTCTAACGGAGTCAAATTGCACGAGGCTGAGAGTTGAAAGATCCATTTTTTAAAATTATTTGTTCATCACATGCTTTATTCAGTAAATTGATCGTATCGCGTGCTGTGTGGCATGTGGCACCGTCCTGCTTAAACAACATGACGAATCGCTAAAACAAGCTGAATTCAACATAACTGATAGTTGCCACATCTGCAGTTAAATACAGTTATCAATTTAAAGTTCACAGCTTCTAAAACACCTTTCATATATATATATATATAGATATATATATATATATATATATATATATATATATGTACTAGCATTTCAGCCCGGCGTTGCCCGAGTGTTTGGAGATGTATGACGTCTTTGCTGTTACGACCAGCGCTAAACCGGAAGTGACGTAGGTTAAAATTAAGGCTCGTCAATCGAAATTTCAAAAATATCGGCGTAAAAAGCGACCTCCCTGTAGAGAAGTGCCCAGTTGAAGGTGAAGATATTAATGTTTTTAGCCAATTTTTTAATATTTGTCGTATGAAAGGTTGAACGATACTGATCTTGTAAAAATTCGTCGCCTCTGTCGAAAGTTTTAGGCAGATATGCAAACATATATACATACATACATTTATATATTTGTAACAATAAATTTTCGACGAAAATCGATTAAAAAGCTTGCACAATCTCTAAATACCTTTTATGTCAAATTTCAAATGTTTAGACCATACGTTGTCTGAGTAATTTGGTAGAGACCACAGAGGTAATTTTTTTAAAACTTTGACCCCTAACATTTATTGTTTTGGGCTCAAATCAAGTTATTAAGTTATATTAATCTCCAAGAAACCTATATCCAAAATTTCCATTGTTTATACCCAAAATTGGCGGAGGAGTTTGGTAGAGTTCTCAAAGGTTAAATCGTTGAACTTTGATCCCTTAACAGCCAAATTTCTGGCCGAAAACCGATTAAAAAGATTTTCCTAAATCTCAATACCCCTTATGTCAAACCTTGATTTCGTTGGGAAATGTACACACAGAGACACACACAGGCAGACTATTTCACTTATATATATATATATATATATATATATATATATATATATATATATATATATATATATATATATATATATATATCAAGCTGGATGTGTGTGTATGTGTGTGTTTGTCTGGTCACGAATAGGCTCCTATATGGTTGACTATTTAAAAAAAACTGTTACATATAATGATAGAAGATGTATCGAGATACAGGAATGGATATGTTTGATCTAGCAGAACAGTGGTTCATTAAAATTGTGGGGTCTGCGTTCGCGCCTGGTCCACAAAGTATGGAAATAAAAAATTTAAAATTAAAAAAATATTTTTACAAGTGTTTTTGATATAGATGTACATAATAATACTTTGATAAGTATGTTTTAACTTAAATAGGGATGGTGTAATAAAATTGTGGGGTCTGCGTTTGCGCCTGGCCCCCATAGAATGGAAATAGGCACACACTTTAATAAAGACTTTTCATATCTATCTGCGTAAGTATACTTTGATAATTATGTTTCAGTTTGAGGAAATATGGTATAATAAAATTACGGGGTGTTCGTTCGCACCTGACCTTCATAGAATGGAAATATGTCACAAAGTTTAACAAGTTTTTTTTTTAATATAGATCCATAGAATATTGTGATAAGTGTTTCAGTGTGAACAGGTATGGTATAATAAATTATGTGGTTTATCTATTTTATTTTTACTTTCATCATATTTTGCTATGGTTTTGATACCAACAAATTCGAAGCTATCTCTTTACAACCCTTCCTTTTCATATCCTATCATACTTTCATAAATCGGAGTCCATTTTCTGTAGGCTGTTTTTGAACCCAGTCAACGACGGGTACCTTTGCTAGTATATATATATATATATATATATATATATATATATATATATATATTAGAAAGTTTGACTCATGTCCAGATAACCTACATCTAAATTTCAAGTGTTTAGACCCAAAATTGACGAAGGAGTTTGGTAGAATCTACAAAGGTCAACTCTTTCGACTTTGACATCTTGGAAGCCGCATTCCCCCAAAAAACTGATTAAAAAGCTTGCCGCATATCTGAATATCCTTTATGTAAAATTTCAAATGTTTCGACCCAAAATTGGCTAGATAGTTTGCTAGATACTGCAAAGGTAAAATCTTTTGACATTTGACCCTTTGGCAGCAAAATTTTCGGCCAAAACCCGATTAAAAACTTCCCCTATATCTGAAGACACTTTATATAAAATTTCCAATGTTTAGATCCAAAATTGACTGAGTAATTTGGTAGAGACAGCAGAGATCAATTTAAAAAAAATTTGACCCCAATTATGACCCCTTAACATTTATTATTTTGGGCACAAATCAAATTAAAAAGTTTGACCCATTTCCAAGTAACCTACATCTAAAATTTCAAGTGTTTAGACAAAAATTAGCAGAGGAGTTTGGTAGAGTTCTAAATGTCAAATCGATGAACTTTAACACCTTTACAGCTAAACTTCTGACCAAAAACTGACTGCCATGATTTTCTCAAATCTGAGTACACTTTATGTCAAATCTTGAGTCCGTAGGGTTAAAATTGACAGAATAGTTTGGTAGGAAAATGAGCACACACAGACACAGACAGACAATTTCACTAATATATATAATGCTACTACTGAAACTATTTTACCTGTAAAGGTAAAGTTACACGATTAAATCTTAATTTCCTTCTGGTGTTATTGTGGTTGGTGATAATTAGATTAAAAAAAGCTTCGAAGTGTTAGATATTAACCGGGCAACGCCGAAAGGTGTGCTGGTCGACGATTATTATGATTATTCCAGCCAAAACCTTTTGTACAATAATCAAAATATTAAGAATAAATTAATTTAGAAATGTTAACTTTAAAATGTTATCTTAACAATTTAGTTGACAAATAATTACATGTAAAAATATCAGTTGATTATCTTAGTGACGTATACTGATGAAGTCATTTGTAAGGGGAAATGGTCATTTTGAGTTAGGTGGAAATTAGAGTTAGTCGGAGTCGGGATATATATGTATATATATTATTATTTGGGGTAAACACTTACATATGGTCGCTACAAATAGCCATCTGTTTCAGTCAAAGAGACTTCATCAGGCGACCTGGAACCTCTCAACGTCAAAAAGAAAAATGAAAAATCATTTTCCATTTTTCTTTTTGGCATCGAGAGGTTCCAGGTCGCCTGATGAAGTCTCTTTGACTGAAACAGATGGCTATTTGTAGCGACCATATGTAACTGTTTACCCCAAATAATAAAAAAATATTTTGCTATTTTTATTGAGCACTATTTAACAACCTCGTTGTTTTCATTAGTTCTAACTTTTGAACACCTCAAACCTGAATATATATATATATATATATATATATATATATATACATATATATGCGTGTGTGTGTATGTGTGTGTATGTATGTGAGAGAAAGAGAGAGAGAGAGAGAGAGAGAGAGAGAGAGAGAGAGAGAGAGAGAGAAACGGTCAACAGATCGTGATGACACCGAGCACGAGCAGAAGGGATCTGAAATGCTGATAATCAGAATCAGCGGGCACCTTTCCAAGAGGGGGAAAATCACTCGAATAAAAAGTTGCCGAAAATAAAACTCGAGACTCTGTCATTCTTGGGAAGGATTTCATTGCTATTTTCCGCCAAAACAAGATTCAAGACGGACCAGATATGTTTCCCGATTGATCAGATCTGTAAACCCCAAATAAGTGTTATTCGTCTTTTGTGTTGTAAAGATATTCATGTATGATTATTTAGCAATTAATGATATTTGTATTTAAATTTCAACAAATTTTTTTTTAAGTTGTAGTGAAAAAAAAAAAAAAAAAATAAAAATGAAAGAAAATCCCAGGATACCCCCAGAGCGTTATTAAAAGCACTAATTAAAATTAAGAAAGCCTCTTGTGCACTACTGAAATTATTTTTATTAAATTATTTTTAAGTATCTTATTTCTTATTTAAAAATAAAACTACTCAATGATTTTACGTCATTTTGGCTGTGCGATCTTTTATTTCCATCACTGTGAAGTTTTTTTTGTTAATATGGGTAGAATTCTGTAGAAATAGTTTATTTCTTATTTTAAAATAAAACTTGTCGATGATTTTACGTGACTTTTTGTCGTGCAATCTTTTCTTTAATGAGATTTTGTCCTGTTTTTCCATATAGATACAATTCTGTACACGTGCCTTATTTCTAATCTATGAAAATAAAACACTAGATGTATGTGTGCGTGTAAATATTTGATAGCTAAACTAAACACTGAAATTAACAGGAAATAGTAATCATACCCCAAGGATGATTTATAACGAATATAATCTTCGCTTGGGTGGATGAATAACGCATACAGAAGTCGGAAAGCTAAAATGCAAAATGTTCATTTTAACTTGCCGACATTCCTATTAGATTGCGCATGCGTAAACTAAGCATAGCTAAATGCGATTTAATTTTATGCTTTTTACCTGTATGTCAGTTTAGCCGAAATGATAGCTAAAAGTGGTTTTATTTGATGAGCATTTGTGTATCTGTCCGTTGGTTTACTCCAAACGATAGCGAACGAAACAAGAATACGGCTGGAAAGCTAATTGTTTTGGTTTCGATTCTAGCTGATGGCACCCAAATTATTATGTTATTACCTTTAAAATCAGTAGTATATATATATATATATATATATATATATATATATATATATATATATTAGGTATCATATTCAATAGAGAATTAACTCTGTAATAATAAAAACGAAATCTGCATGTATTAAAATATATTAAACGTACTTTACGACCAGGCAAGATCGGGCGCCCCTGCTAGTTTGAAAATAAAAGTACATGTTGATTTTACCTGATTTCTTGTGCGACATTTTCTTTTCATTACGGATATAATTGTATTTGTTTTTTTATATGGGTAAGATTTTGTACAGCTACCTTATTTTCTTATTTAAGAGTAACTTATCTTGCTTTTGGCAACAGTAATGTGTTGTACGCTACATTTATTTGTAAGAAAAATACTTTAAAACATAAAAAAACGTATCCATGTACGTAGAAAAATAAGTTATTTTTTCTTCGACATGTAAATTCGTAAGAATGTTTAAACCTGAAATTATTATTGTTTTTGCAATTACTTTCTACTGTTTCATTTTCCGAAGTTTTTAGAATTAATACTAATTTTGACATAACACGTAAGTACGTAATAATTTTCTTACCTGTTTATCTATCAATTTAAAACAATCCGTAATTAATATTACAAAAGCAATTTAATAAATGGGCAGTGAAAAAAAGTCCCCCAAATCTGGAGACCTCTTGCGTGCTATTGAAAGCACTAATTAAAATCAAGGAGGCCCCCAGAGCACTACTTAAAGCATTTTCCTACTCTTCATCAGAAAAGCATGCCTTAAGTGAGCCATGCAAAATAAATAAAAAAAATAAAAAATAACACGCAGAGCGCTAGTGAAAGCACTAAAAAAAGTAAATAAATGTAAGGAGGTCCCCAGAGTACTACTTAAAGCAATTTTCTTACTCTTCATAAGAAGAACATGTTTTAAGTGAGCTATGCAAAATAAATAAGTAAATAAATAAATAACACTCGGAGCGCTAGTAAAAGCACCAAATAAAAGTAAGGAGGCCTCCAGAGCACTACTTAAAGCAATTTTCTTACTCTTCCTAAGAAGAACATGTTTTAAGAGAGCCATGCAAAAACAATAAAAATAAAAATAACACGCAGAGCGCTAGTAAAAGCACTAAACAAAAGTAAGGAGGCATCCAGAGCACTACTACAACAAGTTTCTACTCCTATCTGTTTTATTAGATATTAAAATATGTCCTCAAATAATGTGACAAACAAATAAACACCGTAACAAGCAGACGCACTTTTAGTCGTATATAAATTTTTTCACTCTCTATTGGTATATGTGTTTCTCTTACTCCCTATTTCTGTCCAATTGTATTTCTCTTCTTATTGCAACCATCTCATTCTATCTATGGTCTTAAAAAAAAATATTAAAATTTCAAAATAAAAACTTTTAGAGAGCTTTCTTCAAATGGTGAATTTTTAAAATCTCTAACAAGAAAGGTGTTTAGAATGAAATAAGAAACATCATTTATATAGGTTTCATTAACGGTGGTTTAGTAGATAACGAAAAAAATCAAGATAAAAATTTCAAACATCCAAAAACCAAGAGAAAGAGACGAACACTATGTCATCGCAAAGCGAAAGCGCCTATTATAGCGTAGATAGACAGAAGTAGTGGAAAATATTCTGTGTTCTGACGCTTTCGCGCGAGGACAATTTGGGTATATTAAGAACTTGAAATAGTAAAAACTGTTACCAAAATGCCTGAATTCGGTATTAAATGAAGCCACAAAGATTGACATGTTGTAGCCCGAACAACTGACTAGTGTCGTGTAATTAATGAAACAATTGCTACTATATTGCATTCACCTACTTGCACGATTTATTATTTTTTATGCTAATTCGTTATCGCTTCGCAATGTTTACTATGTGTATGTTTCTTTCTGTTGAGTTAAATCAAAATTATTCTCATGAAAATTAATCAACAAATATCTTATTATAAATTTTCCTACTGTGTGTGTGTGTGTGTGGCGCGGTTTATCTCAGCCTACAGGCAACCCATCCAGGCAAGTTAGGTACGGAGATGAAACTTATGACGCAGCGGAGGTTTTAGTGATATTTATATCCATGTTTGGTGTATGGAAATGCAAAAAAAAAAAAAGAAATAAATAAAAAAAATAACGATTTAATAAACAATGTTTTATTTCCTGGATATTTATCCGGTACAAGGACCCAAGTTTGCTCATCTGGGCAAACTTGGGTCCTTGTTTTAAGAAAATTTTCGTAATTTATTCGTTTTGTGTTAAATTACTTTAATGTATAAAGATCAGCAAAACTTTTACATCTTTCCCGTCATGGTTAATCACCTGAAGAAGGCCAGCGGATGACTAAGCCGAAACGTGGTGAAATAACAACAACTATGAAGATGGGGATAACTGTCCGCAAAAATAGAATGAATGCACAAAAATTAGTGTAAGTTACCCATTACAAGTCTGAAGTAAAGAATCAGCTCATTAGCATTCTTACCACTTTTAGTCGCAACCCCTGTCTTCACTGTAAACACGTTAAATAACTTCTGACTAGAATTTGTTACCACTTCCTTTCTAAGCCACACCCACTTCCGGTCTAAAACGCGTGCGCATTTGCTGTAACGGTAAAACTCTCCCATTTTAACCTCTCCCATTATTTTACTATGAGGCCACGCCTATTCGTTGTCAATTTTTCCTATTCGTTCAAAGCTTGCACCTTCTTTTCCCTTTATTTCTTTCTATATATTTATCTTATTTTCTCTTGATATAAACCCCGATTCTGCTCTTTTCTTTTACTCCTTCATCTTAATTATGTCGATGCAACTGTCCTTTTTCTCTGAACTAATGTTCTTTGCTTGACATGCCTTTCTTCCATACCATGGTTAATCCCATACTTTGCCATATAATCTCTGTCAACGATTTCGTCTCACATATCGTTAATCCTTCTGACGGATTAGTTACTATGACCTTTTTGTAAATTTAACCGACATTAATAATGATATATGTATGTGTGTGCATGTATTTATATATGTATACATATGCATATATATATATATATATATATATATAAATAAATATATATATACATACATATCTATAAGCATGCATGTACATGCATATCTATATGAATATATGTATGTATATTTACATATTTATATACATCTATATATGTATATATATATACATATCTATATGCATGTGTGTATATATATATATATACGTATTTACCTATATGCATATATATGCAGAGAGAGAGAGAGAGAGAGAGAGAGAGAGAGAGAGAGAGAGAGAGAGAGAGAGAAAGCAAGCTGTCCAGCGTTGTCCGCTAGTAAAACGCGCTTTAATATGATATTTTAATTCATTCATTATTATATCGCACCCAATATATATTAGTGATTTCAAAGGTTCACAATTAAAACTAAAACTCTAGGTATTATTCGTTACCATCTGATCCACGTTCACTCAACACGTATATAAAAAATAAAAAATGATAACTTTTTTAACCTATAAATCTATATACAATATGTTGTTACTATACTTTAAAAGATATATTTGTATATTTACCATATATATATATATATATATATATATATATATATATATATATATATATATATATATATATATATATATGTATATATATATATATATACAGGCTGTCCATATATACAGGGTGTGCTTTGTGGAAGCATCCCGTAGATTATGTAGGCAGACTTCGATATATATTGAACACTGTTGAAATGAATGCTGAAAATTTACGCCTAAAATTATATCTTCGTATATAAATTTCTGTGATTAAATGAAGCAGTTATATATATATATATCTATATATATAGTAAATATATATATATATATATATATATATATACTATATATATATGCATATATATATAAAAATGGGGGAGTAAAGGGAAGAGAATAAAATCAATTCTTCTAGAGAAAACTTATTGGGATGATACATTATTCATTGTAAATTACAAACTACAATCTTCCTTTATCGCAGAGCTCAATATAGTCCCTTACAACAACCTCAATAATTTATTTCGCCCTTAATTAAACTTTCGCTAGACGTCGTTTGTGTGTGTGTTTGTGTGTGCTTTCATTATATGCATATACATATATATATATATATATATATATATATATATATATATATATATATAAGTAAAGCAGTAATAGATAAATAGGAGGTGCATGG